>NC_134098.1:121169806-121773181 GCF_000715075.1 Nicotiana tabacum
CCTTAGCTATGCAATTAACTCGTGGACAACCTTATAAAGACAAGAGACGTTTTTTGCAATGTGAATACGGCAATATGAAAGGCCATAGCATGGAAAATTATTACAAATTGGTTGGATACCCCCTCCCCCCCCCTCCCCTCCTGATTTTAAGTCTAAGAGGAATTCAAAGTCTAGTTTTGGAGGACCTGGAAGACAAATTAACCATGGTGGACAGACTGGATATGGTAAACAACCCTTCAATGCTGTCAACAATGTGACTGGGAATGTTGATATACCACCACCACAGATGCATTATAGAAACTCAGGGCCAACTGAAGTCAAGGCTCAGTATTTTACTGAAGAACAATATAAATAGATTCTCAATCTACTAAGCAAGTATGTTAGAAAAGATCAAAGCAATGAGGCAAACCACATCAATGTAGCAGGTAATACAATTTGTATGATGTCTAAGGTAACAAATGATAATGAGTTGATAGTGGATTCTGGAGCTACTCATCATGTAGCTTCTAAGAAAAGTTTGATAAATAGTGATCATAGTCAACAAATATCTGGTAATAGTAAAGTACATTTACCCACAGGAGATAGGGCAGATATTACTCATACTGGCTATGCATCCTTGTTTGGCAACACAACTGTGAGAAATGTGTTGGTTATCCCTGATTTCAAGTTTAACTTACTGTCAGTGTCCAAATTAACCAAAGAGTTGTCATGCTCAGTCAATTGTTTCCCTGGCTTCTGTGTCTTTCAGGAGCTTTGGAGTGGCAGGGTGAAAGGGATTGGTAGAAAAAGATGAGATTTGTACATATATAAAGATGCAAATATTGGTAAGAAGGGCACACAACATCCAATAACAATAACAATTCAAAAAGGGGACACCAGCTTATGGCATAACAGACTTGGACACCCATCTGCACCAGCAATGAAGTCTATGAAGTTGTTACATGATCATGTAAATAGTTCACAATTTGCCCTTTGGCAAAGCAAGCTAGATTGATGTTTCCCAGTAGTGATTCTAGAACTGATGCACCATTTCACATTGTACATATGGATCTTTGGGGCCCTTATAAAACTGCTACTTTTGACAACAAACATTATTTTTTGACTGTTGTGGATGATCACAGTAGGTATACATGGATCTATTTGTTGCAACTTAAGTCTGAAGCTATTGTGGCTATTAAGTCCTTTTTGTCCATGGTACAAACACAGTTTGGTGTCATGGTTAAGGTTCTTAGGACAGACAATGGCACTGAGTTTTTTAACTCACAGTGCAGTACTTTACTTCAGAATTTTGGCATACTTCATTATAGCAGCTGTGTTCTCACCCCTCAACAGAATGAGGTGGTTGAAAGAAAATATAGGCATATCTTGAATATAGCTAG
Organism: Nicotiana tabacum; assembly: GCF_000715075.1. NCBI lineage: Eukaryota > Viridiplantae > Streptophyta > Magnoliopsida > Solanales > Solanaceae > Nicotiana > Nicotiana tabacum. Next base: position 121,171,186 of record NC_134098.1, read on the forward strand.
GGCACTCAGGTTTCAATCCAAAATGCCTATTAGATACTGAAGTATGTGTATCAAGACTGTAGTTTACCTTATGAACAGACTTCATTCTGTTGTAACTAGTAACACAAGTCCGTATGAGTTATTGTTCAAGAAGCAGGCAACATTGCATCACTTAAGGGTGTTTGGATGTCTGTGTTTTGCAACTATAATTCCTAAAGGAGACAAGTTTACAGAAAGAGCAAAGCCGGCTGCTCTTATGGGGTACTAAGAGTTGCAAAAAGGCTATATCCTCCTAGATCTTAAAACAAACCAGTTGTTTGTCTGCAGAGATGTCATTTTCAGAGAAAATGAATTCCCATTTGCCATTACATACTCAAAGAAACAGTCTACATCTCATAGACCTACCATCATAGACCAAAACTCACCTCATGCTATATCACAAATCCTACCAGATACAACCCATGATACACCACCAAATTCACCAGATAACTCACCAAATACACCTCATGACATGCCACAACATTCACCTGATATCTCCAACATCAATGACACTTCAACGCCTTCTACTTGGCCTGATGATAATCCCGCCACCTCCCTTGAACCTACTGCCCATGATTCTGATTCATTTGACCTAGAATTCAGTCATTCCCTTGCTATGGAGCATGAAGGGAAAGATGACTTCAATGAGGCATCAACATTCTTTGATGCTGGTCACATTCCATCAGATGGAGTTCATGCTTCAGTCACCAGGAAGTCTTCAAGAGATTCCAAGCAGCCTATTTGGATGAAGGGTTACATAACCACCAAACAAAGCACCAGTAAACACCCATCTCTAATCACTTATCCTATTATAACATCAAGCCAACATATCAAGCCTATCTTGTAATATTATCTACATTGGTAGAGCCTAAGTGTTATAGAGATGCAGCAAAAGATACCAGTTGGATAGAGGCAATGATGCAGGAGATCAAGGCACTAGAGGAGAATGGTACATGGAAAGTGGTAGACCTTCCAAAAGAAAAAAATGTAATAGGCTCAAAATGGGTGTACAAGATCAAATACCAAGCCAATGGAGAGGTTGAGAGGTTCAAGGCTAGACTTGTAGCAAAATGCTACAGTCAAAATGAAGGCCTTGATTATCATTATACCTTCTCACCTGTTGTTAAAATGGTGATTGTGAGATCAGTCATAGCATAGAAGTGTTGAGGTCAAGTTCAGGAGTGATTCTTAACCAAAGGAAGTATGTGCTAGAGTTGATCTCTGATATGGGATTATCTGCAGCAAAACCAGACAAGACACTTTTAGAGTCCAATTTGAAGCTAACAACTGTGGAGTATGACAAAATGACTGGAGTTACAGGAGATGAGACCTTGCATGACATCAGTTCATATCAGAGGTTGATAGGGAGGCTGATGTATGTAACTGTCACAAGGCCTGATATCAACTATGCAGTTCAGACCTTGAGTCAGTTCATGCAAATACCCAAGAAATCTCATTGGGAAGTTGCAACAAGATTAGTAAGGTACTTGAAGAGTTCACCAGGACAAGGCATTTGGTTGAGGGCAGGAATCACACAAGATTTGACATGTTGGTGTGATTCTGACTGGGCAGCATGTCCAAATACAAGAAGGTCAGTGACAGGATATATAGTCAAGTTTGGGGAGTCCTTGATCTCATGAAAATCAAAGAAACAACAAACAGTCTCTAGAAGTTTAGTTGAGGCAGAGTATAAGAGCATGACTTCATTTGTGGTAGAGCTAACTTGGTTGCATGGACTGTTTAAAGAGCTGGGAGTTGGCATACATAGTCCAATGACTGTGTTTAGTAATAGTAAGGCTGCTATGCAAATTACAACTAACCCCATCTTCCATGAGAGAACGAAACATATAGAGATAGACTGTCACTTCATTAGAGACAAAATCAAGGCAGGAGTAGTGAAGACTTCATATGTACATACTAAGGAACAACTTGCAGATCTTCTGACCAAAGGCTTAGGGTAGGTTCAACATGTTCATGTACTTAGCAAGCTGGGGGTTTTTAACATTTTATACCCTCTAGCTTGAGGTGGAGTGTTGAGAGATGCCAATGTAACAGTGTAGTATAGCAGTGTAGTTTGGATATGACACACGTGGTAGTTAGTGGTTAGCAGATAGATAGTTACATGATAATCAGTTAGTTGACAACTGTACTTAATTGTTAGTGGTTAGCTGTAGATTAGAGAGAGTTAGTAATTGTATAAATACATTTGAAAAACTAATGGAACAGTAGACGGTTTTCATTTCTCATACATCAATCTCATTTCTTCTCTTTCATAGAAGCTCCTAGAGAGCTTCAATGGCTGATTCTGTCTCAGCTCCCATGGACTTTTAGCAAATTCTAAAGAGAGACGACATTTTTACAGTATGTTTTTGAGTAAAATCATTTTTTGAGTAAAATCATTGAGTCATTCGTTTGCTCTTTTTACTTATTGAAACGTACTTAAGTTTGAAACTATATATGAATGTAAGATTGTTGCTAGATAACTGAAAACAAAAAAATTATCATGCACTATATAGAAAATGATATTTCAATTGATTATTTATAAGTTTGTCCCTTTGTCAAATACTTGCTATTAGGGGTGTACATGGACCGGATTGGTTCGATTTTTATCAAAACCAAACTAAACCAACTACATCGGTTTGGATTGGTTCGGTTTTGTCGGATTTTTCGAATTTTTTTGTTACATGAATATTTTTCAATCTTACTTTGTTAAAGTTATAGATAAAATTTTGATAAGTGAATATATGTTTAGTAAAAATTTAAAAAATTGAATAAATATGATCTATTAAAATATTCTTATGAGAGAATTTTCTTAGTAACACATGATAGTTATTTTCTTAGTTATCTAACATAATATTTTTTTTAATGTACGCTTTCAAGGTTAACCAAATTTAATAATTAAACATAAAAATCAAGATGATACCTAAATAATGAGATATTTTATTTAATTCTAAATTAAATTCGAAAAAGATATAAGAAATCTTGACATATGAATATGGAAGAACAAAGAAATGATTGACGCATATCAGTAACACTTAATAAGAAAGCGATACAACCCATTATTTCTAGTAAATAAAAATAAATGCACTTTATAGTTCTATTAAATATTATATCTCATGAGAGGATCTCGAATATTTCTACATTTTTTAAATAAAAAAAAATCAATATAAAGTCTTAAAAGTATATATAAAAATTATATATTTATATGTCGGTTTGGTTTGAATTTTTTTACTCAATATCAAACCAAACTTAGTCGGGCTTTTTAATCAGTTTGGTTTGATTTTTCGATTTGGCGTGATTTTCCGGTTCGATTTGAACACCCCTGCTTGTTATATTTAAAAAGTAAAATTCACCAAACTTTCTTAGCTTTTATGAGTGTGAAACAATACCACTTCATCTTTTGAATGAGATTGAAAACCCCCTTGAATAATATTTTTCAATGAGCTTCAATTTCTTTATAAGAAAAATACGATAATTCTGATTCCATGAGCAATAAGTCATGTCGCCTCTTTGTTCAAATTCCATGGATACTGTCCTTCGCTAAATAATTCGAAATATACTTCTTTACCCTTAAACACGAATAACAATTGAATTTATACGCGATTTTAATGATATGTAGGTTAATTCAATACAAGTGATCAATGGCGTTAGATTAAGCAAATAAAAGACGTAATAAATGACCAAACCAATGATAAGGGTGATCCCGAGCTCGATTAATGGCTTAACGAGGAACCTGCCTTCGGTTCTGAGCTTGCACTTATGAAAAACTTATGAACAAAAATAAGAACTTTGAATAACTTTTAGAGACAGAGAGAATAGAAGTAAATTGCCTTGGTGTGCGTGTTATCATGTCCCTAATGAATAATAAGCTTCCCATTTATATAGTAGAAGATTTTTACCCTAAGTACAATCCTAAGAAAGGTAAAATCTTCCGTTTAGTTAATCACTGATTTTCTGCCGATACGAGCCGAGATTCACGCCGTGATATCCGGTTGGGCCCGACATCACAGCCATTTGCTAGTCGTGTGCGATTATTTGGTAATGTTCTTCGAAGTCTTGGGGCTCGAACCGGACCCGGAGAACGTGGTCTCGATGCCCTCGAGGGCAGGTATTTTGCTCGAGCCCCCGATACGAGGGACTCCTCGCTTTGACTCCGATTAATTCCTTACTGTCATGTCATTGCTCTGTTTGCCTCACCGGGAATCGAGGTACTCAGTGGGCTCGATTTTACCCGTATACAATACATTTGCCCATTAGAACAATAATTTGTGCTTGGCTAAAGTTATAAAAATATTTTGGGGACAAGTGACTTTTTTTACTTTTGCTGCTACTCAAGAATTGTTTTTTTCTGTAAAAACCTAGCCAAGCACCTCAATACTCCAAATAAACACTTTTTAAAGAAAATAAGCACTTTTAGCTTCCTTGAAGTTTAACCACACAAGCTATAAAATCTTTTCGAGTCCAGTTCCGAAGTTCATCGATGGAAACTAATGCATTACCTACCTCATTGACCGTTTTGATGTTCAGTTGAAAATATCACCGGAAGTTATCATGTTTTATTTGGGTTATCAGCAAAAGATGAAGGATGCCGATGTCAATTGTCCTACTTCACAAATGTCAATTGATGAGTAAAAATTGCATTGGCCAAAGCGTTCTATTCCAATACGATAAAAATTAGCGAATTATAACTCGCGAATCATAGAATGCGCCTTAAAACGCAGTCAATAAGTGTGATTTATAAGTCACAATAACCGAATGCGATTATACAAGTCACATTCTGTTATTAGGGCATCTCCTACCCTTACACCATTTTTTAGTACTAAAATGATGTAAACACCAAAATTGTGCAAATTAACTCGAACCCATTAGACTATTTTTTACATCAAAATAGAATATCCCTTTTATATTCCTCTCTCTTCTATATTATATTATTTTTTATTATTTAAATTTAGTTTTTTATTTCATAAAACAAATCCTTTCTTTTTTATTTTTACATATTCATCCATATAATTCATTATTCCTTTCTTATAGAATCATTTAATATAAAATTATTTTATACCATAAATTTTTAAATAATATAAATTGTAAGCAAATATTATACATTATACATATTAATGGATAATTCAAATAAATGTGAAGTCATTGACGCATTATAAAGTGCAAAATAAATATCTTTGTCTTTAATTTTTTTGTGTTGAGCTAAAAATTATTCAAATCGGTAATTTTCATCTACTACCATTTCTACTGTTGGAGTTTGACCTTCCCAAGCATCTTAAATTAGTGCATTAAGATCACGCTCATACTCGATTATCATGTTGTGCAATATACAGGGGCGGACCCACATGGTGTCAAGCGGGGTCAGTTGAACCCGCTTCACTGAGAAATTACACTGTGTATAATAGTAAATAATATTTGAAACAGCAAAAATACGTATAGAAATATAAATGTGAACCCACTTTAACCAAGTGCCTGTCTGTTGAGGTGGTAAAGAGAGTTCAAAATGTATTGGAAGTTTTGTGTTCGAATCCCACTTGTGGACGTTCCTTTACATTTTGTTTTGCAATCTCTAGTGGGCCGCAGTTATGCGTGCACAAGGCAGATTATCCCTCCTGTATTTATTATTCTTACCTATGTCTGTTTTCTATTTCACTTTATTTTTTTCCCTGAAATCAATACATATTATTTTACAATTATACCTACTTCAAAAATTAACCTATCTACAAAGTGAATTTGGTTGTTTCTTTCTTAAATTTTGATAAAACATAAAAGTATATTTGTTTAAATTATTTAAGAACAAAAAAAGTGTTCAAACCCTACTTGTCTCACCCGACACTACTTATGTGAATAGACACCGTCATCTTTTATTGAACCCGCTTGTATAAAATTTTGGATCCGCCACTGACAGTATAATACATGTAGTTAATATATCATGTAATACTTCTTTTCTCCAAAAAAACGTGACAGCCCTGCAATAATTACAAAACGAGATTGCAAAACTCCGAAGGCACGTTCAACATCTTTTCAACATGATTCTTGTTTCATCGCGAAATATTTTTTCTTTTGAGAATGTGGCTCACGAATAGTTTGCACAATAGTAGACCATTTTGGATATATACCATCAGTTAAATAATAACCCACATCATATTCTTTTCCTTTAATGAACATTGTGTTATTTACTAACAACAAATTATATTTTATGTTTGCACTTTTCATTTTTGTGAGTTTATATTTTTTTATACAATTATAGTTTATAATAAAATTAACTCAAAATTTTATATAAAAATAATATATACGAATTAATTTATAACAATTATACACCAAAAGTTAAGATGTAAAATTAATATTATAAAGATATTACATAAACAGTATAAGTAATTACAAATTTAAAATATATTAAATTAAAAATATTATATAATAAAAGATCATAATAAAATATTGATGAATAGTAATGTTGTTGAATAGTGTTACACCAAATTTGGTGTAACACTAATCACATAGCAAAATGATGTTGGGTTTGAGCGCCAAATCTTAAACCAAAATAGCATTTGGCGTAAAAATTGGTGCAAGGGTTGGAGATGATCTAAAAACACAAATATTCCGTTGTAGCACTGGCAATTCCCCATCATTAAGGAATCCGGGTTCGAACCGGAATTACTTTTTGATTGTATGGCTTTTTTCTTGTCATTTGTACAATTTATCGTTTTAATTTCCGTAAACTAACATGGGAAAATAGGTAATGGGCAGAAGAAAATGAGAAGTCAAAAATCCAGTTACAATATGTCAAAGATTAATTTGGTAAAAGCAATGTCATGGACATAAATATGTAGAATCGAAAGCCTCAAAACCAGGCAAACCACATGAAGCTATAGGTTCATTCAAAGGGCAAAATAAGAGCAAGAATAATAATCTTCTAGACTTTGGATAGTACATGTATACACAAAAAAAGTAATCTAATACTCAATCCGTTTCAAATTAGATGAGCTACTTTCCTTTTTAGTCTGTTCCAAAATATATGATACACTTTTAAATTTGAAAATAATTCAACTTTAAACTCTTCATTTTACCCATTTTACTCTTAATGAGAAACTTTTATAACCACACAAATGTCATGGCCCCACAAAACTTTTACCCCTTAAACTTTTAAGACCACAAGTTTTAAAAAATTTTATTTTTTTTCTTAAACTCCGTGCCGAGTCAAACTAACGCGTCCAAATTGAAACGGAAGGAGTATTGTACTAAAAGTGATCACTTTTAAAATCGACAAAGAATAATTTATCCACATAGGTACATATGAAGGATCGAAATAATTAAGTCTATCCCTGTGCTTAAGGGACTATATAGGTTTTTATTCTCATCGTAGCTTTTCCAGTTCTATTTAAGGAAGAGGTTAAATTAAAAACATGAGTAGTAGTTTCTTCGATTGTTGACCAAAAATAATACTCGCTCCATTTCAATTTATGTGAACTTGTTTGATTGAGCAAGGAATTTAAGAAAAAAATGAAGACTTTTGAAATTTGTGGTCCTAAACAAGTCAAAAAGAGAACCAGAATATTTGTGTGGTTATAAAAGCTTCTCATTAAGTGTACAATTGTAAGTTTAAGTTAACTTATTATCAAATTTAGGAAAAGGTTTTTTTTTTTAAATTAACCAAAAGAAAATAGGTTCACCTAAACTGAAATAAATTGAGTATTTGTTCCCATCTTAAAGCCACGACTGTGCACGTGGAATTGTAAATTTGAGAACTTTTTTGTCTTCACGTGATTGAATTGTACCTTTCCTCTTTAGTTAGACTCAAAAATCAAACTTTGTAATAACCTGTAGGAATTTTATTTGAATAAAACAAAATGTTGATTTAAATTTTGAAATATGTTACTTGTAAATTCTCACTACCAAACAAGTATGTGCAAATAATAAAATTTAGTGTCTACAAATAATGAATTACTCCTCATATTTATGCCAAAAGGAGAGAGGAAACTTTTTGTTTACTTGTTATAAGCTATGTAATGACTAGACAAGTCAGAAAGTGGATTGAATAATTAGTTTTGGACAAATGTTAACCACTAGTGAAAAAGTGAAAAAGCTTTTCAATAGTAACATCTTTGGTTAACATTTAACAACACATAAAGAGTTTTCTTATAAAATCTTTTACATAATAGTCTACATAGATATGAAATATTTAACAATATTTTTCTGTTACTCAAATTTAATGATCACTTGACATGTTGTATATCTAGCCATAGCGTAAATATATATTCGTACTTCACTAATTGACTTCAAGCTAGTGAATTTACTATCAGTAGTATAAAGTTGTTTGCCAGTAATACTTGTCGGAGTTTTATTTCAAAATTAGGTTTGTATTTACCATAATTTACAAATTGGTTTAAAAACAAGAAACAGGGAATTGTGGTGGGAGCAGTTTAAATAAATAGAGGTAGATGCATGGGTCCTTTAGTGAAAATAAAAGCAATCTAAGAGGGAAATGATATTTGTTCAAAATAAGTAGAATGAATACAATGGGGGTTGAAATGGACCCATCATTAACCACCAACAAGCTTCATAAAGAAAACAAATAATGGAAAGACAAATCAAATCTTAAGATATATGATATACTTTTGCTGTATGTTTTTGAATAAAATCATTGAGTCTAAGGTCTGCATGTGAAGACTTTTCAACATAAAATCAAAAGAGAAGAGGCAAAGCCACAAAAACCCACTCACCATTTGGTGTATCTTTTTTAATTTAAAAAAAGCTTCTTTATATTGAAATGGCAATATCATGATTGAATAAGACCTACTCACACCTTATGTGGAAGATTTTATTTTAAGTTGGGAACATCTCTTAAGTACAATAATGTTACACTTTGATACCCTCCCCCACCAAAACTTAGTGAAAAGATTGGTAACTGTAGCAAGAAAAGCCAAAGGACAAATTTGTGCTGGAAAAAAAAAATCAAAAGAGTAAGGTACAGTTGTATCACTTCAACTTTGTTAAGTTTGCACTTTACTAATTTGATTATTTTTTTTAAAAAAAAAATCTTGAACGTGTAAAATATAGATTTTCTGAAGTGTTGACAATATTTTCTTAGAAAAATGAAAAACGGAAACTTTATTCTTTTTATACAACAACAATAAGATTTTCAGTATAATCCCACTAGTAGAGTCTGGAGGGTAGTGTTTACGTAAACCTTACTTTTATTTTGTGAAGGTTAATAGGTTATTTCCAATAGATTTTGGCTCAATAATAGCAAAAACATAGCAGAATAAAAAGAAAATAATAGCAAAGAAGACATGAAAAGAGAAGCAATAACAAGAAGACATGGATAGTAAAAACTTTATTCTCTTCTATTTTAAAGTAAACTGTGAGAATGGATTTGTGAACCCTGGAAACATGCAAACTCAATTTTGCTAGTCATTTTTCCATTTTCCATTCCCATATGTTTGGTCTGTTTAACATAAAACTCATTTCCTACAAGCTTTGCTATGAAAAGTTCAATAATGCGGCAAATACAATTGCACTTGCAATGCGTGATAGCAACTATGTTCAATAGAACTCATCCTTTTAACATCACTTCTTTCCCAAATAAGTTTTTTCTATTTTGATATTTTGCAAAGTTCTGCTCTTTAGATGCAAACTGGAAAATACACAAAATCGAGCTTCATGTCTATCTTGGATTTTATGGATATTGCAATTATGCCAAACTCATGTTGAGGACAATAGTCTCAGTCTTAGCCCATCTATTTCTTTAAGCCAAAAAAAACTAGAGGAAAATTCCAACTGAAAATTTCTGGGTTCTCGAATATGTAAAGGGGTTAGATAGTGGAGTTGTTGATAGAGCTACTAGGAAGCTTGACAATTAAGTGAATATGTAAATTACAATAATTCTTAGTTCAAAAAAGGCACTATACATGCGGAGACCACAAGGATCTATTGTACGCAACAGCCCTGATCACATGGTGGCAAGAAAAAAAATTAAAATTTAATACTCCCTCCGTTTCAATTTAGATGAGTTAGTTTGACTCGGACGAAATTTAAGAAAAAAAGAAGAAGACTTTTGAAACTTATGGTCTTAAAAGCCTAAAGGGTAAAAACTTTGTGGGGTCGTGATATTTGTGTGATTATAAAAGCTTCTCTTAAGGATAAAATGAAGATCTTAAAGTTGAGTTATTTTCAAATTTAGAAATGTGTCATTTATTTGAAACATATTAAAAAGTAAAGTATCTCCTCTAATAACAGGGAGTAATTATCTCAATAAAGAAAAAAATGAAATTAACAGAACCAATTTTATACAATTTAAAAGGGACGGAATCTTTTTTTTAATTATATTCCCTTAATTCCTTTTCGAGCCAGATAAGTTCAAAATTGCAAGTTTGCTACACTTTCTGCAAAGAATCTATTCAAATCTTCATCAAACCTTTCCCCTTCATTTGAGTCATTTCCTTATTCTTTATTCTCTCAACTTCAGCTTTCCAAGTACTCTCCATTTTTACGGCTTTTGCCCAAACAATAGCTGGAACTTGAAATCCTAAGCTTCAAAAAAGCTTTTAGCTATGAGTTCTTTACTTCCTTTTCCCTTTTACTATCACAAATTATAACAAAATCAAAGAACAGTCTGTATCAAACTGTACCTCCAATTATTGAAGACAAAGACAAATTCAAATCCAGATCTTGAAACATGACAAATCTAAAAACTCAAATCACGAAAAGTACCATACCTGTCCAAACAAACCTCACAAATTTCCAATAATCATCATTCAATATCAACAGCTAGAAGTTAACACCCTTTTGGGTGGGGGTGGGTTTGGGGGTAGAGGTGGTTGAATTTGCAAATAGAGACTACAGGCAGAAATTTGAAATAAAAGGCACATAAACTTGTAATACTAGCAGTATGTTTAATTGAATTATTGACAGACAAATTCAGTTACTATAAGTTGTATATAAAAACATCATCCAAAAAAAAATGAAAAATAAAACGTTTATGACAACAATCAATTCCCATCAACATCTTCTCTCCTCATTCGTATACCAAACAACCCCATCTCAAAAAAAAGAAAAAAGAAAAAGAAAAATTCAATTTACCATGAAAAATACAATATTTTTGGATTCTGTGGAAGAAGAAGAGAAATACAGAACTTAACTCCTGCAACGAGTGATAGCACTGCATCCACGAGAGTAAGGATTAGCCTGAGCACCAGGTTTGCAGTTGTAATACGAAGCTCCACGGCGAGAACAAGGTACACTGTTCTTCTGCAGTGCACCATAGCTGATGTACTTTTTGGTGGCTAAAATGCGCCTGTTTGACTCACTGTCCAGCTCAAACTCCTCTTCTTCAGCAATGCACTCTCCGATACTCCCTTTGCATCCCCCACCAGATCTCGCCGGCATCACCCAATCGTAGGCCCCACTATCTCCGGCCGCCGCCATTGAAATGAAAAAAGCTCCGATCAGAACACAAAGAATCAAACCTGAAGGAACTCCCATTTTTACCTTGTACTGAAAAAATGATGAGAAATTAAAACACCCTTTTGCTATTTCTGCCTGTTTATGCTTTGGACCGCTGGTTTTTGGTATCTTTTTACTATGTTTTCGCTGTTGAAACTTCCGCAAAACAAAATCTTGAACTAAGACAACAGCTAATGGGCAAGGACAGTTGTATTATAAGTAGAGGTGGCTTTCTATTTAGCCTTGATACTGGACTTTATTACCAAATTGCCCGGAAAGATTAGGAGAGTTTGATTTATTGGGTGTCCACTAACTTTTTATTTCAACGCGGAAAATTTAAAGGGAGATTTAATTTAATGTTTTAAAAGCCGGCATTGTACATACTGGACATAATTAAATGGTGAGGTAGCTATCAAATGTTAGAGAAAATTCCAATCACAGATTGAGTTTGACAATTGTCAATAAATTACTACTACAAGTTAGCATAAAATAGTTGAAACAATATGAGGTTTATCCTAAGGACCAAAAGGATTAGAATGCAATATGGTCTTTTGTTTATGTGCATACCACTCCTTAGTCTTAATAATGGTGTAATTTAATTTAATTTAGTTGTAGACGCTCAATGTGTAAACACTTATTTATTAGAATTTGCTAGTAATTCTGAAATTGTCTTAGTCAACCATTTCAAATCATGTTGAAAAATTTTAATGGAAGAATTTTTTTTTTTTTTTCCTCTTCAAAAATTAGAAGAAGTTTTTTCTTATTATCTTGGATTATACATGATGGTGGAATGTTAGACCTGATAGAATAACATTAGAATAGGTTAAAAGACAATGTAAATAGTCAAACTTATTAGTATAAGTTTTTGAATATCATTTTAGATTAAAGTATAATTATTTAATCGATTTAAAGTTAGGAAAAATAACCATTTTCTTAAAAGCAAGGTATCTGATCATTCCTTAACTAGAACATAAAATTGATTGGAAGCAATAGAAGTTAACCGAAATAAATTTATCCCAAGGAAAAAGAAAGGAAAAGAATAGATTAAAGGGCAGTGTGAACTTTGATAAGGTTGGGTAGGGGCAAGAATCGTAATAAGTAGGAAATAGGATGTCCAAATTAGAGATAAAAGAGATATTTGGTTGACTGAGTTGTCCCGTTGGTCACGTAGTAGGAAGAAAAAAAGAATAGTGGGGGAGCTGTAGTATTTATTGGAGTATTAAAAATAGGATATAGAGAAAAGAAAAAGACGGCAGAGATAATTAGGGCTTTCGTCCGTCCAATAATCTTGTCAACCGAAACACGTTTTCACTCTACCTGCCTTTTTTCTGTCACCGTTACAGATTCGCCGTTATCAATAATTGTGTGCTCTGCTTTTCGTTAAATATTACTACTATAAACAATAGAGAAATAAAAGGGATGAAAGTAGTTACCCGTTCACTAATTTGGTTAACTACAACAACTACATATCCTTTCTAACGTGATTTTATTGTCCATGCTTGTTTAGATAAAGGTTCAAACGTATAGTATTTTCTTCTGAAAAAAATCATTCCTAAATTTGATTTTGTTCAAAATAAAACTTTGCTGCAACGCTACTTCGTTTTATAACATAAAATTGCATGGAGAAAATGTTAAAAGTTGCCTTACCTTTTCCCTCCGGTAAAATTTGGCAACAAAATACATTTGTTGTTATTCTTTCGTATCGTATTTATCCTTACCTTATAAAATGAAATTCTCGTTGATTATTATATAATTACCTATGTAAGATAACACGTAATACTCGTTATATAGTTTTAGAAATGAAAGTTTTAGACAAACAATTAAACAAATTATACTCAAGGAGATTAAATGAGGGTAAAAAACGGTTGAAAGCTTCGCCCAAGGAAAAAAAAATTAACGATGCATTAAAACTCCACCCAACCAAAATCAACTCTAAGGATGTAATTTTATTTTTAGGTACTTTTCTTTTTAACTATATGTCACATGCCGGACACGTGTCAAAATGCGTGTTACGCACAACCAATTTTAAGGTAGTCATAGTCATACATAGTGTTTAATAGGTTCATCTTTTAGTTGTAGTTTTAGTATGTATGGAGAAAATCTTACAAGTTAAAGGGGAAGTATATATCAAATCTGAAAAATACCATAACAACATTCATAACCGATAAGAGAGGAAAAACCAAAAATTAGTGTTAAATGTTTTAGACAAAAAGGAGGCAGAGGCTTTGGCACTGGCGCCAAGATAACAATTTTCAAATAAGGCAACGGTAAAGAAGTCTCAGTCTCGAAAAGACCACAAGAAAACTTTATTGAGTTAAACAAAAGAGCGTGTATTACGAAAAATGAAAATATTGAAAGGATTCGAGAAAATTAACGGCGTTAAATGGTAGAATGAGCTCGAACGTTATCTGAAGTATCCGTTCTGTAACCAAATACATATAATGGGTGTGGGGTCTCATTACAGATCACAGGATGGGTCGGTGTGTGCGCGTCCTAAACAAAGGCCAAAGCCAGCTGTATGTTCAATTAATTAATACTAAAAATTGCACCAACATAAGTATTTTAATCATAAAAGTAATTAACATCTGACTTTTATCAAAGGGAATACCCACCAGATTAAAAATAAACATAGAAATTTAATAAATCGTTTTGGTAACTTGATTCCTTCCTCCAACTTTGATAATGCTATGTTGGTTGAACTATTTTGTAGAACGAACTTAAAAAAAGAAAAGAAAATTGAATTGAGAACTTCTAACTAATAAAGGTTTAGACTTTAACGAATATATAGAACTTATTAGCTGTCTTCCAAAATAGGAGTTTTTCCTCATCCAATGAGTTATTAATATTGTATGTACTTCTACATTTCCAGTTTACCTCATTTCTAGATGCCTAGAGGATACCAAATTCCTTTTACCAAACCTATAAACACATTAAAATTAGAAGTTTATATAGACTAAGGTCTAAGAATGAATAGACCTTCGAGAAGTAATAATTTAATAAAGAGCTGAATGACATCCTGTCATGTAAGCATTGTTCTGGGATCATGCTAATTGCTACTGTTGAATTATATGACATAAAGTTTAGCTTAATTCATTGACAAACTAAACCATAGGTGGAACCACTCAACATACCACATTTTCAAGAAATATCTAAGACTCTTTTATCAACTGGAGCTATATAAGAGGAACCATTCTAAAACCTTCTCAGGAAAAAAACACAGGGGTTTAACCCAATCACAGAAAAATTTCTGTGGTATAACTGCAAACCCTCTCACTCAAGCATGCTCAATCGCATTGGCAATTTACTGCAACAGAAATGAAAAAGAAAAGGAAAACATCCGTCCATTTACAAATTTAAGAAACAAAACAATCTCTGAGATAGAAAAACAAGGTATCTATCACAAGGCTGGATATTGATGCTAGATATTTTTCTTACAGCATTAGCCGATGTAAATTCTGAGCTAGGTAGCATCCAATGTGGAACATAAACTCACCATTCAGTTTTGCCGAAAAAACAAAAGATACAAAAATGAGTGTCACATATTGCAACTTTCTTAGGAATAAAATGCACCTTTTAAGGTAATTAGCGCATACCATACTTCAATTTCTTTCATCAGCTGTTATGGGCAAAAGACAAACTACTGTTGCTTGCACCTCTATAGGACGTTCTCCATGCTGACCTTCTCTAACTCTGCTATGACACTCTTCTACAATTTTGTTGAATAAATATGTCACATACTAAAGAAAATGAAAGGCAATTTATGGCATCAACTAAGAAAAATGCCACCAAAGCCATTCATCTCACCTTTGGTGCTGATGACTAAAAGGACAACTGAAGAACATCATATGGACAGACCCAAAAAACTATCAGCATCTCCAGAAAAAGAAAAGTAACAGGCAAATTCGAATCATTTGTTGAAACATGCTGAACTAATAGTACATATCTTTTGCGCTTCTCCCCTTCTTTATTCTCATAACCATCACCATCTTCTTCAATATCTTCAAATTCATCCCCTGCAAGAGCCTCACCATAAACCATGACACAACACGGGGGATGATTTTGGCCACAATTGTTGAGTTGCAAAATTGGAGGGCCAAATGGAAATATCAAATTCACTCCAATCCAACTCTACTTCCTAACGATGGCACCATATAACTCATCGAACACGTAGAAGTTGTTAACCAGTTTGAATGACATGTGGACTGAAACGGAAATCGAAAGCTAATAAGAAACCAGCAATTTCTCCAACGCCGTCATCTTCTCCCATTAGATTCCGGAGATCTTCAGCCTGTCAAGACATATTTGACACTAATGAAATCAGGTCAAGAACATTCTGCATCACAGAGTAAATGAACAAAATCAAACTTGTTGAACCTACAACATTTTTCATCGTTGTCATCCTCATCTTCGGCTACTTGTGGTGGATTAAAGATCAGTCCTGATTATGGGTTTATCACTTTTTGACCCACTTGGCTTCCTTTTTAGGATCTCGTGTCAAGCCTTTACGTGAATGCCATTCAAATGGCGGTCCTACAAGATTCCCACATCCAATGAACAAACATGAATCACATGATGATATAAATTAAAACATTGAGAAGTTAAAACCTACCCTATGGCCTTCTTCAATATATACTCATCATCATCATCAATCATGTGATAGGTTTTAGTCAAGACAGAATTCTCGAGAAAAGGTTTTGTATCAAGAGGATGTGAAGCATAAAACCCTTTCGATCATCAATACTGCACCACTTGATAACTTGAGGCAATTCAAAGCTTCTTGGTCACACTGTAAGATCTAAAGCAGAGTCATTTGGACTCAGTTAAATGATTGGTACTTTGAACCACAAAATATTTACATGAATTGTTATTTACCTCTGCTAATATCTCATTATTCTTTATTGCAGTCAGCCAGAAGTTGAGAACAACTTTCTCTACACCAAATTTTCGCACTAATAACAAATCAAAGCCTATCAATCAATCTGCACGGGTGACAAGAAAATATCCAATAAATAAATTTAATCATTTTCAGTCTTTCTATTCCCACCTGGTTGTTCATGGGAGCTTCATTAAGACCCTACACTTTGACAACTCCATTTACTATTTCATATCTGTGCAACACATCCATAAAATCATAAAACATGAAAGGACAGCCAAACCGTATATCTTCTTTCTTTTTGGAAGGAAAAGAGCTAGTTTCAACTCCAACAAGCAGACATGGAGCAAACAACTAAAAAATTATTCTTCTCACCTCTGTATTCAGTGGTTCATACAGCTTCTGGTATTTAGCTTCAATGTGCAGCCTTCTCGAGAAACTTTGCTTCAAGCTCATCATGTTGGCTCTATATTCAGAAAAACAATGTCAAGTTTTTTTCTTCCTTTTACAAGAGCAAATGGAATTTACACAAGCATATTGATATGCCAGCTAAAGTAAAAGGTTAATGCAAATAGTTGACCTGATTAGTTTGGTCCTTTGGGATTGAGGCATAATTGTTGTCATTGTTAGCACTATTTTTTTTTTTTTTGATAACCGTAGTGTCCGGGCCAGCTTGCGCGCACCTCGACTAATTCCACGGGATACCTGCCACCTCCCACCAGCAACAGGTACCAGGTAACTCTATCCACCAAGGCTTGGATAGATGGGAAGAAATCACCTAGTATTTGTCTCCGCTGGGATTTGAACTTGAGACCTTATGGTTCTCACCCACTTCATTGACCACTAGGCCACACCCTTGGGTGCCATTGTTAGCACTATTTTGGCAAAGCACATATACCAAATTACACCCTTAGTCCCCAATTAACCGTCATATTTTCTACTGTAGGTTGCCACAAATTTGTGTGGAAAATGAAAAAGAAAATTCAACACTGATAAATATCTTTTGTAATTTTTATCAAATTTGAAAGAATTCTACTTACCATCTACATGATTTAGGACTGATGGTATACTCGTATAGTTTGTAAATTATTGGTCTAAAAATAAATCATTGTAATTTGATTGCATTAGCGGAAAAGCTTAAATCTAATGAATGTAAAAACAATTTGACTTCCTATACAATTGAATAGAAGAAAATGAGTTGGAAAACGCTCACACACACGCGAGCGCTGGGGAAAGAAAAACTTACAAAATTCTTGAAAAGCATATACAGTTGTCCTGATTTCTCATTTTTGTTTCTCCAGGTATTTTGCTTTGTCTCTTCCCATCAGCTCGCTTCTCTCATCCACATTAACCTTATGTTTCAACTCAAGAGAGAGAAACCAAAAAATAAAGATATTCTATCCTTCAGAAACATCTTGATTTTCAAGGGATCAACTCTGCTTTGTCTTGTGCCATCTGCTTAACCACCATTCTGTGTCATTGTTTTCTCCTGATTTCGAAAAGGCAGGACTGATATAACAAAGGGTGGTTTCTTTTGGAGTGAAACCTTTATCTTTCATCTCTTCAAGTAATTTCCTTACCTCACCCCGGCATGACAGTTTTAATGACCTTTCAAGCTCCACACTCTTTGATAGCTTGCACCATCCAACTATTAGTATGTCATATGTTGAAGAATTTGGTATAACCCCTCTGACTTGCATCTCATGCATTAGTTCCTGAGCCTGTCTCATCTTTCCCACCTTTGCAAAGTCAAAGATGAGTACATTAAAGGTACTAGTGCGAGGAACAAAACCTTTTGTAATCATCTCACAATAAAGTTTGATGGATTCCTTTTTATTTCCAATTTTCCCATGGCCAGAGACCAAAATATCATATGTATTAGCATTAGGGACAAAGCCCCTCCCCTTCATTTCATTCAGCAATTCAGTTGCTTCCTTCATCTGTCCAACAGCTGACAGAGATGCTAATATAATGTTGTATGTAGCAACATTAGGAGGAACTCCTTTAGCCAGCATCTCGGAATATGTCGCAAAAACTTTTTGAAATTGGTAACTTTTGCAATATCCACGTATGAAGGCATTATAAGTGGTAGTGTCAGCTGAAAATCCTTTTTCTCTCATGCTTTCTAGTACTGACATTGCCTTTCTGGTCATCCCTAGCCTGCATAAAACAGCAATAAGAGTGTTATGAATTGTCTGATCAGCCTTAAGTCCCATGCTGACAAGTCTCTCATGCATTCTCAGGATTATATCCGCCTTTCTATGGCCTGAAGCAGCATCAAGAATAATTTTGTGAATAGCTGGTGAAGGTTGAAAACCAATTGTCACCATTTCACTCAATAAATCCACTGCTTTTTCAATATCACCTACTTCACAAAGTCCTTTCACCAATGTATTACAAGTGATTGAATTAGGCATTATTCCGCAACTCTTCATTTCACTCCAAAGTTTGACAGCACTTTCCAGCTTCCCCTCTTTGCAGTAAGCATTAATCATAGAATTGAAAGTCTGAATATCTGGAATTAGACCAAATTTCGTAATTTCATCATAAACAGACTGTACCTCATACTGGCCAATTCCCAATAATCCATTAAGCAGTACATTGCATGCAATTGTATCAAAGGATATTTTTTTCTCTTTCATCTCTTGGACCAATTGAAGAGCAGCTGACTCCTTCCCTCTTTTAAAGAGTCCATCCATCAAGGATGTGTAGTTAACATGATCAGGTGACAAACCTTTAGATACCATATCCATAAAAAATTTCTCTGCTTCATCCATTTTACTCTGCTTTTTCAAATTATTCACAAATGTATCTAACAAGAATTCATTTTCCTCAACACCATTTGACTGCATTTCTTCATACAGGGTAAGAGCCATATCATGTTTACCAGCCTTAAAGCAGCCATCAATCAGGGTATTATATGCACAAACATTAGGGGTAACATTCATGCTTATCATTTTCCTCATCATTTTCACGGCTGCATCAATCATTCCACTTTTGGCATAGCCATTAATTACAGAAGAAAATGTGACAATGTTTGGTAAAACAGATTTCTGTTCCATTTGTTGCAGCAAAAGCTCTACACTATTTAAGTCACCAGATTTGCAGTGCCCATCAATCAATGCAGTATAGGTGATATGATTTGGAGCTATGTTAAACTTCACGAGTGTCTGAAACATGTCCTTTGCCTCCCTGGCCTTGCCAAGTTTAAAAAGCCCATCGATCAAAGAGGTAAACAAGACAACATCGAAAGACATTCCTCTAATCACTATTTGACTTTGAAAGTTAGCAGCAACTTTGTCAGCCCTATTTTTGTACATGCGATCAATAAAAATAGAGTATGTCACGTGATTAGGATCCACACCCACTATTCTCATCTCACCAAGAAGTAACTTGGCCTCGTGGAACCGCCCACATTTACAAAGGCCATATATAAGGGAATTATAAGTAACAATGTCCGGGAAGAAGCCACGCCTTGTCATTTCTTCATATGTAGCAAATGCTTTCTCAAATTGAAACCACCTAACATATTTACTAATCAGTGTGGTATATGTAATAGCATTTGGTTCTAAACCCAAGTCTCCAACTACCAGGCCCTTATTTTCATCATCATACTCATGTTTTTCTTCATGATCAACATAACTAACAACTTTACTTCCACGCGTGTCCAAGAGCTCATCCATCATACATTTTGCCGTTGCATCAAAATCTCCCATTGTGCCGAAACCATCAATCAGAGTATTATATGTCACAATATCCAGTGATAAACCTTCTTTTTTCATCCTCTTCATCACCTCAAAACCACCACTCATCTCAACAGCCTTACAATATCCATGAATCAGAGTATTAAAACCGACAACATCTTTACAGACACCCCTATTTTTATCACTCAACATTTCCATCACTAATTCAGCATTATGCAAAAGACCCTTATCACAAAACCCCTTAATTAATACATTACAAGTGATAGTGTCAAAGAAAATACCTTTCTTTACCATATCAGACACCAATCCAAAGCCCATTTCCACAAAACCAAGTCTGCAGAACCCCCATATCAAAGTGTTATAAGTAACGGTGTCACTTTCGTTCTCTCTGATTAATTTAAGGGCTTTTTCAAGTTTTCCAATTTTGCAAAGCGAATGTATGACTATATTGCGAGTGACTACATTGGGAGCCACTCCACAGGAGATCATATCAGAATAAAGGACCATCACCTGATCAACCAGACCGGCAGAATTGAAATGGTGCAAGAGACTGTTCCAATGAGGAAGGTCAGGGACAAGATTGTAATTTCTCATTGAAGAGAAAGCTTCCGTGGCTCTTGAAAGGCGGTGGCAGCGGAGGAAGAGATGGACAAGTGTGCAGAAAAACGAGGTGTAGAGGCTTTTCTTTCGATCAGTTAGGAATGGTGTAGGGTTGGGCGTTGCCGATGAAGAGAATGGGAGGTATATTCTGAGCTGTAATGAGATAGCAATGGAGAGCAAAGGGCGGTTTTTCGTCCTGTATATCAAGTGTTTGACGAAATGCCGCTGTGAGTTCATTGTCTCGCAATTGTCACCATTCCCTCTCCGTATATGTGGAGGTGTTTCTCTTTTCGGCGCTTTCTCCGTTGTCGTACTAAGGAGCTCTATTTTGACATAGAGTTTACCAAATTCTTTTGGTTCTCAGTATGTCCGCTAATTCAGATTTGCGAAAATCTCTCGTTAGGAAGGAATATTTATCACTCTAACTTAACATGAGGTGATTGATATCTTTGACTAGATTAATATAACTTCGAACTTGTTGATATATTGTTCATCTCAATTCTCAAAGTTTAATAATGTAATAATTTTCTAAGAAAACAATTTAAGTTCAAACTCAAATTTAGTTTGAAATTCAGTTCACATAATTCAATTTGAATTTGATGCATTAAATTTTATACTCAATTAGATCTACTGGAATCTAAGGGAATTACAAATTTATCACAAAGCTAACTAACTGTATTGGACTTTATTACTCCTAAAATACAATCCAAGTTGATTGAAAGCTAATTATAATTTATAGGTTAGAGGTACTCTATTGGTGATTTTGAATATTCGGATTTGTCAGTACTACTGAAAGCTAATTTTAATTTAATGATATTAATTTTTGGTGGGCTTAATCTTTTTATCTATTTACTTTTTTACCAAAAAATATTATAAATAAATAGTCAAGTTAAATTAGTAAGTCATCACAACTTTGGAGCCAGAATAAGGTTAGAAGCTAGACAATCAAACTATTAAAGTGCACATAAACTTGGAGTTAATTTCTTATTGGTAACTCAAATTGAGGAAATTACTTAGTAAAGCCGCATATGTTTTTATATATCACAAATAAAATCATCTAACTAGTGCATGTCTCTCAGCAAATAAAATAAGTCGAAAGATTAACTTTCAGGCACCATATATTACTGAGTTTGCCATTTTATTTAATTGTAAATACTTAATACGGAATAGCTCTAAAAATGCCACTAAACTCCCGGAAATTGTCTATCTATGTCATCCGTTAAAAAGTTAGTTCATTCATGCCACTAAATTATACTTTTGGCTTATTCATGCCACTCAACTAAAAAAATAATTTATCTATGTCATCCGTTTAAAAGTTGGTTCACTCACGCCACTAAGTTATACTTTTGGCTCATTCATATCATTCAACTAACAGAAATAGCCTATCTATGCCATCTGTTTAAAGGTTAGTCCATTCATGCCACTGACATTATACTTTTGGCCTATTTATGCAGTGTCTACTAACAGTTCCATTTTATGGTTTTTCTGTAATAAAATTTAATTTTCGACCCTGGCTTTGGCATGTGTCTTTATATTACTAGTTCTTCTTTACTTGACCCTACATTTCTTTTAACCCTGATTATGTATAATTAATCATGCTCAACCCGATAAAATCCAACTAGTCGTGATGACACATAACCCAACCCGCTAGGTAAGCCAATTAACAACTATCCAATTTAATGAGATTTTTTTAAAGACAGATAAATGATAAAATAACTTAACCTTAATACATTTCCCACAGAGATTTTTAAGTCTTTAAAATACATTTCCCACGAAGATTTAATAAGTTATTTTATCATTTATTTTAAAGACTTAAAAATCTCCGTGGGAAATGTATTAAGGTTTAGTTATTTTATCATTTATATGTCTTTAAAAAAATCTCATTAAATTGGATTGTTGTTAATTGGCTTACCTAGCGGGTTGAGTTATATGTCATCACGACTAATTGGATTTTATCGGGTTGAGCATGGTTAATTATACATAATCAGGGTTAAAAGAAATATAGGGTCAAGTAAAGAAAAACCAGTAATATAAAGATACGTGGCAAAGTCGGGGTCGAAAAATTAATTCTTATTACGGAAAAATCATAAAATGGAACTATTAGTAGACACTGCATAAATAAGCCAAAAGTATAACATCAGTGACATGAATAGACCAACCTTTAAACGGATGGCATAGATAGGCCATTTCTGTTAGTTGAGTGGCATGAATGAGCCAAAAATATAACTTAGTGGCATGGATGAACCAACTTTTTAATGGATGGCATAGATTGACCTCTTTTGGAAGTTGAGTGACAGTTTTAGACCTTTTCCGTACTTAATATTGCTGCCATTGGACCAAGTCCCATTTTTTCTGGATGACAAAAGATGAATTGTAGGAATGCATTCTTGAGCAAGCTGAATTCCTGAACAAGTTAATGATCAGCAGATATTAGTTTCAA
Source organism: Nicotiana tabacum (assembly GCF_000715075.1). Taxonomy (NCBI): domain Eukaryota; kingdom Viridiplantae; phylum Streptophyta; class Magnoliopsida; order Solanales; family Solanaceae; genus Nicotiana; species Nicotiana tabacum. Next base: position 121,194,260 of record NC_134098.1, read on the forward strand.
TTCGACCTTTAGGCTTGGTATGACAACGGAGTTAGTTTTTAGGACAAAGGTCCAAATATGTTCTTGTATTATATGAAATTGAATACATTTGTCCTTCTTAGCTCAAATATGTCCTTATCGTCACATAGTTGGTCCATATATGCTCTTAGAGTTACACAGTTGGCCCATATATGCCCTTTTCGAAACGGAATTCACCCAAACTAATTAGCTCTTTCGTTAATTGTATTAAAGTGTATTAAAAACATTATTTCCTTTTTATTAGTACTTTTTTTTCTTTACTCTTTTCTTTCTTCTTTTTTCTTTTCTTCTCTTTTTTTTTTCCTTTTTCTTTCTCCCTTATCCGTTTCCTCCATTACTGATGTTTTCTCCATTTTCGTCACCAATTTTACTTGAAAAAACTCATGAATTCCAATTACTAAGAAAAGTCTCCCATAAGGTAATCAAGTTCCAATTTCACTGACCCTCTAAATAAACGAAATTAAATTGTTCCAAAAATTATGGTTTAAACTTTAAAATAATAAAAATATCTCAACCTTTAACAATACTAAAAAGACCAAAATATTTAAATTGTTTTCAGAAAGATAATTTAATGATTAAAAGCCTAGAGTTCAAGTTGTAGTGTTATAAATTTGAGTTGTTAGTCTTTTTTCAGCTGGACATTTTCTATTTTTTTTTATTAACTATGTAAATTAGGGGTGTACATGGAACGAGTTGGTTCGGTTTTTATCAAAACCAAACCAAACCAATTATATTGGCTTGGATTGTTTGGTTTTGTTGGATTTTTCGGGTTTTTTGTTACATAAATATTATTTCAATCTTACTTTGTTAAATTTTTTAGAACTAAATATATGTTCAGTAAAAATTAAAAAATTGACAAACATATGATCTATAAAAATATTCTTATGGGAGAATTTTCTTAGTAATTGAAATTCATGAGTTTTATCAAGCGAAATTGGTGACGAAAATGGAGAAGACATCAGTAATGGAGGAAATCAGATAAGGGAAAAAGAAAAGGGAAAAAAGAGAAGAAAAGAAAAAAGAAGAAAGAAAAGAGAAAGGTAAAGAAAAAAAAGTACTAATAAAAAGGAAGTAGTGTTTGTAATACACTTTAATACAATTAACGAAAGAGTTAATTAGTTTGAGTAGATTCCGTTTCGAAAAGGGCATATATGAGCCAACTGTGTAACTCTAAGGGCATATATGGACCAACTATGTGACAGTAAGGGCATATTTGAGCTAAAGTATTAACGAATGGCAAATGTACTCAATTTCGTATAGTACAAGGGTATATTTGAACCTTTTCCGTAGTTTTTATTATATACTGATGTTAAAATCCATTTCTTTACCCTAGGGTGGTAAATGGGCGGGGCGGGGCAGATATGGGTGGGTCGAAAAACGGGTAATGCAGAAACGGATAAATTATTCGACCGACCTATTTAATACGGGTTAACCGATGGATAATATATATGGATATCCATATTATCCATGACTTGATTGATTACTTTTGGGAGAATTCTTTAGTCTCCCAAACTTGAGTAACCCACAATTTGATGTTTTACAAATGTAAAGTTAAAGTCGTTAGTCATTCATTGGTTATCCATTTTCTATGGTTCTATCCATATTTGACCTGCTTTTAAAAAGTTTATTATCAAACTTATTTTTTAATGAATAATATGGGTGAATAACTATTTTCTTTTAACCATCTTGTCACCACTACTTGACACCAATGTAACGTGTTTTGACTGCTGGAATCCAACTTTATATTCGGACAGTAAGAAAATCTGACATGAACTCTTTTTTTGCTGTTATTTTAGATATTACAAATAGCAAATGCATGTAAATTAATTTTCCTGAATGTAGCCACTGCCGCCGTTACTGTAGTTTTAACAAATTTCTAGCAATGTTGCCATTAGCACCATGAGGAAAGAATCCACCACGAATATGCTCATTCCCAGTATTATAAACAATCCTAAGAATCTCCGCCGGACTCCTCCACTGAGACAGCGAATCGCAATCGGCTGATAATATGTTAGTTCTTGTCCGATTTTCTGCACCAAGTTGCCATGGCACAAACAAGCCTTCATCTTTAGTTTCACACATTGCTAATCTGTTTCTTAAATTAGAGATGTGGATTGTGAACTCAGCCACAGTGTGTTTGTATGGGTATACTACTTTCCCAGCTCTCTCGTAAAGATACATTCTGATAATTGCATCTTGCCCTGATTCAACCCCTAGTAGTCCTGCCAAAAGCTGCATTCATAATAACACAATTTAAAATATGGCCTTTCAAAATCTTTAGCCTTAATTATATATAGTATAGGACTTACCCTTTTTGTTTCATAGCCTTTGATATGGGAATTTGTACCAACATAGCCAACCAATGCAGCATATGGAAGTGCATAGCAAGACAACATGAAATTGAGACTATCCCTATAAGGATCAAATGGGGGTTCCAGTTTGTAACCAAATGCTTCATCAAATAGCTTAGCAAAGTGTTTAGCACTTAGATCCATCAATGGTCTTGGAAAACCGGGACCTACTTTCGATTTAAGTGCCCTACAAAACCGCCCAAACGAAAAAGAAAGAAGAAAAGGAATTATTGCATCTCAAAATCTTAAATTTGGTCTTACATTAGTTTCGATATTTTTTGGAATATGAACAAAGAAGAGAAGATAGGCTCATAACATTCATAAAAAAAGATATGAGAATTTATCTAGTAATTAAGTAATTGAGCGTGAGAGTCAAATGAATCGAAAGATTCATGTTTGGTTCGTGAAGGGATTATGCAATTTTGGAAAGGAATGGAAAAATAATCTACTTTCATTAAGTGATTTATTAGATAATCGAAAAGAGAGGATCTTGAATACTATTTGAAATTTAGAAGACATCGAAAAAACGGAAGACTAAGAAGATTTTGTCTCGCCCACGCCCAAGAAAGAAAAGATCAGATCAACAACGACTTTAGAGTAGAGGGTTGAAAAAAAGGTTTGGAACCCTGTAGAGAATGAAGAGGGGCCAAGGATCTTCCTCTCAATAGTACGAGGCTCCCCCTGAATAAATAAGTCCCCGTTAGCCTGGGCGAAGATGGGGATAAAGAGTAAGGATTGAAGCCCCCTTAGCTCTGTCAGGCACTCGACAGGCACCAACTTTTTTTTTTATCCCTGAGTAATATTTCCTTTCACTAAGGAATGGGTGGATGCTTTAAATAGGCGGATGTGGTATCTTTACACAAATAACCGGTCATATTTATTGTTTACTTTTTTTAGTCATGTACATAGATTATACATTGATTGTACATAATTATACACATATATAATACATAAATTATACATATATTATACCTCCACCGACTATTTTTAGTTTAAGCAGATTGGGTGGGCGGCTATTTGGGTTAATTACTCAATCTTATAAAAGAAGGAGAAAATGAGTCTATGGGAGAGTTTAACTTATAAACATTGATAGTATAAAGAAGTTAATTTTATACTATCCCTCTATTTACTATTATTTGTCTACTATATTAAAAATATATTTTCACTTTTAATTGTCAATTTTAACAAATCAAGAGAAGACTATATATTTTTTTTTTTTTCTGTTTTACCCTTATTATTAATTACTCATTTCATAAATCATTTCCCAAAACTTCTCAAAATACTATTATTATTATGGGTACTATGGTAAAATATGCACTTCATCTATTATTTCTTAAGGGGCATGCAAAGTTCATTTTGGACAAATAAAAGTGAACGAAGAGAGTAATATATTGTAGCAGGTAATCTGCCTAATTTTTTAAATTACTAACAATTTCTTTTTATGAACTGTTATCGTAATTATCTTTTAAGTGATCTAATAATGATGAATTTTTTTTTACATTGTCGATGTTTATAAGTTAAACTCGGGAAAGAATGAACCTGAGGTGGCCAACTTCTTGCATGGCAAACTCAGTGATGATGTTCTTAGCAAAAGGATCAAGATTTGCTTTGCGTACACCAATGGGGGGAGGCCCTCCCATGACAAGTTCTGGTGCAACTACATCAAGACCATAACCATGTGTAGCCCACAAGTAATATTCTGCTTCTAAGAACTCTAAATTCTCTGAAAATTGCATTAAATCAATGTCTTCTCTGAAAACTGGGATTGCATACTTTGAAATCCCTGTTGGACAAAGAAGATTATGAGGAAGGGAGATGCAAATCAGCTGTTTGCTTGACATCAGAATTATGACTATAAGAAAATAGGAAGCTGATGTTGATAATATAGCCATTTTTAAAACTTTTTTTGGTTAAGTTGTAAGGAAGATTAAGAGAGGAGTTCATAGGGATATATTTATACCCAATTTTACCCCGTGTAATTTGAATTTCTATCATGATTCATGAACACCTAATTAATGGCTACCAGAACTAATGTAATCTTTGTATGCCTTAGCTAGACACTACCTTCCTCCAACCTATAATCATAAATTGAAAATATACCAAAATATACACAAAGAGAGAAAGAAAACTGAGAGAAATTATGCTTGGAAATTTTAAAAACCAAGCACCGGAAGCATGGAGTTGCAAGAAGGGTTGGAACCAAAAATAAAATCAGAGAAGATTGTTTTGATATAATGAGGTAATGTCATGACCTTGATGTTAATTAATTCATTCTCACGAACGATTATGTATTGATTCACAACATTGATCTGTAACATAATTATTGAATATATATTTTTATGAAATATCGACTGGGGAACAATTTGAGCCCAAACCCATTTAACTGTCCAATCCACCCAAGATTGGCCGATCATTGACAGGCCCATTTGTTGAACTCAACCTATTTTGACTCAGCTAAATAGTGCGGGCTAGTAAGTTTTCGGACTGGTAATTGAAAAATAGCCAGCGTTTGCAAAGTCATTGAAAAATATCCACTATTTTGCAGCAACACGGAAAATTCCGGCATAATATACTGGAGATATTGGTGCACCTGTGTATGAATTTTTAGCATATTATGTTGGAACTCCAGCACACGGAAAGTTCTAGCATAATATACTAGAGATTCGAGCACATGTGTATGAAATTGCAGCATATTATGCTGGACCAGTATATTATACTGGAACTCCAATATAATATACTTATGCTGGAAGTTCACGTGTAATAAATTCGAACTCCAGTATATTATGCTTGAATACTTTCCGTATTTTGAACAATATTTTCATTCAGATTTATCTTTATATAAAAATTGGCTAAATTTCAATTACTTTTGAAACTGTGGCTATTTTTGAATTACCACTTATAAATCTGGCTATTTTTAAATTTCACACAACTTTAGCTCATCTAAAATTGGTCTGATTTTTAGCTCCAATTGATCTATGAGTAACTTTACTAAAATATCTTTAAATAATTTTTTTATTTAATATGTTATAATGACCAAAATAAAATAAAAAAAGTCTTATTTGATAATGAAATAATTCATAATAAAACAATGCACATTAATTAAAGTTTGGTTAGAATTGGGCGGGTTGGACTATGACCCAAATAATACTCCATCATAACCCCGTCCATTTCAGTCCAAGTAACTTTTAGACGGATCATTGACCCGCCCATTTTATTAACTCAGACCATTTTGACTCATTCAAAATTAGCCTAACCCGCTCATTTTACACCCCTAATATCGACCAATTACGATTCAGAGGGATACAACTTTCCAACCCGTGAAAGATCAAGAGTATCTACGGATTGCAAATCAAGACGCTTCATAATTTCAATTTTGTACTCCCTCTATCCCAATTTATGTGAAGGTGTTTGACCGAATATAGAATTTAAGAAATAAATGAAGATTTTTAAAACTTGTGATCTAAAATGAATCGTAGAAATTTGTGTGGTTAGAAAACATAAGGGTAAAAAGGAAACACTAAAGTTGAATTATTACTAAATATAAAAATATATTATTCTTTTTGAGATTGGCTAAAAAGAAAATAGTGTCATATTAATTTAATTGGGATAGAAAGAGTATATTCTAGTGTAATATTTAAGAAACTAGTACTGTGTCTGTGTTACCAAGTAACGTATATTTGGATAGTCTATCATCGCGAAGGGATACTAGACGTTGAAAATACATACCATTTCGTTGAAAGTTCGCTGAATTCGAGCCACCAAAATAATTTGCCAGTACTTTGCTGCACAATAGTTACAACGAATGTTATAAAAGATGGGGCATAAGGATGCGCATTTTAGTTATTACACCTGTTTACCCAAAAAATCGGATAACAATTAAATTTATATGCGATTTTAAGGATACGTGATATAACTTGATACAAATTAAGGAAACAGATTAGAATTGAAATTGACGATAAAAGAATAAATGCAAACCACACAAATCGAATAGCCTTGGCCCTCGAGTTCGATCGCCCTTGAACCAAGAGATGTCTCAACTGATGTATGAACAGAATAACAAGATGATAAAAGCTAGAGAACGACAGTATATTGCTTTATGTTGCGTAATATATTCTTTTACAAATGATCATACCCCTTTATATAGTAGGGGAGTCCTACTCTTGATACAATTCCATATGAGGTAAGAAATCTCATGATTAGCTACTTAATCGGCCTATCCTTGATACGTGCCGAGATTTCTGTCGTGATCTACAACCGATCGCGGATATTTCGTCCTTATGTTATTCGGTTTGGCAAATTTCCCTCGATCTCGCCTGATCTCGATTTTGTTCGGTCCCGGGGTCTCGAACTTAACGGTATAACCTCGCACCTCGATTCGATATAATTCGAGGTCGAACCTTAACCTATCATATTCTAGTCTCGATTAGTCACACAAGGGGCGAGTCCGGTTTAGACCGTATACATATAGTACCGTCGTTTCTCGGAGAGAAGATGACGAGAAACAATATGAACTTCCGAATCCCGTCTTGATAGGCCATGACGTAAGTGGTGGACGGTCTCTGAGACACCCGACTATGATGTAAGCAACAAACAGGTACCGAAACGTCCCGTCGGCCCAGTTACCAATGCATTAAATGTCTGTCTGTTGCCGGTCGACCACTACGGGTTCTGAACCGTCATCAGCAAGCTACAAATACACTAACTTTCCTTCATTCAAACTTTACCTTCATTCAAACTTTACCTTCAAAGCTCCTCCTATTCTTGCTCTTCAAAAATCCCTTTGTTTTGCAACTCTTGCACCAAAAATTCTTGAACTTTTAGCAAACCGCATACCTTCCTAATTTCCTTTTCTTCTGTTCTACAATGGCGAAAACTTCTAAGACTGTACCGCAAAAGGAGGTCGCCTCTTCATCACGACCCGCCAGCGACGGGGCTGCGGCGGAACCTCACCCTGAGGAGTTCATTCCGGCAGGGTGCCCGACCGTTGCCTATTTTAAGATTGAAAAGACTTCCTCTGTACCTGGTCAATGCGAGCCGGTCTCGAGGTACATATGTACAATCACCGATAATTTCCTCACCAAGGTTAAAGAGGATTGCAACTGGGCAAACAAGCATGTGGTTATGCCTTCGCCTGAGGAGTCGATCACTACCCACGTGGAGGGTTTTCTAAGTGTTTACACTTACCCCTTCACGATGGGTCCCTTAGACCCGATCATCATTGCCTTTTGCAAGAGGTACGATGTGACTCTTGGCCAGATTCACCCTTCCTTCGGGAGAATGGTGATTCTCCTTCGATTCTTCGTAAACAAAATCGAGGGGTGTCCCTTCACCCTCGATCATCTTATGTTCCTCTACAGTCCCTGACTCTATCGAGGAGGGCTGATCAAGCTTGCTCGCCGGGCCAGTAGGGCCCCTTTCCCAAGTATAGACGAGGATCGAGACCGAGATTGGTTGCCCGATTTGTTCGAATAAAGACTTCGGACCTGATCCCTGCCGAGGACATGCCATTTCCCGAGAAATAGATCATGAAATGTAAGTAGTACTTTGCCTTGAATATTTAATCTTGTTGTTTTCCCTCTTATCTCCTTTCTTATCGATGTTTTTGGTGTTGCAGTTGTGGCCCAGATGTCGGACGTAGTTCCTCAACTCAAGGAATGGGTCGAGGGCCTTGTGTCACAGAGTCCGTGCTTGGATGGAATTATTGAAGGGTCGATGAGAGGCCCGTAATCATGGTAAGTTTTCTTTCCTGATGTAATAATGTTTGATTTCCTTCTTTCGCTGTCGAATTCTTATCTATTTTCTCTTGTAGGTCTCCCCAAGGACGTTGCTATGAGGCCTCCATCTGGTGATGAGGATGTGCCTCTCGAGTCCCTGCTTCGAGGCAGGGTGATGAAAAGAAGAGAAGAAGGGCTTCGAGTTCCCCGAACTCGGAAAAGAAAAAACCGAAGAAAAGGTCGCGCAAGCCCAAGGGAAGCACCAACGCTCTATCCTCGGACTCAATCCACCGGATAAGGGATGAGTCTGAAGAAGAATAAGAAGAAGAAAAATCCAAGCTGGTGGCCAGCGTGCGGGCAGGTATCGTGATACAAGGGCACTACGAACCGGCGAGTGCTGAAATTGTCCCGTCTCGACATGAGGAGGTCGATGAGGGAGTTTTAGTCGAAGCTTCCGAACCAGAAGTGGGTGAGGTCACTTCGCCCCAAGCTAGCGGGGTCGAGAGAGAGACCGGGGCCGACGATTCTCGAGCAGAGGAAGGTGGCCCGAGAGACGAGCTTCGAGGGATCGACCTTATCGGGTCCTCTCAGATTTCAGACGCCATGATTCGCGAGGCCGGTATGTTAGAAAGTCGTTCCTACGAGGGGCCTCAGGGGGAGACTGATATCCACCACTTCTTGGATGGGTTAGAGTCCACTGCCTTAGAAGATGTCACCGAGCTAGGTGACTTGCCGATGTCAAGGAGGGTACCATCATCGAGTGCCAGTGGGTCTTTATCGAGCCCAAAGCTAGTAGATCGATTCCCGGCCCCAAGTGTTGACCCTGACCGCAGGCGGTCAATAACTTTCTCTGTCCCAGAGGATGCCCGAGTTTTCTTTGCCCCCATGGAGGTTGCTAGCTACCTCAGTTTCTTGGGGACCGAAGATGACCAAGCCGTGATGGACGCGGTGGAAGTGCCCTGCTTATTCAATGAGGCCCAATATGCTTTGAATCGGGTAACTTCGAGTGTCACTTCATTACTTATTTTAAACTTGAAGTGGTTAATAATCCTAACACCCTTATTTATGCTTGCATGCCTTGGTATTGCACCATGAGGCTTTCCTCCAAATCCAGGAGGATTTAACCTAGCACGAGGTTGGGGTTCGGGAGCTCACCGAGAAGAGGGATACTCACAAGCTTCTAAGTGAGATGCTTCAGGTCGAGTTAGAAGCGGCTCAGAGGGAACATGTCGAGATGGCCGAGCAGGTAATTCGAGCACTTCATGATAGTGAACATGAATTGGACATAGTGGCTAACGATCCGATCTTGCAGGTCTGACAGAGGCTTGAACATATCGGGCAGCTCCAGGAAAAGGTAGATACGATAAAGGCTGAGGCTGAGGAGTTCAAGAAAAATATGGACCTCTTAGCCTCGAAAAAGAAAGTTGTCCAAGCATAACTGGAGTCGGTTGAGGCTCAACTTCGGGCTGCAAAGGAGAAGACCTCGGTGCAGGCCAAGAGGATCGAGGAGCTCCAATCTGAGCTTAGCTCGGCTACTTCTAGCCAAGAGAGCCTGGCCACGGAGCTCGAAGCGGCCAAATCTGAGGTGGCAGTGGCCAATACCAAGGCCGATACTAAAGTGGCCCAATTCAAGGTTGACGTCGAGGCTATCCAAGCACAGGCCAAGAGCATGGTGGATAATGAAAGGTGGGAAGCTCGAAGGGAAGCCCTCGAGGGAGTCCATGCTTAGGGCTTTGACATATTGGCAAAAATCGAGAATGCCAAGGTAGAAGAAGCCTGGGCCCGATGATAAGTAGAGATTTTAGCCTATTAATTGCTCTCTTTTACTTGTATTTTGGGCCAAAAATGCGTGAAGGTATTCTCGGAAACTAACTTAATATGCTTGCTTGCAGGGATTGTTCAAAATGAGACAAAGGAGCCATAATCAACTCATATTTCATACAACCCAGTATAATCCCACTAGTGGGGTCTGGGGAGGGTAGTGTGTACGCAGACCTTACCCCTACCATGAGGTAGAGAGGTTGTTTCCAATAGATCCTCGACATCCTTCCCTCCAAGAACTCCCCACCTTGCTCTTGGGGTGACTCGAACTCACAACCTCTTGGTTGGAAGTGGAGGTTGATTACCATCAGAGCAACCATAATCAACTCATAAAGGAGTCAAAACCTGAACAAAAACCAAAACTGGGCCAAGAGGTATGGAATGCGGACCGCGACAAATAAGTGCGGCCGCAAAAGTATCAACGCGGACGTGACCATTATTTCTAGGTTCGCGATATGAAAAATCAGAGAGATAGTTTTTTTTTGGGCACAAATATGAACGCGGACCGCAACAAAAAGATGCTGCCGTGAAAGTACCAGCACGGCCGCGATGGAAATTCTGCGGATCGCGGTTGCTAAGGTTCAGAGAGTGCTTAATTCAAGCAAAAATGAGAAGGGTGGTCTGCGTCAAAGTTACGCGGCCACGGAAGTCTCTCACGCGGACGCGGTGGAAATTATGCGGTCCGTAAAACAAGGTTCAACCCAGGTCCATGTGTGAAGAAACATGGACCGCGATTAGAATTACGCGGACGCAAAAGCAAGTGTGAGGCCGCGGTGAGAATTATACGGCCGCGAAACTTTCGTAGAGGGGTATTTTTGTCCGAAAATTTTAGCTTAGTATAAATAGATCTTTTTGTCAATTTTAGGTGATGTTATGTTTTTGCTGAGTACGTGAGACAGCTAAGTTTTCCCTTTTGGGCAATTTTGTACAAGATTTACCTTATAACATTATATTTTCATCTTTTAATTTAGTATTATGGATTATATCTTCTCTTTATCTTTGATTTCTGCTATTATTATGAGTAGCTAGACCCATAGCTAGGGTTGTGACCCAACTTTAGTGTGAGTATTTAATGGGTACTGAATTTTAGGGCTTGAATGTTTAAGGGTTAGTGATATTTAGCCTAATTCTTGCTAGAATTATAGAATTAGTGGTTGCAAACACTGATTCATGCCTTTATGACTTGGTCTCTTCTTGAGAGAGAGGGATTAAGTCTGGGAAAACTAGGCTAACAAGGAATTGGGTGAACTCAAGAAATTGATAGCCCCAATTAAAGGGTTAAACCTAGAGATAGTAATACCCGACTTGAGCTAATATCACATGACCTGCATGAATACCCAGTTGGACTTGAGAAAGTCAAATTGGGCAAAATCATTCAAACTATCGAGAGATATAGAGTGAGTACTTGGATGTGATAGCTATATTACGATCCCAAATTAATCAAGCTTGCCCTAGATTTCTTGCCACCCGTTAGATGTCCACCTAGGCGAAAGTCACTACCCTAGTCCTTTTAAACACTTGAAAACCAACATCAAAAAAATATTGTACTTAGCTTTAATCATTGCATACAATAGAATAGAATTAGAAGTAGAATCAACACCATCATGTTTGGAAGTGCAATTAGGAACAAAACGCGCATCCAGACTTAGATATAAGCCTAATTCCAAATCAATTAACTCTCTGTGGAAATCGATCCCAACCTTGTTGGGTAAAACTGCATCGACCATCCTCGCTACTCAATAGTGGTGTAGGTTTCGACCCGATCAATTTTTGGCGCCGTTGCCGGGGAGTTAGACGGTCTTAGCTATATATCTAACTATTTGTGTGTTTTGTTTTTCTTTCCTCTCGTTTTTCTAATTTTTGTGTGTCAATTGCTTTTAGGTACCAAATGGCTCTTAACGAGGTCCTCGAACATATTCCTCAAGTGGAGGAGGTAGATGAAAATGAAGTGGATGAGGTTAATTTTGAACCTCAAGTACAAAGAAGAGGCCGCCCGCCTCATGACAACGTTCCAAACCCTCCCCACCTCCTCAAAGGGCAGCACACCGGGTGTTGCCTAATTAAGGCTACGCAAGTGCAATTGTCCCGCCCTGGATTCGGGCGGACAATTTTCAAATAACCAATGTAATGCTTACTCTATTGGAATAAAGGGGTTTCTTCACTGGAGCTCCATATCAGAACGCATATAAGCATCTCAAAGGTTTTGTAGACACATGCTGGGGGAGCAAGCAGACGAATATATCTGAGGACGCTTTGAGGTTAAGGCTTTTCCCTTTCTCACTTAGAGGGAAGGCTTTAGATTGGCTTGAGAGGCTACCCAACCATTCCATCTCCACTTGGGATGAGTTGGCCTAGAAGTTCATAGCGAAGTTCTTTTCTCCGGGACATATGGCAACATTGAGAGATGAAATCCTTGCTTTTAAACAAGAGCCAAATGAATCGTTACATGAGATTTGGGAACGGTACCGGACAATGGTCAAAGAGTGCCCCAATAACGATATGACTGAAGCAATGATCCAGCAAACCTTTTATAGGGGTATCAACACAACTAACCAGTGTGTGGTAAATCAGCTCGCAGGGGGTAACTTCATGAACACGCCATATTCAGAAGCATGTGAAATATTAGATGAGATGGCAGACACCTCTTCAGCTTGGCAAAGCCGGGCCATCATTCCTCAGGGTGACCCTAATGTTATCCACCATCACAAGGAACTCCATGATCACGGACAAGCCATAGTAGAGTTGACAACTACCATGAATCAGTTAGCCAAGGCACAACTTCAGCAGGTTCATGGGCCAAAGCAAGTAAATGCCATGGAAGGAGTGAATGTAATGGTTAACAAGGGAAGACAAAGAGGTCAACAAGTTCAACACAATCAGGATCAATTTGAGCAAAGTGGTAGTGGGTACAACCAAGATGACTCTTATGACGATCAAAGTGAAGAGGTTCAATATGTTAATAATTACCTAGGTCAACGGAGCAATGCTCCAAATCAACAACAGTGGAGATCACAGGGAAACAATCAAAATTGGGGCAACCAAGGCCAAGGGAATTAGAATAATGGCAACAACAACAATCCGAACAATTGAGGGAATAACAATCAAAATTGGGGAAATCAAGGTAATAACCAAGGCAATTGGGGTGTCAACAATAATAGTAATTGGAGAGGCAATGAAAACCAAGGGGGTTGGAACAATAATAATAAAGGGAATCGGGGGTCGGGCCTTCAAAGACCCCCGATGTATCAACAACCCAACAACCCGTCTCCATATCCGTCACAAGGGCAAAGTTCTTCCAACAATGAGATGGGACAGATAGAAAGTATGTTCAAGCAAATGATGGAAAGAAACGCCGACTCTGATGCCCAAATAGCCTCCCACAATACTTCTATCCGCAACTTGGAAGTACAAATGGGTCAAATTTCTCAAGCATTGAATACTCGCCCTAAGGGGGCACTACCAAGTGATACGGTAGTAAACCCGAAGGGTGGGAACAATACAGGCCATGCTATGGCGGTGACCACAAGAAGCGATAGAGGTGGAGATGCAAGTACCTCCAATCCAAGAAAGATTGTGAATGATGATTTGGTTATGCAAAAAGATGATGAGATCCAAGCCAATGATGAGAATGTGAATGATGAAGTGAGGATAGACATCAATGACAACGTGGAAGAGACACAAAATGATGTGAATTTGTCTAGGGAACACGTGATAGACATACTGGAAATGGTAGTGCCCAAAGCCAAGGCCCCTTTGCCAAGGCCTCCTCCACCGTATCCTCAAAGGCTCGCAAAGCAAAATAATGAGAACCAATTCAAGAAATTCATTGATATGATGAAAAGTTTGTCCATAAATGTACCTTTGGTTGAAGCTCTAAAACAAATGTCGGGATATGCCAAGTTCATGAAGGACTTGGTAACAAAGAAGAGATCAATGAACTGTGAGACGATCAAAATGACACATCAAGTGAGTGCCATTGTGCATTCCATGGCTCCAAAGTTAGAAGATCCCGGTGCCTTTACAATTCCATGCACTATTGGTAGTGCCAATTTCGCCAAAGCCTTGTGCGGTTTGGGAGCGAGCATTAATTTGATGCCATATTCTGTGTTCAAGACATTGGGGATTGGGAAACCAAGACCTACTTCTATAAATTTGCAAATGGCGGACCGAACAATGAAGAGGCCATTGGGAATAATTGATGATGTGCTAGTTCGGGTCGACAAGTTCATACTTCCCGCAGATTTTGTGATACTCGACTGTGAGGTTGACTATGAGGTGCCAATCATATTGGGAAGACCTTTCCTAGCAACAGGGAAGGCATTGGTTGATGTGGAAGCTGGGGAGCTCACCTTCCGGGTGGGCGATAAAAACGTTATGTTCCACGTGTGCAAATCAATGAGGCAGCCTAATAGCAACGAAGTATGCTCTTTTGTGGATCTTGTGACGGAGGTGATTATTGATGACACGAGTGCTATGATCAATGTGGAAGACCCTATGGAAGCTGTGTTGTTAAATCAAGGGGATGATGGGAAGGCAGGCTTGATAGAATGTGCAAATTCCTTGCAAGGAATAGGATCCTACACATATGGACCCCGTAAACTTTTCTTGGACCTTGAGAACCGGAAGGCTCCGCCAACAAAGCCCTCAATAGAGGATCCACCAACATTGGAGTTGAAGCCCTTGCCTTCAAACCTCAGGTATGAGTTCTTAGGCCCTTGTTCTATATTACCTGTTATTCTTTCTTCGTGCTTAACTAACGTGCAGGTAGATTACACCCTTGCGATGCTTCAAAGAAGGAAGAAGGCAATAGGTCGGACATTGGCGGATATTCGGGGTATAAGCCTCGCCTTCTGCATGCACAAAATCATATTGGAGGAAGATGCCAAACCCTCTGTGGAACATCAAAGGAGCTTGAACGAGGCCATGCAAGAGGTAGTCAAGAAAGAGATCATCAAGTGGCTAGATGCAGGGGTTGTGTACCCCATTTTTGATAGTTCATAGATTTTGCCGGTACAATGTGTACCAAAGAAGGGGGCATGACTGTGATCACAAATGATAGAAATGAATTGATCCCCACAAGAACTGTCACCGGTTGGAGGGTATGCATGGATTATAGAAAGCTAAACAAAGTGACCCGCAAAGACCATTTTCCATTGCCATTTCTTGACCAAATGTTGGATAGACTTGCCGGGCGTGCTTATTATTGCTTTTTGGATAGGTACTCTGGGTACAACCAGATTCTCATTGAACCCGAAGACCAAGAGAAAACCACCTTCACCTGTCCATATGACACATTTGCATTCTCACGGATGCCGTTTGGTTTGTGTAATGCACCGGCTACCTTTCAGTGGTGTATGATGGCAATATTTACGGATATGGTAGAGGATTCCCTCGAGGTGTTCATGGATGATTTAAGTGTTGTGGGGGATTCCTTTGAATAATGTTTGGATAATCTTGATAAAGTGTTGGCCCGATGTGAGGAGACCAACTTAGTGCTTAATTGGGAGAAGTGCCACTTTATGGTTGAGGAGGGCATTGTCCTCGGCCATAAGATTTCCAAGAACGGTATTGAAGTGGACAAAGAAAAAATTGAAGTGATATCAAAACTCCCTTCTCCGACTTCCGTCAAGGGAGTGAGGAGCTTTCTTGGTCACGCAGGGTTTTACCGTAGGTTCATCAAGGATTTCTCAAAAGTGATGAACCCCTTGTGCAAGTTGTTAGAAAAAGATGCCAAGTTTGTGTTCAATGATGATTGCATGAAAGTTTTTGAGCTACTCAAGTATAGGTTGACTACCACTCCCATCATTACCGCACCCAATTGGAGCTTACCATTTGAGCTCATGTGCGATGCTAGCGACGTTGCGGTAGGAGCGGTATTGGGGCAAAGAATCAACAAGATAATTCATCCGGTCTATTATGCAAGCAAAATAATGAACGATGCCAAAGTCAACTATACGGTGACCGAGAAAGAGCTATTAGCCATTATTTACGCCATGGAAAAGTTCTGCCCGTACCTCATGGGTACCAAAGTGATTGTGCATACCGATCACGCGGCACTTCATTATTTGATGAGTAAAAAGGACTCTAAGGCTAGGTTGATGAGATGGGTTCTTCTTCTACAAGAGTTTGACCTTGAAATCATAGACCGAAAAGGGAGTGAAAATCAAGTGGCAGACCATTTGTCCCACTTGGAAGAGGAGGGGCAACCCCATGAGAGCCTCGAGATTAATGATTCGTTCCCGGATGAACAACTCCTCTCCATGTCTGTGACTGTGATACCTTGGTTCGCCGATGTGGCTAACTTTCTTGTGACCGGCATTGTCCCAAATGATCTCTCTTCAAACCAAAGGAAGAAAAGCAAACGGGACTGCTTGGATTATTATTGGGATGAGCCATATATTTTCAAAATTTGCAATGATGGTGTTATGCGGAGATGTGTTCCGGAAGAAGAGCAATTGAGTATTCTTGAAGCTTGCCATTCCTCGCCCTATGGTGGTCACTATGGTGGGGCAAGAACTGTTACAAAAGTCCTAAGCTGTGGATTCTATTGGCCCACATTGTACAAAGACGCTAGTGAGCTTGTTAGGTGTTGTGATGAGTGCCAAAGAGCTGGTGGAATTTCCAAGAAGAATGAAATGCCCCTCACCACTATTCTTGAGATTGATATTTTCGATGTGTGGGGCATTGACTTTATGGGGCCATTTGTGAGTTCATGTGGGAACACTTATATTCTGGTTGCTGTTGATTATGTTTCCAAATGGGTTGAAGTTGTGGCTTTGCCCAACAATGAGGCACGGAGTGTGGTGGCTTTCTTAAAGAAAAATATCTTCACAAGGTTCGGCACCCCAAGGGCTATCATTAGTGATGGTGGTTCTCATTTTTGCAACAAAGCCTTCGACACTTTACTTTCTAAGTATGGTGTCAATCATAAGGTGTCAACCCCTTATCACCCACAGGCTAGTGGACAAGTTGAGGTCTCCAACAGGGAGATCAAGAGCATATTATCCAAGACTGTCAATGCAAACTGGACTGATTGGTCAAGAAAACTTGACGATGCTTTATGGGCCTATCGTACAGCTTACAAGACTCCAATTGGTATGTCTCCGTACCAGTTGGTATTTGGGAAAGCATGCCATCTTCCGGTTGAATTAGAGCACAAGGCCATGTGGCGCTGAAGAAGTTGAACCTTGAATGGGATGTTGCTGCCAATCTCCGGGTAGATCAACTAAATGAACTTGATGAGTTCCGGTTCCATGCTTATTCCAGCTCATCCTTGTATAAGGACAAGATGAAGTAATTACATGAAAAATATATTTGGAACAAATAATTCAAGGAGGGTGACTTGGTTCTTCTATTCAACTCTCGGTTACGGATGTTTCCGGGAAAGCTCAAGTCAAAGTGGAGTGGCCCTTTTGAAGTGGTTCATGTAACTCCGTTTGGTGCTCTCGATTTGAAAAACAAAAATGGTGAAATCTTTAGAGTCAATGGGAACCGAGTGAAGCATTACCTTGCAAGATTGATGATAGCCACGTGGTGGCCTTGATCCATTTCGAATGATGATGGTAACATGTGTCGTGCCGCGACGTTAAATCAGGCGCTTCTTGGGAGGCAACCCATGTGTTTTGCTTTCTTTTGATTTTCTTCTTAGATTAAGCATTGTTTTGGATTAACTGGTTGTGAAGTGTATGTAGGAACTGGTTGTGCAGTGCAAGATTTTGACAGAAAAAAATTTAACTAAGTGTTGGAAGTTCGCGGACCACGCCCAAAATTTCGCGGTCCGCGTGAGCATTTCGCGGCATCACATTTTTGTCCGTGGACACGTACTTGAAAAGAGCAAAATGCCAAATCTCTGAAGTTGGACTGTCAAACAAATCCTTCAGAGATCGCGGTCGCGTTCCAATATTCGCGGACTGCGTTGAATTTTGCGGGCGCGACCAATATTCTGCGGACCGCGCCCGGGTGCTTGAAGTTGGTCTACATAAGGTGACATAGCACGGACCGCGATAGAATTTCGCGGCCGCGCTCCTGTAATGCGGTGGGATCCACAGTTGATTAGTATAAATAAGGGTTTCTTAAACATTTTACAATTTTCGAACCCTAACATTTCACCGCACAAAAAGCAATGTTCATCTCATCCTGCGCTCAATTTTCTTCTCATTCACATTAAGAGTTCATCTCCTACTACAAATTTACAACTGGTATGTTCAATTCCATGATGTGATTTTATATTTTTCTTTCCTTTTCTCTTTGTTTAAATTTTTCTTTGTTAGTTAGGGTTAGATGTATGCCATGATCTTAAATTAATGCTTAATTGAAACTTAAATACATGTGGGTAGTGTTTTAATGCCTAATGGGGGCTGGGGTTAGTAACTTTGCATGGTTATTTGAATTAATTATTGCATGCTTAGTGAAAACCCTAGTTATCAGTGTTCTTAGTGCCGATCCTATTTGAATTTCGCGACCGCGGTTCATTTTACGCGGCCCGCGATAGGGTAGGCGGCCACGTTCAATTTTTTTCGCGGTCCGCACTACTCCATTTTTTAGTTACTAAGTGATTTCTAAGAGTTCGTGGCCGCGGTCACTTTTACGTGGTCCGTGGCTGGTCCTTCGCGGTTGCGTTTAAGTTTTCGCGGTCCGCGCTTGTGAACTTCAAAGAGTCTGTTAATTGCTTTTGCAGTCGCATTTATTTTTTTGCGGTCCGCGATTGGTCATTCGCGACCGCGTCTAATTTTTTGCGGTCCGCGTGTGTACAAGATCAGAGAGTCAGTAGTCTGAACCTGACCTCTTCGCGGCCGCGTTCACTTTTCCGCAGTCCGCAATGGGTATTCCGTGGCCGCGTCCACTTTTTTGCGGTCCGTAATACCCTATTTTGAGAAGCACTGCCGTCCATTTCATCTGTTCTGCTTTAAGGCATGATTGAACCTCAATTCTAATGATCTTTCACTAATTGTGTGTTGCAGAAAATGGTGCGATCTCGTGGAGGAGCAGACAAATCAAAAGGAAGGGCAGAATCCTCCCGAGGCCGGGGCAAAGGAAAGCAGGCTTTGACCTTAGCTGCTCAAAGAATCCTAAGAAAAAAGAAAACCCTCACTAGACCTCCTGCCGAATCATCAGACACAAGTGAATATCTCCTATCCCGGGAGATTTCTGAGGGGGAATCTACACAACCTCGATAAGTGTCCCAATCACAACCCTTTTGCCTAATCAATGAAGCTACCTCCTCTTCTGGGTCGTCTGATGGCTCAGAGGGAGGTAGTGAGGCATCAGAGCTAACTTCCCTGCATGCTACAACTCCGGCCTCAACAGCTACTCCTATCAATGTAGATGAGGATGACGAGGTCCCAGATGACGGGAGATGGGGTGATA
Organism: Nicotiana tabacum; assembly: GCF_000715075.1. Taxonomy (NCBI): domain Eukaryota; kingdom Viridiplantae; phylum Streptophyta; class Magnoliopsida; order Solanales; family Solanaceae; genus Nicotiana; species Nicotiana tabacum. The sequence goes on from NC_134098.1 coordinate 121,213,530, forward strand.
CCAATGTGGGTGGTCTTGATAGATCAAGGAAGCCCGAAGTGTGGGCGGATAGATTCGTGAGCAAGAAATCATACCTCAAATTCCGAGAATGGTGGCCCCAAAGGTCGCTCACCCTTGAGCGACAGTTTATAGAAAAAGATCTCATTCCTCACAATCCAAATGTCAAGAGACAGTTTGAAGAGAGAAAATGGTGGAAGTACTTCACCAGCAAGGTTCCGGATGCCAATGAGTACCTTGTCAAGGAGTTCTACGCAAATGTTTTCCACATCAAAAAGGGCACCACTGTGACAAAGGTACGAAACTTGAAGATACAGTTTGATGGCAATACCTTTAACAAATATGCTGATTTTGAGGATGTGGAAGCTGTACAGTATCTGGAAAAGATGGCCCTAGATGAAGCAGCCCAACCTTGGCTAGCAGAAGTAATAGCCATCACAGGAACAACACCGGGCTGGCTCGCATGAATAAAAGTGTTTCAAGCACGCTTCACTTGGTACTAACACATTTACCTTCGACCTCATGGTTAGAGACAAGTTGATTGGCAAAGATTAGCTCTAGTTGTGACTTTTAGACTCTTGCGTTGGCTAAAATAATCATCGAGTGGTTTTCTTGAGCCATTTATGATTTTCAATCTTAGATAGTGTTGTTGTGGGCCTTCGAATCTGTTCTCTTTAACAATCCAGCAACTTGAGAGGTGAGGTATTGAATTACAAGTCCAAGTCCCGTGCCAATAAGTCTAGAACTTGCCCTGAATGTTTGTCTAGGCGAAATTCTAAGTATAGCTCGACTTGAGAAATGATTGTAGGCTCTCCTTCTTGGTCCAAGTTGAAATTTGAAAGCTTCCGTAGCCTACCAATACGATATCCCTAGTCAACTCCTTTGAGCCTAAGCCTTTTTCATTCAATAGTCATATTACAAGCCTTTATCCGTTCTATAATGACCCTCTGTTGGCACCCAATCTTTCCTTAGCATTCATGATGAACAATTGGCAAAAGCATAAGTTTGGGGGAGAGACGATTAATTTGAAAGTGATAAAAGGTTCAAAGAATAAAAAGAATTGTTGAAAAGGAAAGGAAAAGAAAAGGAAGAAAAGCCAAAAAGAAATACGTCAAAAAGAAAGAGAAGGTTGAAAGGGATTAAAAGAACATAATGATGAAAGGCAAGGAATGATGAGAAAAGGAGAAAAATGATTGTCATGAGTAGAAAGAGTGATGGTTTGTCTCTCTAGTTCCCCTAAGGAAGAATAAAAATGACTCAAAGAGTCAAGAAAGTATGAGCCGAAATGAGAAAATGGAGTGCTTGAGAAAATATGAAACTATCATAGTTCGCTATGTCCTACCTTGATCCAAAAGTCTTCATTACATCCCTGCTAAAGCCCTATATGATTTCAAGTTGAGTGAGCTTACATTAGTGGTGATTTACATAAGGGGCAAGCTTATGGTACTTAGAGCCTGACTTGTGGCATTCTTTTGAGAATGACGAGCGCAGTTCTTCACAATCCTTGTTTTGAGTGTTACATTTTAACAAGAGAGATTTGCTCATGGAGAGTAGTAGATGAGAAGTTTGGGATCCAAAATGACCTGCATGAGATAGCGAGCTTCCCTGATAAATTGAGTCAACTCTTGATGCTCTAGTGTCATATTAGAACTATGGAACTCAAAAGGTCATAACATGATGTTGTTGATAATTCATTTGTGTTGAGGGTAATTGTTAGTCCCAATTGATGCTTGATGAAGTCACCTTAGGCCAGCTGAAATATCCTTTTCTTTTTCTTGTGGAGGTGGGAATTACCTTATTTGCTTGAGGACAAGCAAAAGCTTAAGTTTGGGGGAGTTGATAAGTAGGGATTTTAGCCTATTAAGTACTCTCTTTTACTTGTGTTTTGGGCCAAAAATGCGTGAAGGTATTCCCGAAAACTAACTTAATATGCTTGCTTGCAGGGATTGTTCAAAATGAGACAAAGGAGCCATAATAAACTCATAAAGGAGTCAAAACCTGAACAAAAACAAAAACTGGGCCAAGAGGTGTGGAACGCGGACCGCGACAAATAAGTGCGGCCGCGAAAGTATCAACGCAGACGCGACCATTATTTCGAGGTCCGCAATATGAAGAATCAGAGAGATAGTTTTTTTTTTGGGACAAACATGAAGGCGGACCACGACAAGAAGATGCGACTGCGAAAGTACCAGCACGACCGCGATGGGAATTCCGCGGACTGCGGTTGCTAAGGTTCAGAGAGTACTTAATTCAAGCAAAAATGAGAAGGGCGGTCCGCGTCAAAGTAACGCGGCCGTGGAAGTCTCTCACGTGGACGCAGTGAAAATTATGCGGGCCGCAAAATAAGGTTCAACCCAGGTCCAGGTATGAAGAAATGCGAACCGCGATTAGAATTACGCGACCGCGAAAGCAAGTGTGCGGTCGCGGTCAGAATTACGCGGCCGTGAAACTTTTGCAGGGGTATTTTTGTCCAAAAATTTCAGCTTAGTATAAATAGATCTTTTTGTCAATTTTAGGTGATGTTATGTTTTTGCTGAGTACGTGAGACGACTAGGTTTTCCCTTTTGGGTAATTTTGTACAAGATTTACCTTATAACATTAGATTTTCATCTTTTAATTTAGTATTATGGATTATATCTTCTCTTTATCTTTGATTTCTGCTATTATTATGAGTAGATATACCCATAGCTAGGGTTGTGACCCAACCCTAGTGTGGGTATTTAATGATAACTGAATTTTAGGGCTTGAATATTTATGGGTTAGTGATATTTAGCCTAGTTCTTGCTAGAATTATAGAATTAGTAGTTGCAAACACTGATTCATGCCTTTATGACTTGGTATCTTCTTGAGAAAGAGGGATTAAGTCTGGGAAAACTAGGCTAACAAGGAATTAGGGTGAACTCAATAAATTGATAGCTCCAATTAAAGGGTTAAACCTAGAGATAGTAATACCCGACTTGAGCTAATATCACATGACCTGTATGAATACCTAGTTAGACTTGAGAAAGCCAAATTGGGCAAAATCACTCAAACTATCGAGAGATATAAAGTGAGTACTTGGGTGTGATAGCTATATTACGATCCCAAATTAATCAAGCTTTCCCTAGATTCTTGCCACCCTTTAGATGTCCACCTAGGAGAAAGTCACTACCCGAGTCCTTTTAAACACTTAAAAACCAACATCAAAAAAATATTGTACTTAGCTTTGATCATTGCATACAATAGAATAGAATTAGAAGTAGAATCAACACTATCATGTTTGGAAGTGCAATTAGGAACAAAACACGCATCTAGACTTAGATATAAGCCTAATTCCAAATTAATTAACTCCCTGTGGAAATCGATCCCGGCCTTGTTGGGTAAAACTGCATCGACCATCCACGCTACTCAATAGTGGTGTAGGTTTGGACCCGATCACCCGGTAACTGGATTTTCCCGAGGAAGGCTCCAAGAGCTTATCTGAGTCTGAAGGTGGGGGAGACCCCGAGGATGAAGACGCTGCCTCCGATGAGGACCATGCTACTTAGGTCTTTAGATGTTTTTATTTTTTGCATCTTTTTTAGGTCATTTTGGCCATTGTATATTCCTATACCGGTCCATTCTGACCTTTGTAAAAATTATATATAGAAGACTTTCGTTCCCTTTTGGCTTTCAAATTTTCCCTTTGCTTATTTATTTGTATTCATAAGGGCCAGAACGCCTTAACATAAAATAATTTAGGCTATGTCTGATAGTTCGAACAAACCTTGTTTTTGCCTTACTTTGTTTTAAGGCGTCGTGTGGGTTCGGTGTTATTGAAACCTTTTACCCAAGTAGGTAGCCGAGATTGTAGTTTGACGAGAGTAGCCTTTAGAACCGGTCATGAAAAATTTTCTTTTTCGGAGGCCTAGATTTTGTTACGGGTTTCGGACGTCTCCGAGCCGTGTTAATTTGGCCGTAGCCTTTTAGTTCGGGAGCTGCCCATTAGACTTGTTTTCCTGAGCTATCCGGACTTGCCCAAGATAACAGTCCCCGAATGGGGTGGCCGTGGCCTTTAAAATCTGGGGAGTTGCCTAATAGGTCTTATACCCCCGAGGCCCAGTGACTTGGGTTGTTCGAGTTTTTCGGACGGCAGTCCCCGAGTGAGGGAGTGGTCATTTGTATTCCGGTTATGGATTTTCCTTGGGCTCGTTATTTTCAGGAGATCGGAAGTACGAAACTCTTTATAGGATGTAAAGAGGAAATTTTTTTAAAACATAAGATGATCGCAAGGAAAGTACTTTTCTTTATTCTTGTGCAAAACAGTCATACATGCGTACATGTTTTATGCCAGGGCTCGAGCAATCTATGTGGGCACGGTTCATTTGACCGTTTGGCCCTTACAATAAATCCTACCTATCGAGACCCTTCCTTTACGAAGTAATTTCCTTGCTAAAGTTGATATCTGAAGGTAATGCATATTAATACCCCCCTCCCAATATTCGAGGTTGATTGTAGAGGAACCTCAAATATTGTTGAATTGATATTCCGTACCGATTTATAATCAGACTTGATTCTAAGTTAGCACGATCCATTGTTACCTCGATAAAAACCTTGCCGAAAAACCCATTTGGGACAAAACCGGTCTAAGGAAAAAAGAGTGCAACGCGTGCTTTCAGACCTAAAGACTTCGTGCCGCTTCTTGTTGATCGCCTGCAAGTGTTAGTCCGAAATAAAAAAGAAATTAAATGGGATCGTACCTTAGCCATTTTAGGTGAGATATATTCCAATTGCTCGGTAGTTGTTCTCCATCCATCATTCCGAGTTTGTAGGACCCTTTCCCGGTGACCTCGAGAATCGGGTACGGTCCTTCCCAATTCGGACCCAATTTTCCTTTGTTCGAATTCCGGTTGTTTAGGGTAACTTTCCTTAGCACTAATTACCCGACATTAAAGTATTGAAGGTTGGCCCTTTAATTGCAGTACCTCTCGATCCGTTGTTTTTGGGCAGCCAATCGAACAAGGGCGGCCTCATGCCTTTCATCCAATAGTTCCAAGCTCATATCCATGGCCTCGTCATTTGACTCCTTTATTGTATATCGGTATCTGATACTTGGTTCCCCGACTTAGACTGATATTAAAGCTTCGGTGCCATAAACCAATAAAAATGGAGTAGTCCTGATACTGGATTTCACAGTCATGCGGTATGCCCAAAGGACTTCGGGTAGGATCTCCTTCCATTTTCCTTTGGCGTCGGTTAACCTCTTCTTAAGGTTTTGGATTATGGTTTTGTTGGTCGATTCGGCTTGCCCGTTTTTACTAGGATGATAAGGTGTCGATAAGATTCTTTTGATCTTCGAGAAACTTTGTCACTTTGATGCCGATAAATTATTTCCCATTGTCACACACAATTTCGGATGGCATCCCGAACCGACATATGATGTGGTCCCAAATGAATTCGATGACTTCCTTCTCCCTAACCTTCTTGTATGCATGTGCTTCAACCCACTTAGAAAAATAGTCAGTCATAAATAAGATAAATTGAGTTTTACCTGGTGCCCATGGAAGAGGGCCAACGATGTCCATTCCCCACTTCATGAATGGCCATGGCGACAAGACTGAATGCAGCAGTTCCCCGGGTTGGTGAATAATTGGAGCATATCTTTGGCATTTGTCACATTTTCGAACAAACTCCTTCACATCTTTTTCCACGTCTATCTAGTAATAGCCGACTCTAATTACTTTTTGAACCAATGATTCGGCGCCCGAATGATTTCCGCAAGTGCTCTCGTGAATTTCCCTCAGAACATACTCAGTATCTCCCGGTCCCAGACATATTGCTAGTGGGCCACCAAACATTCTTCTGAATAAGGTTCCTTTTTCGGACAAGGTGAATCGGGCTGCCTTTGTGCGCAGGGCCCTCGATTCTTTTGGATCTAAGGGAAGTTTTCCGGTCTTCAAATATTTTATGTATTTATTTCTCCAATCCCAGGTTAAGCTTATGAAATTTATCTCGGCGTGACCTTCTTCGACTACTAACCTTGTGAGTTGCACAATGGTCCCTGAGTTGAGTTCGTCATCCTCGACCGACGATCCTTAGTTTGCGAGGGCATCAGCTTTACTATTTTGATCTCGAGGCATGTGCTGCAAAGTCCATTCTTTAAACCGATGTAATGTTATTTGTAACTTATCCAGGTACCTTTGCATTTGTTATTCTCTGACTTCGAACATTCCATTAACCTGATTCACCATAAGGAGGGAGTCTCACCTAGCTTCGATCACCTCCGCCCCCAAACCTTTGGCTAGCTCGAGACCTGCAATCATGGCCTCATATTCGGCCTCGTTGTTAGTCAACTTCATAGTTCTAATGGATTGTCTAACCACGTTGCCCGAGGGTGGATTCAGTACGATGCCAAGTCCGGACCCCTTTGCGTTCGATGCACCGTCCATAAAGAGGTTCTAGATTCCCGAGGACGTCCCCGAGTTTACCAACAACTCTCTTTTGACCTCGGGTATTGGGGCCAGCGTGAAGTCAACCACGAAGTCTGTCAAAAATTGAGACTTAATGGCTATTCGGGGTCGATATTCAATATCGTACCCGCTGATCTCTATGGCCCACTTGGCCAATCACCCCGAAAGCTCGGGTTTATGCATTATATTTCGCAAAGGGTAAGTTGTCACGACACATATAGGGTGACATTGAAAGTACGATTTCAGTTTCCTAGAGGCACTTAACAAAGCGAGTGCCAATATTTCTAGGTGGGGATATTTAGTTTCGGCCTCACCCAAGGTCCGACTAACATAATAAATCGGAAATTGCGTACCTTGTTCTTCCCGAACTAGAACTCCACTTATCGCTATCTCTGATACTGCCAGATATAAGTATAGTTGTTCGTCTCCCCTCTGCGTGTGAAGCAGCGGTGGGCTCGACAAGTATCGTATAAGCTCTTCTAAGGCTCGTTGGCATTCCATAGTCTATGTGAAGTTATTTTCCTTCTTCAGCAACGAGAAAAATTGATGACTCTTATCGGAGGACCTCAAGATGAATCGCCCCAGGGCGGCAATGCGCCTGGCTAGCCTCTGCACGACCTTCACATTGTCCATTACCGTGATATCTTCGATAGCTTTGATATTATCGGGGTTGATCTCGATTCCTCGGTTGGATACCATGAATCCGAGATATTTACCTGACCCGACTCCGAACGCGCATTTTTCTGGATTCAATTTCATGTTGTACTTTCTCAATATACTGAAGGTTTCCTGCAAATGCTTCAAATGGTCCTCTGCTCGCAGGGACTTAACTAACATGTCATTAATGCAAACTTCCATAGATTTCCCTATTTTTTCTTAGAACATCCGATTTACTAGGCGTTGGTAAGTGGCACCAGTATTTTTTAATCCAAATGGAATTACGTTATAGCAGTATGTGCCATACTTAGTGATGAAGGAGGTCTTTTTCTGATCATCCGGGTTTATTTGTATTTGGTTGTACCTGGAATAGGCATCGAGAAAATTGAGGATCTCGTGGCCGACTTTGGCATCGATCATGTTGGTAAGTGGCACCGGTATTTTTTAATCCAAATGGAATTACGGTATAGCAGTACGTGCCATACTTAGTGATGAAGGAGGTCTTTTCCTGATCATCCGGGTTTATTTGTATTTGGTTGTACTCGGAATAGGCATCGAGAAAACTGAGGATCTCGTGGCCGACTTTGGCATCGATCATGCGATCGATATTAGGCAAAGGAAAAGAGTCCTTGGGGCATGCCTTATTTAAATCTTTGTAATCCACACACATTCTTACTTTGTTCCCTTTCTTAGGGACTACTACTACATTTGCTAGCCATTCGGGGTATTTGACTTCCCGGATGGACCCTATTTTAAGGAGCTTAGTTACCTTGTCTTTGATGAAGGCATGCTTAATCTCGGACTAGGGTCTCCTTTTCTGCTTCACCGAATGAAATTTTGGGTCCAAGCTTAGTTTATGAGTGGTGATTTTTGGTAGGATTCCAGTCATGTCGAGACGGGGCCAGGCAAAACAATCTATGTTAGCTATAAGAAATTGAATGAGTTTTTCCTGATCTTAGGAGTTAACCCGGTACCCAGGTATACCTTTCGATCGGGCAGATGTTCGATCAGTATGACCTGCTCCAGCTCTTCGACCGTTGATTTGGTAGCGTCGAAATCATCGGGGACTATGAAAGATCGAGAAACCCCATAATCATCGTCTTCGTTAGTCCCCTGCTTATCTAGTTGGGTCGAGGCCGGCGTATGTGATTGCTATTTGGCTTCCTGTTTTGCTTTCGAATCTGACTCCTTTGTTGATGAAAGTGTTGATATTGGAATCACTTCATCGACGACAAACATTTCCTTTGCGGCGGGTTGCTCCCCGTAGATTGTTTTAATCCCTTCTGGTGTTGGGAATTTTAGAACCTTGTGAAGGGTCGAGGGCACAACCCTCATGTTGTGGATCCACGGTCTCCCGAACAGGGTGTTATATCTCATATACCCTTCGATCACATAACACTTGGTCTCTTGGATGGTCCCAGCTGCGTTCACTGGTAATGTTATTTCTGCCTTAGTAGTTTCACAAGCCATGTTGAACCCGTTTAGCACCCGAACCGTGGGCACGATTTTGTCCTGTAGGCCGAGTTGTTCTACGACCCTTAATCGAATGATGTTGGCCGAACTACCTGGATCAATTAACACACGTTTAACTCGAGTTTTATTCATCAGTACAGATATTACCATTGCATCATTATGGGCTGTATGATTCCTTCTGCATCCTCGTCGTTGAAAGATAAGGTTCCTTCTGGTATGTAGTCCCGAGTTCGTTTGTCCCTCACGATTGAGACCTTGGTGCGTTTTAACATCAAACCTTGGGGAACATCGACCCGTCCGATAATCATATGAATGACATGCTGAGGTTCTTCTTGCTCATTTTGTTTATTGGAATCCCTGTTTCTAAAATGATTCTTGGCTCGATCGCTCAGAAACTCCCGAAGGTGCCCGTCGTTGAATAACTTGGCTACTTCTTCTCTCAACTGTCGATAATCTTCCATTCTGTGACCATGTATGCCATGATATTTGCACATTTGGTTGGGATTTCTCTAGGCTGGATCAGTTTGTAAAGGTCGAGGCCATTTGGTATCTTTGATGCGTCTGATAGCTGATACGATAGCGGATGCGTCAACATTAATGTTATATTTTGATAATCGTGGTGCCTCTTTAGGTCCGATAGGTCTGTCGAAGTTGTTCTTACTCATAAGCCCTCGAGAGCTCTGGCCTCGATCACTCATCCTTTCATTTCGTACAGGATTTTGCCCAGATCCGCTGCTCCTACGATCTCTATTATACGACCGGTACCGATCCATGTTCAACCTCGGTTCTCAGTCAATGTCCCTCTTGATTCTATCAACGGGCCTGATAGGATAAACGGACCCGGAAGGAGCCCCAAGCTAGCCGTCTTCGATCCTGATCTTTGATTGATACCGATTGTGCACATCAGCCCAAGTAATAATCGTGTATTCTATCAAATTCTTCTTTAACTGCTGCGAAGCCACTGAACTTCGAACATTGAGTCCTTGGGTGAAAGCTTGAACAGCCCAATCATCGGCGACCGGTGTCAGATCCATTAGTTCCATTTGGAATCGAGATACGAATTCTTTGAGCATTTCGTTGTCCTTCTGCCTTACCTTGAAAAGGTCCGACTTCCTGGTTTCGACCTTGATGGCCCCAGCGTGTGCCTTTACAAAAGAATCTGCAAGCATAGCAAACGAATCAATAGAGTTAGGTGGTAAATTGTGGTACTACATCATAGCTCCCTTTGATAGGGTTTCCCCACATTTCTTTAGCAAAATAGATTCGATCTCGTCATCCTCTAGATCATTCCCTTTAATAGCACATATGTAAGAGGTGACATGCTCGTTTGGGTCGGTCATTCCATTGTATTTAGGAATCTCGGGCATGCAGAAATTCTTGGGAATCAGTTTGGGAGCCGCGCTCGGGGGGAAGGGTTTTTGCGCGAACTTTTTGGAATCCAGACCCTTCAATATTGGTGGTGCCCCCGAGATTTGATCGACCTTGGAATTGTAAGTTTCCACATTCTTGTCGTTTGCCTCGATCTTCTTTCCCCCGGACTCAACTCGTTTTGTCGGTTCTTTGAGCATCTTTATGATTGCAGGATCGACCCCCGATTCATTTTCGTTTGATTTCCTTGAAACCGAATCGACCCTGTGGACAACCCTCTGGGACGGCCCGAGCTCGATCCTGCTCGGTGGGTGATTCTGGTTTTGGAGTTGGGCTATCGCTGCATGTTGAGCCTACAACATTTCGAAGATCACCCGCAAGCCGATCCCGCATTCTTCGCCGCCATGTGTGCTTTGAGCGGCTGATCGAACGTCTCTATGGTTGCTGCCCTTGGGATCGGCAGCCAAATTTGCATTGACGGCTATATGCGAGCTGTCGTCGATTGGATCTACAGCCGGAACTCCGTCGAGACCAATTGGAGGTACGTCGTTCCCTGGTGCTATGTTATCATTTTCATCGTGGTGACCGAAATCATTGTCCACGTGTAGGGGTGCTGACTGAGAATTCGACATTTTGATCGTGGAATCAAAGATACTCCAAAGAACATGTGTAAAATAGTGTGTGTTATGAAAGTTTGTACCAGGTAATCACTACTATCCTTAGCCCCACAGTGGGCGCCAAACTGTTTACCCAAAAAATCGGATAACAATTGAATTTATACGCGGTTTTAAGGATACATGATATAACTTGATACACATTAAGGAAACAGATTAGAATTGAAATTGACGATAAAAGAATAAATGCAAACCACACAAATCGATATTTTTTTAGTCAATTGGTGAAAAAAACCCTGGACTTGGACTGGATTTTCATGATATACAAGTGTATATTGGATCTAATATTCCTTCACCGGTTGATGCAATGAGAGGCCAAAATCTACCATATTCTTCTGGCTCAACTCATGCTCCGAGTCTTGAAAAGGTATTTATATTTCACAATTCCAAAAACTACCTCAATCTTAACTTATTGAGTTGTCCTTAAAAACTTAAAGCTATTTATTGAGTTGTCTTTAAGTGAATTGTTCTTGAGCAACTAGTTGATTGGACATGAATAAGATGGAAAATGGCATGTACAAGAATTGGTATAAACGCATTGTAATCATATGAAAGAGGGAATAGTTACTTCTCTAGGAATATACTGAAATGCATAACGATCTAACCATCCAGAAACATAATATTAATAGTTGTATTCTCTGTCCCTCCTGTTACAAACTAGACTTAAAGAAGCATGTTGAGATGTCACGTTGGAGATATTTTTAGTACAAGATGGATAAGTTCTTTTTCCAGCCCAACACCCTTCATCCAGCCATCCAATGTTGGGGGTGTGGTTAAGAATCTTGAGAAGAATATATTAAGTATTAATATTAGTATATAACAATTAAAGTATACTTTCTAATAGAAGATGTGTAGGTTTTAGTTTGAGGCTCTCTATGTATTTTGCCGGAAGGAGAAAGATTCAAAACCATTGGATTCATTGAATTTGGATGGTATCCCAAGTGTCTCTTAAAGTCGTAAGGCAAAACAGATTGATCAAAGTTTGAACTATTATTGGCAGGTACCACAGTAATTAAACCTTGACTCTTCAAAAGTCCCTCATCATTGATCCCAAGTCAGAAGTGGAAAATATTGAAACCTACTATCACATACTCTCCGGTCTCCACTAAGAACACTATGAAAATGAGTTTTGATAGAATCTCTCATCTAAAAAATCTTTCATGTTTAACTTTTGATGGGTCCTCATTATTTAGTTCTCCACATTTTTCTCTTCAAATCGTGTATTTCACTCTATTTTATTTGACAACAATTTCGTCTTTTACTATGTATGGAACTTATGTTAATTGGAGTAATAGCTAAGTCTTAGTGAGGAATCACTTACAAATAAATATTTTTCATAAAAACACTTTTATTGATGAATTATAGTATGTTACTTGTTTGGTAACTTATTTACTCGTTGGAGTGTAATCTACTTCTACATTTAAGCATAAGCATATTACAGTCCGTAATGTTTCTTGAGAAAGTAGTTCCTACAATGTCTGCCTCATATTGCTTCATAACACTGAAGAACTACCAAGATGATAAATTGTTGCTTCTCTTTCAATTGTACATCTTTTTTTCAGTCCGTAATGTTTTAGTTTATAGTAATTTAATTGTTGCTTTTCTTTCACTTTTTAGTGGTTGACTTAGTTGTGCTATAATAGTGAAAATAAATCTCATTAGTTCTTAGTAAGCTATAACCAGTGCATAATATATATATATATATATATATATATATATATATATATATATATATATATATATATATATATATATATATATATATATGTTTCTTTTTAATTTTTAATTTTATTTTAAATGTGTAAAAAAATACGGGTGATGCAATTGAAAATGGTGGCCACAAATCAATTTGATCTATTAAAGTGTATGGTGAAGACCTTTTGAACATTTGTTATGTTTATTTTTATTGATATTATAAATATGAATACATTTGTTTTGTAGAGCTCTTTGCTAGTGAACTTGAACCAACAGTGCTTTATTACTATGGATAGTACACAAAGTATGTTTCTTTATTGAAGTTTATTTCAAGTATATGTATTTGAATTATTTTTATTCTGTTACTTATTATCTAATTTAATGCTTGAGATCATAATGTATATACTTGAAATAAATGTGAACAGAATTTAATGTAAGCAAATATATTTTTTAACCACAAAATTGTGGCTAATATAAATATTTAAAAATTGATTCATAGTGTAGACAAAATTGCCACGCTTAGAAAGAGTGGCCATAGGGATTGTCAATCTGGCGTTCTTAATGATAAATGTTGCTTTAGAACCCACACTTTAAAAGCGTAGTTTATAAGGTGACAAAGAACACGCTTCAAATGTGTAGCCTTATGTCATAAAAGTGTAGCTATATAAGAAAATATAGTGTGGCCTTTGTACCGTATCGGCCACACTTTTAAAGCGTGGCTTTTAAGGCAACACTTACAAAGCGTGGCCAATAGTCAAAGGTTACGGTACTTTTGACCACCCCCAAAAGTGTTGTCTAAAGCCGTAAAGTGTTGCCTTTAACCAAATGCTACACTTCTTGGCATATTAGGCCACACTTCTCAGGGGTGGCTAGAGGCCTAAAATGTTGTAGTGCACACAAATCGAATAGTCTTGGCCCTCGAGTTCGATCACCCTTGAACCAAGAGATGTCTCAACTGATGTATGAATAGAATAACAAGATAATAAAAGCTAGAGAATGACAGTATATTGATTTATGTTACGTAGTATGTTCTTTTACAAATGATCAGACCCCATTTATATAGTAGAGGAGTCTTACTCTTGATACAATTCCATATGAGGTAAGAAATCTCATGATTAGCTACTTAATCGGCCTATCCTTGATACGTGCCGAGATTTTCGCCGTGATCTACAACCGATCACGGATATTTTGTCCTTCTGTTATTCGGTTTGGAAAATTTCTCTCGATCTCGCCTGATCTCGATTTTGTTCGGTCTCGAGGATCATGGCGTAAATCTCGGAACGGATCAAATCAGAAACGGTTAATTAGCTAATCATGTGATTTTCTTCTGTAATTAGAGTTATCCCATAAGTAGAACTCCTCTATTATATAAAGGGGAGTATTAATCATTTGTAACACACAGTTCTCACGTAAAAAAGCAATACAATTTTCTTTTTTGTTGATACGATTGTTCATCAATTTTGCTTTATTTTTAACTATTTTAGTATCAGTCAGTTCGAGGGCACCCTAGAGGGTTGAATTCCGTTTCAATACCGGTTCGCTTTATTTTATAGTTCATTTCTGTTATTGACCTTCATATTTGTCTATCGGTATTAAGTGAAATTGTGTATCCTTAGAATCTCATTATAAGTTTAATTGTTATCTAATTTTAAGGGTAAATAAACACCGCCTTAACTGGTAGCGCTACTGCTCGTACGATTCAAATGATTTTTATTATACATCCATCTATAATGTCCAAATTCCATCTACGAAGAAGAAAACTTAAAATTTATAAGATATTTCAAATCATTTAGTTTATTTAAAGTAACTAATGAAACCAGTTTAAAACTTGGTTTTTTGATACTTATAGTAAAGAGGATTTAAATAATATTTCCCAAGAGTTTTATGAAACTTGTGCTTTACATAATCAAATTATGTATTTTGTTCCTTGGTTTATAACCACATATTTACCACTTTTTATAAAAGTTTTAGAAAGATCTTATAAAGACGGGAATGGCAATATTACTAAAGCCATTTACCCTCCTCAATCATCTTTTGTTTTACCTAATAATACAGGTATTACTTTTACTGCATTTCAAAAATTTATTGATGAAGATGTTGCCGCAGTCAGCATCACAGAAATTAATAAACTAATTTCTCAAAATAATTATTTGAGTTTATATGTTAAAGTTTTGGGTGAAAACGTTAGTTTTCTTAATAAAAAATTTGATGATTTAACAGTCTTGATTAAGGATATGAATACTAAAAAGACTTTGACTGATATTGCCTCTTCTTCAGGAAGCAAATCAGAACCTCAAATTGTTCTTACTCATATTCAAAGACCCCCTGATATTCAGGATTTTAAATTTAAATCTTTTGATGACTTAGAAGAACTTCTTGATAAAAAGTTATCCGGTTTGAATATCAAACCCATTGATTTATCAAATGATTTTGCTGATAAATTAGATTCTACTTTTGACTATAAAAAGGATATTTTGTTAGAGTTAATTCTATTTTGTCTTTAAGGTACTTGTATTTTTAACTTCGTAATTTTACCTATCTCCACATTAACTATTTTACTATTTATTTCAACTTTTATCCATGAACAAAAAAGCCCCCGGTGTACTAAGCTCCCGGTATATGCGGAATCCGAAGAAGGGTCGGACCACAAATGTTTATTGTACGAAGAAAGGAATACCATTATATTAAATATTTATGTAGAATTTTAAACAACACATGCACGTTTAGGAAATTAAATAGAATAATATTTCTTAATATTTTTATTTTGAATTTCAGCTTTTAACTAAAGCTGCTCGACCCAAATACTCTAAGAAATTATTTGGTTTCTGTTAAAATTTAAGCCAATGCTTCCCCTCATGTATTAAAAAACTCAAAGAGTTTCCTTCTCGCACGCCATGAGTCCTTGAGCTGATGAGAGTAGTAAGGAGAAATTTTAAAACCAAACTCTAGCTACTTATCCAGGTATTTTAAGAATTCTTTTTGGACACAAACTTCAGTACTTAAGAATTATAATTGACATTATTAAGAAAAATACAATGTATTCGATAAACTTAAACCTCTCCTAAGCCAAATGAAAGTCATCTTTCCTATAAATTAAAGTCCCCACTATACCAACCTTCATATTTCATCATAATTAGAGTGCAAAATTTCTATACTATTAGCCATGGCCAAGAGAAGCTTATCTTCTAATTCCCTTCTGACTTTTCTCCTTTGCATTTTCCTACTTGTCAACCTATGTTTTGCGACTGAGAAATCTGATTCTGTTGGGAATAAACCTCCACAGAAATAATATTCACGTTATTAAAAGCGGAATAATAATATAGCACCGAGATACAGTAGTTAATAAGAATAAAAGAGTGACAACAACACCAAGATTTTTACGTGGAAAACCCTTTTGAATAAGGAAAAAAATCACGGCCCCGAGATGAGCAACTAATATCACTATAGCAAGGAATTTTACACTTTGTAGATCCGAGTAAAATACTCCAAAGACCACTACAACACTCAAAAGAAATAACCCTCTTTTGATATTCCCACCTCACTACAATATCGTTCACTCTCTCTTTTT
Organism: Nicotiana tabacum; assembly: GCF_000715075.1. NCBI lineage: Eukaryota > Viridiplantae > Streptophyta > Magnoliopsida > Solanales > Solanaceae > Nicotiana > Nicotiana tabacum. The sequence continues at coordinate 121,229,390 of NC_134098.1, forward strand.
TCTCTACACAGTCTATTTCTCACAATGCTTGAGAAATACTCTCTGCAACTATTGTGTTGCTTCTCTTTCTGTGTGTTGAAATGAAGAAGCCGAAGCTCTCCTTTTATAGGAAAAATAGCCTACCTCTTCAACCAATCAGAATGAAGGATTGGTTGAAAATTTGCAATGCAAATTTTTTCTTTCTTCCGCCTAACAATTTGACATTTTCCTTCTGCAGCCTACCATTTTTGACAATGCAAAAGAGAAGATGGTTGCTAATCAAAGGAAGAAACTTTTCTTCCTTAATTTATGGGATGGACCCCACAAATCTCCCCCTCCAGTCCCATTCACCTGAAGGAGGTAGCACTGTCTTCTAGTTTGAGTGCATGCCAACAAGTTCTTTGCATAGCTCGAACTTGTCACTTGGTACTACCTTGGTCAACATATCAGCAGGATTTTCACTCATGTGAATCTTTTTGACCTGTAAAGATTCGTTCTCCACCTGCTCACGAATCTAATGATATCTCACATCTATATTCTTTGTTATTGCATGGTACATGGAGTTCTTGCTCAAGTGCACTTTGACTATCACAATAGACGGCATACTCCTTTTGATGCAATTCCAGATCTTGAAGAAGCCGCTTGAGCCATAGCATCTCCTTGCCAGCTTCTGTAGCGGCAATGTACTCTGCTTCAGTTGTTGAAAGTGCAATAAACTTCTGCAATTTAGACTGCCATGATATAGCTCCCCCTAAAAATATAAACAAATATCCAATAGTGGATTTTCTGTTATCAATGTCACCTGCCATATCAGCATCTGTATAGCCCTTCAAGATTGGATGAGATCCTCCAAAGCACAAACAATCTCCCGTGGTACCTCTCAGGTATCTGAGTATCCACTTGACTGCTTCCCAATGTTCCTTTCCAGGATTTTTAAGGAATCTACTAACAACACCAAGTGCATGAGCAATATCAGGTTTGGTGCATACCATTGCATACATCAAGCTTCCGACTGCTGAAGAATAAGGAACTCTAGCCATATTCCCTTTCTCCTCCACACTTGTAGGACACGTCTTCTTGCTCAACTTTAGATGACTAGCAAGAGGTGTGATGACTAGCAAGAGGTGTCCAGTACACGTTCAATGTACTTCTCCTGAGACAGCCACAACTTTCTGGTTGTTCGCTCTCGAACTATCTTCATACCCAGAATTTGTTGTGCTGGGCCCAAGTCCTTCATATCAAATGACTTGAACACATCTCCCTTCAACTTTGCGATCAGCCCCTTGTTTTTTCCTACAATTAACATGTCATCCACATACAACAATAATATAATAAAGTTATTTTCAGAAAATCTTTTGAAGTATACACATGGATCAAAATATGTCTTTGTGTAAGTTTGACTTTTCATGAATGAGTCAAACTTCTTGTACCACTGCCTTGGTGCTTGCTTCAACCCATAAAGACTCTTATTCCGTTTGCACACCATGTATTTCCTTTCAGCTACTTCAAATCCTTCTGGCTGCTCCATATAGATCTCTTCTTCCAAATCTCTGTGAAGAAATGCAGTTTTCACGTCCAACTACTCCACTTCAAGATCCAGGCTAGCTGCTAAGCTCAAGATTGATCGAATAGAAGTCATTTTGACAACACGTGAGAAAATTTCATGAAAATCAATACCTTTCTTCTACTCGAAGCCTTTTACCACCAATCGAGCTTTGTATCTGACCAGCTTGTCATTTTCATCTTTCTTGAGTTTAACGACCCACTTACATTTGAGTGGTCTTTTACCCTTTAGAAGTTCAACCAACTTGTACGTGCCATTTTTCTGCAAATATTCCATCTCCTCTTGCATGGCTTTCATCCACTGGTTCTTTTCTGGATAGGACATCACCTCCTTAAGACTTTCTGGCTCCCCCTCATCACTGATGAGGACATACTCCGTCGAAGGGTACCTGCATGACTCTACCCTTGGCCTTTCTAATCTCCTCAGAGGTTGAGGTTGTTCTTCTCACTGAGTAGGGTGATCCACTTGCTCGACATCATCACCAGGTTGCTCCCCCTGCTCAATAACCTCACCAGGTTTCTCCCCCTGCTCGTCAACCTCGTCGGTCGTACTTTCTGCACTTGTGGGATTGTTAGAAGTAGAAGGAATAGTAACCAGGTTAGAAATAATACCATTCTTGGCCCTCTCTAGCATATCATCAGCAGTTCCAACTTCACTTTCTCGAAAGACTACATCTCTGCTTCTGATGACCTTCTTCCTTACGGGATCCCACAATCTGTATCTGAATTCTTCATCTCCATATCCGATGAATATGCAAGGAACAGATTTATCATCCAGCTTTATTTTCTGCTCAGTTGGTACATGTGCAAGGCTTTGCAACCGAACACCTTCACATGCGAGTAGGACACCTCCTTATTGGTCCAAACTCTCTCTGGGATGTCAAACGCCAACAGAACTGATGGACTCCTATTGATCAAGTAACAGGTTGTCTGAACTACTTCACCCCAGAATGACTTAGGCAATTTAGCCATTCTGAGCATGCTTCTCACCTTCTCCACAATGGTGTGGTTCATCTTTTTGGCTACGCCATTGTGTTGTGGGGTTCTAGGAACTATCTTTTCATGTCTGATCCCATGGTTAGAACAGTACTCTTCAAATTGCCTTAAAGTGTACTCACCTCCATTGTCACTTCGGAGATGCTTTAGCTTTTGGCCTGTCTCCCTTTCCACCATAGCATGAAACTTCTAGAAAACTTGAAACACCTGATCTTTGGTTTTCAAAATATGAACCCATAATTTTCGTGAAGCATCATCAATAAAAGTAACAAAATATTTGTTACCGCCCATCGATTCAATTTCTATTGGACCACAAACATCAGAATATACCAAATCAAGTATATTCAATTTTCTTTCAGACGATGTCTGAAATGAGACTCTATGCTGCTTACCAAATAAACAGTAGTCATAGGGTTTTACCGTTGTACCTTTGGCATAAGAAATGAGTGATTTCTTGGCAAGAATCTGCAATCCATTCTCGCTCATATGACCCATTCTTTTGTGCCACAAATCTGCAGAAATCTCATCTTGTGCCGCGTTCAATTCACCTTGGCATATTTATGCATTTGTCCTGTACAATGTGCCATGAGCAACTCCCTTTGCAATCACCAATCATCCCTTGGTGAGTCTTCACTTTTGATTTGTAAAATAGTTCTCGTATCCATCTCGGTTTAAAGCAATTCCCGAGATCAAGTTCATCCGCAAATCAGGTTCATGTCGCACGTACTTCAGAACCAATGTGCATCCGACATTTGTCTTGATACAAATATCACCAATCCCCGTAATCTTTGAGTAACTTGTGTTACCCATTCTCACAAGGCCGAAATCACCTGCTACATATCTGCAAAAAAAAGATCTTTTACCGGTGTGGCATGGTAAGATGTTGCTGTATCAACCACCCATTCCAACTCTGGACCTGATAAGTGCATGCATTCCTCTTCCTCATTTATACAGAGGACAACATTATCATTGTGTTGCACCATGAAGGCTGTGTTGTCGTCATTCTTCTAGCCACTAGTTTCACTTTTGCCCTTCCTTGAATTTGGGCAATCTCCTTTGAAGTGACCTGGTTGATCACAATTGTAGAAATTTTTAGCTCTTGATTTGGACCGGTTCTTAGACTTCCCACGAGCTCTGGATCTACCATAGTTGTTCGAACTCCTTTTATAACTCATGCCTCTACCTTCTGTGATGAGAGCATGTCCTTGATTTTCAGGCTTCTTTCTCATCTTCTCATTGAGTAAAAGAGTCGATGTGACATCTTTCAACTCAATGGTAGTCTTACCGTGCAGGATGATTGTTGCTAGATTATCGTACGAAGATGGAAACGAGTTCAACAGCAAGATGGCTTTATCTTCTTCCTCGATTTTCATTCCGAGATTGGCGAGCTGTGTGATTAGTCCGTTAAACCCATTTAAATGTGACAAAAAATTCGTATCTTTACCCATGTGTAGGGCGTATAGTTGCTTCTTCAGGTACAATTTATTTGTTAGCGTTTTGGACATGTATAAACTTTCCAACCTTCCCCAAATGCCACATGCGGTATCTTCATCAATGATGTTATTTACCACATCATCTGATAAGTTCAACCTGATTGTACTAGCAGCCCTTTCATCCAAGTCAGCCAAATCCTCAGCTTTCATGGTATCATGCATTTTGGCATCAACATCTAGTACCTTGTGTAATCCTTGTTAGATGAGCAGATCTCTCGTCCTTCGTTGGCATGTTGAGAAACCGCTATCTCCGTTAAATTTTGATATCTCGTACCTTACTCCGGACATTTTTATTTTTCACCGAGTATAGTACTATCGACAGTGAATAGTATTTCTGTGAACAAACAGAAAATGTGCTCTGATACTAGTTGTTGGGAATAAATCCCCACATAAATAATATTTACGGTACTTAAAGCAAAATAATAATGTAGCACCGAGATACGGTAGTTAACAAGAATAAAAGAGTGACAACGACACCAAGATTTTTATGTGAAAATCCCTTTTGAATAAGGGAAAAAATCACGGCCCCGAGACGAGCAACCAATATCACTATAGCAAGGAATTTTACACTTTGTAGGTCCGAGTAAAATACTCCAAAGATCACTACAACACTCAAAAGAAATAACCCTCTTTTGATATTCCCGCTTCACTACAATATCGCTCACTCTCTCTTTTTCCTCTACACAATCTATTTCTCACAATGCCTGAGAAATACTCTCTGCAACTATTGTGTTGCTTCTCTTTCTGTGTGTTGAAATGAAGAAGCCGAAGCTCTCCTTTTATAGGAGAAATAGCCTACCTCTTCAACCAATCAGAATGAAGGATTGGTTGAAAATTTGCAATGCAAATTTTTCTTTCTTCCGCCTAACAATTTGACATTTTCCTTCTGCAGCCTACCATTTTTGACAATGCAAAAGAGAAGATGGTTGCCAATCAAAGGAAGAAATTTTTCTTCCTTAATTTATGGGATGGACCCCACAAATCTCCCCCTCCAGTCCCATTCACTTGAAGGAGGTAGCACTGTCTTCTAGTTTGAGTGCATGCCGACAACCTCGATAAGTGTCCCAATCACAACCCTTTTGCCTAATCAATGAAGCTACCTCCTCTTCTGGGTCGTCTGATGGCTCAGAGGGAGGTAGTGAGGCATCAGAGCTAACTTCCCTGCATGCTACAACTCCGGCCTCAACAGCTACTCCTATCAATGTAGATGAGGATGACGAGGTCCCAGATGACGGGAGATGGGGTGATACCAATGTGGGTGGTCTTGATAGATCAAGGAAGCCCGAAGTGTGGGCGGATAGATTCGTGAGCAAGAAATCATACCTCAAATTCCGAGAATGGTGGCCCCAAAGGTCGCTCACCCTTGAGCGACAGTTTATAGAAAAAGATCTCATTCCTCACAATCCAAATGTCAAGAGACAGTTTGAAGAGAGAAAATGGTGGAAGTACTTCACCAGCAAGGTTCCGGATGCCAATGAGTACCTTGTCAAGGAGTTCTACGCAAATGTTTTCCACATCAAAAAGGGCACCACTGTGACAAAGGTACGAAACTTGAAGATACAGTTTGATGGCAATACCTTTAACAAATATGCTGATTTTGAGGATGTGGAAGCTGTACAGTATCTGGAAAAGATGGCCCTAGATGAAGCAGCCCAACCTTGGCTAGCAGAAGTAATAGCCATCACAGGAACAACACCGGGCTGGCTCGCATGAATAAAAGTGTTTCAAGCACGCTTCACTTGGTACTAACACATTTACCTTCGACCTCATGGTTAGAGACAAGTTGATTGGCAAAGATTAGCTCTAGTTGTGACTTTTAGACTCTTGCGTTGGCTAAAATAATCATCGAGTGGTTTTCTTGAGCCATTTATGATTTTCAATCTTAGATAGTGTTGTTGTGGGCCTTCGAATCTGTTCTCTTTAACAATCCAGCAACTTGAGAGGTGAGGTATTGAATTACAAGTCCAAGTCCCGTGCCAATAAGTCTAGAACTTGCCCTGAATGTTTGTCTAGGCGAAATTCTAAGTATAGCTCGACTTGAGAAATGATTGTAGGCTCTCCTTCTTGGTCCAAGTTGAAATTTGAAAGCTTCCGTAGCCTACCAATACGATATCCCTAGTCAACTCCTTTGAGCCTAAGCCTTTTTCATTCAATAGTCATATTACAAGCCTTTATCCGTTCTATAATGACCCTCTGTTGGCACCCAATCTTTCCTTAGCATTCATGATGAACAATTGGCAAAAGCATAAGTTTGGGGGAGAGACGATTAATTTGAAAGTGATAAAAGGTTCAAAGAATAAAAAGAATTGTTGAAAAGGAAAGGAAAAGAAAAGGAAGAAAAGCCAAAAAGAAATACGTCAAAAAGAAAGAGAAGGTTGAAAGGGATTAAAAGAACATAATGATGAAAGGCAAGGAATGATGAGAAAAGGAGAAAAATGATTGTCATGAGTAGAAAGAGTGATGGTTTGTCTCTCTAGTTCCCCTAAGGAAGAATAAAAATGACTCAAAGAGTCAAGAAAGTATGAGCCGAAATGAGAAAATGGAGTGCTTGAGAAAATATGAAACTATCATAGTTCGCTATGTCCTACCTTGATCCAAAAGTCTTCATTACATCCCTGCTAAAGCCCTATATGATTTCAAGTTGAGTGAGCTTACATTAGTGGTGATTTACATAAGGGGCAAGCTTATGGTACTTAGAGCCTGACTTGTGGCATTCTTTTGAGAATGACGAGCGCAGTTCTTCACAATCCTTGTTTTGAGTGTTACATTTTAACAAGAGAGATTTGCTCATGGAGAGTAGTAGATGAGAAGTTTGGGATCCAAAATGACCTGCATGAGATAGCGAGCTTCCCTGATAAATTGAGTCAACTCTTGATGCTCTAGTGTCATATTAGAACTATGGAACTCAAAAGGTCATAACATGATGTTGTTGATAATTCATTTGTGTTGAGGGTAATTGTTAGTCCCAATTGATGCTTGATGAAGTCACCTTAGGCCAGCTGAAATATCCTTTTCTTTTTCTTGTGGAGGTGGGAATTACCTTATTTGCTTGAGGACAAGCAAAAGCTTAAGTTTGGGGGAGTTGATAAGTAGGGATTTTAGCCTATTAAGTACTCTCTTTTACTTGTGTTTTGGGCCAAAAATGCGTGAAGGTATTCCCGAAAACTAACTTAATATGCTTGCTTGCAGGGATTGTTCAAAATGAGACAAAGGAGCCATAATAAACTCATAAAGGAGTCAAAACCTGAACAAAAACAAAAACTGGGCCAAGAGGTGTGGAACGCGGACCGCGACAAATAAGTGCGGCCGCGAAAGTATCAACGCAGACGCGACCATTATTTCGAGGTCCGCAATATGAAGAATCAGAGAGATAGTTTTTTTTTTGGGACAAACATGAAGGCGGACCACGACAAGAAGATGCGACTGCGAAAGTACCAGCACGACCGCGATGGGAATTCCGCGGACTGCGGTTGCTAAGGTTCAGAGAGTACTTAATTCAAGCAAAAATGAGAAGGGCGGTCCGCGTCAAAGTAACGCGGCCGTGGAAGTCTCTCACGTGGACGCAGTGAAAATTATGCGGGCCGCAAAATAAGGTTCAACCCAGGTCCAGGTATGAAGAAATGCGAACCGCGATTAGAATTACGCGACCGCGAAAGCAAGTGTGCGGTCGCGGTCAGAATTACGCGGCCGTGAAACTTTTGCAGGGGTATTTTTGTCCAAAAATTTCAGCTTAGTATAAATAGATCTTTTTGTCAATTTTAGGTGATGTTATGTTTTTGCTGAGTACGTGAGACGACTAGGTTTTCCCTTTTGGGTAATTTTGTACAAGATTTACCTTATAACATTAGATTTTCATCTTTTAATTTAGTATTATGGATTATATCTTCTCTTTATCTTTGATTTCTGCTATTATTATGAGTAGATATACCCATAGCTAGGGTTGTGACCCAACCCTAGTGTGGGTATTTAATGATAACTGAATTTTAGGGCTTGAATATTTATGGGTTAGTGATATTTAGCCTAGTTCTTGCTAGAATTATAGAATTAGTAGTTGCAAACACTGATTCATGCCTTTATGACTTGGTATCTTCTTGAGAAAGAGGGATTAAGTCTGGGAAAACTAGGCTAACAAGGAATTAGGGTGAACTCAATAAATTGATAGCTCCAATTAAAGGGTTAAACCTAGAGATAGTAATACCCGACTTGAGCTAATATCACATGACCTGTATGAATACCTAGTTAGACTTGAGAAAGCCAAATTGGGCAAAATCACTCAAACTATCGAGAGATATAAAGTGAGTACTTGGGTGTGATAGCTATATTACGATCCCAAATTAATCAAGCTTTCCCTAGATTCTTGCCACCCTTTAGATGTCCACCTAGGAGAAAGTCACTACCCGAGTCCTTTTAAACACTTAAAAACCAACATCAAAAAAATATTGTACTTAGCTTTGATCATTGCATACAATAGAATAGAATTAGAAGTAGAATCAACACTATCATGTTTGGAAGTGCAATTAGGAACAAAACACGCATCTAGACTTAGATATAAGCCTAATTCCAAATTAATTAACTCCCTGTGGAAATCGATCCCGGCCTTGTTGGGTAAAACTGCATCGACCATCCACGCTACTCAATAGTGGTGTAGGTTTGGACCCGATCACCCGGTAACTGGATTTTCCCGAGGAAGGCTCCAAGAGCTTATCTGAGTCTGAAGGTGGGGGAGACCCCGAGGATGAAGACGCTGCCTCCGATGAGGACCATGCTACTTAGGTCTTTAGATGTTTTTATTTTTTGCATCTTTTTTAGGTCATTTTGGCCATTGTATATTCCTATACCGGTCCATTCTGACCTTTGTAAAAATTATATATAGAAGACTTTCGTTCCCTTTTGGCTTTCAAATTTTCCCTTTGCTTATTTATTTGTATTCATAAGGGCCAGAACGCCTTAACATAAAATAATTTAGGCTATGTCTGATAGTTCGAACAAACCTTGTTTTTGCCTTACTTTGTTTTAAGGCGTCGTGTGGGTTCGGTGTTATTGAAACCTTTTACCCAAGTAGGTAGCCGAGATTGTAGTTTGACGAGAGTAGCCTTTAGAACCGGTCATGAAAAATTTTCTTTTTCGGAGGCCTAGATTTTGTTACGGGTTTCGGACGTCTCCGAGCCGTGTTAATTTGGCCGTAGCCTTTTAGTTCGGGAGCTGCCCATTAGACTTGTTTTCCTGAGCTATCCGGACTTGCCCAAGATAACAGTCCCCGAATGGGGTGGCCGTGGCCTTTAAAATCTGGGGAGTTGCCTAATAGGTCTTATACCCCCGAGGCCCAGTGACTTGGGTTGTTCGAGTTTTTCGGACGGCAGTCCCCGAGTGAGGGAGTGGTCATTTGTATTCCGGTTATGGATTTTCCTTGGGCTCGTTATTTTCAGGAGATCGGAAGTACGAAACTCTTTATAGGATGTAAAGAGGAAATTTTTTTAAAACATAAGATGATCGCAAGGAAAGTACTTTTCTTTATTCTTGTGCAAAACAGTCATACATGCGTACATGTTTTATGCCAGGGCTCGAGCAATCTATGTGGGCACGGTTCATTTGACCGTTTGGCCCTTACAATAAATCCTACCTATCGAGACCCTTCCTTTACGAAGTAATTTCCTTGCTAAAGTTGATATCTGAAGGTAATGCATATTAATACCCCCCTCCCAATATTCGAGGTTGATTGTAGAGGAACCTCAAATATTGTTGAATTGATATTCCGTACCGATTTATAATCAGACTTGATTCTAAGTTAGCACGATCCATTGTTACCTCGATAAAAACCTTGCCGAAAAACCCATTTGGGACAAAACCGGTCTAAGGAAAAAAGAGTGCAACGCGTGCTTTCAGACCTAAAGACTTCGTGCCGCTTCTTGTTGATCGCCTGCAAGTGTTAGTCCGAAATAAAAAAGAAATTAAATGGGATCGTACCTTAGCCATTTTAGGTGAGATATATTCCAATTGCTCGGTAGTTGTTCTCCATCCATCATTCCGAGTTTGTAGGACCCTTTCCCGGTGACCTCGAGAATCGGGTACGGTCCTTCCCAATTCGGACCCAATTTTCCTTTGTTCGAATTCCGGTTGTTTAGGGTAACTTTCCTTAGCACTAATTACCCGACATTAAAGTATTGAAGGTTGGCCCTTTAATTGCAGTACCTCTCGATCCGTTGTTTTTGGGCAGCCAATCGAACAAGGGCGGCCTCATGCCTTTCATCCAATAGTTCCAAGCTCATATCCATGGCCTCGTCATTTGACTCCTTTATTGTATATCGGTATCTGATACTTGGTTCCCCGACTTAGACTGATATTAAAGCTTCGGTGCCATAAACCAATAAAAATGGAGTAGTCCTGATACTGGATTTCACAGTCATGCGGTATGCCCAAAGGACTTCGGGTAGGATCTCCTTCCATTTTCCTTTGGCGTCGGTTAACCTCTTCTTAAGGTTTTGGATTATGGTTTTGTTGGTCGATTCGGCTTGCCCGTTTTTACTAGGATGATAAGGTGTCGATAAGATTCTTTTGATCTTCGAGAAACTTTGTCACTTTGATGCCGATAAATTATTTCCCATTGTCACACACAATTTCGGATGGCATCCCGAACCGACATATGATGTGGTCCCAAATGAATTCGATGACTTCCTTCTCCCTAACCTTCTTGTATGCATGTGCTTCAACCCACTTAGAAAAATAGTCAGTCATAAATAAGATAAATTGAGTTTTACCTGGTGCCCATGGAAGAGGGCCAACGATGTCCATTCCCCACTTCATGAATGGCCATGGCGACAAGACTGAATGCAGCAGTTCCCCGGGTTGGTGAATAATTGGAGCATATCTTTGGCATTTGTCACATTTTCGAACAAACTCCTTCACATCTTTTTCCACGTCTATCTAGTAATAGCCGACTCTAATTACTTTTTGAACCAATGATTCGGCGCCCGAATGATTTCCGCAAGTGCTCTCGTGAATTTCCCTCAGAACATACTCAGTATCTCCCGGTCCCAGACATATTGCTAGTGGGCCACCAAACATTCTTCTGAATAAGGTTCCTTTTTCGGACAAGGTGAATCGGGCTGCCTTTGTGCGCAGGGCCCTCGATTCTTTTGGATCTAAGGGAAGTTTTCCGGTCTTCAAATATTTTATGTATTTATTTCTCCAATCCCAGGTTAAGCTTATGAAATTTATCTCGGCGTGACCTTCTTCGACTACTAACCTTGTGAGTTGCACAATGGTCCCTGAGTTGAGTTCGTCATCCTCGACCGACGATCCTTAGTTTGCGAGGGCATCAGCTTTACTATTTTGATCTCGAGGCATGTGCTGCAAAGTCCATTCTTTAAACCGATGTAATGTTATTTGTAACTTATCCAGGTACCTTTGCATTTGTTATTCTCTGACTTCGAACATTCCATTAACCTGATTCACCATAAGGAGGGAGTCTCACCTAGCTTCGATCACCTCCGCCCCCAAACCTTTGGCTAGCTCGAGACCTGCAATCATGGCCTCATATTCGGCCTCGTTGTTAGTCAACTTCATAGTTCTAATGGATTGTCTAACCACGTTGCCCGAGGGTGGATTCAGTACGATGCCAAGTCCGGACCCCTTTGCGTTCGATGCACCGTCCATAAAGAGGTTCTAGATTCCCGAGGACGTCCCCGAGTTTACCAACAACTCTCTTTTGACCTCGGGTATTGGGGCCAGCGTGAAGTCAACCACGAAGTCTGTCAAAAATTGAGACTTAATGGCTATTCGGGGTCGATATTCAATATCGTACCCGCTGATCTCTATGGCCCACTTGGCCAATCACCCCGAAAGCTCGGGTTTATGCATTATATTTCGCAAAGGGTAAGTTGTCACGACACATATAGGGTGACATTGAAAGTACGATTTCAGTTTCCTAGAGGCACTTAACAAAGCGAGTGCCAATATTTCTAGGTGGGGATATTTAGTTTCGGCCTCACCCAAGGTCCGACTAACATAATAAATCGGAAATTGCGTACCTTGTTCTTCCCGAACTAGAACTCCACTTATCGCTATCTCTGATACTGCCAGATATAAGTATAGTTGTTCGTCTCCCCTCTGCGTGTGAAGCAGCGGTGGGCTCGACAAGTATCGTATAAGCTCTTCTAAGGCTCGTTGGCATTCCATAGTCTATGTGAAGTTATTTTCCTTCTTCAGCAACGAGAAAAATTGATGACTCTTATCGGAGGACCTCAAGATGAATCGCCCCAGGGCGGCAATGCGCCTGGCTAGCCTCTGCACGACCTTCACATTGTCCATTACCGTGATATCTTCGATAGCTTTGATATTATCGGGGTTGATCTCGATTCCTCGGTTGGATACCATGAATCCGAGATATTTACCTGACCCGACTCCGAACGCGCATTTTTCTGGATTCAATTTCATGTTGTACTTTCTCAATATACTGAAGGTTTCCTGCAAATGCTTCAAATGGTCCTCTGCTCGCAGGGACTTAACTAACATGTCATTAATGCAAACTTCCATAGATTTCCCTATTTTTTCTTAGAACATCCGATTTACTAGGCGTTGGTAAGTGGCACCAGTATTTTTTAATCCAAATGGAATTACGTTATAGCAGTATGTGCCATACTTAGTGATGAAGGAGGTCTTTTTCTGATCATCCGGGTTTATTTGTATTTGGTTGTACCTGGAATAGGCATCGAGAAAATTGAGGATCTCGTGGCCGACTTTGGCATCGATCATGTTGGTAAGTGGCACCGGTATTTTTTAATCCAAATGGAATTACGGTATAGCAGTACGTGCCATACTTAGTGATGAAGGAGGTCTTTTCCTGATCATCCGGGTTTATTTGTATTTGGTTGTACTCGGAATAGGCATCGAGAAAACTGAGGATCTCGTGGCCGACTTTGGCATCGATCATGCGATCGATATTAGGCAAAGGAAAAGAGTCCTTGGGGCATGCCTTATTTAAATCTTTGTAATCCACACACATTCTTACTTTGTTCCCTTTCTTAGGGACTACTACTACATTTGCTAGCCATTCGGGGTATTTGACTTCCCGGATGGACCCTATTTTAAGGAGCTTAGTTACCTTGTCTTTGATGAAGGCATGCTTAATCTCGGACTAGGGTCTCCTTTTCTGCTTCACCGAATGAAATTTTGGGTCCAAGCTTAGTTTATGAGTGGTGATTTTTGGTAGGATTCCAGTCATGTCGAGACGGGGCCAGGCAAAACAATCTATGTTAGCTATAAGAAATTGAATGAGTTTTTCCTGATCTTAGGAGTTAACCCGGTACCCAGGTATACCTTTCGATCGGGCAGATGTTCGATCAGTATGACCTGCTCCAGCTCTTCGACCGTTGATTTGGTAGCGTCGAAATCATCGGGGACTATGAAAGATCGAGAAACCCCATAATCATCGTCTTCGTTAGTCCCCTGCTTATCTAGTTGGGTCGAGGCCGGCGTATGTGATTGCTATTTGGCTTCCTGTTTTGCTTTCGAATCTGACTCCTTTGTTGATGAAAGTGTTGATATTGGAATCACTTCATCGACGACAAACATTTCCTTTGCGGCGGGTTGCTCCCCGTAGATTGTTTTAATCCCTTCTGGTGTTGGGAATTTTAGAACCTTGTGAAGGGTCGAGGGCACAACCCTCATGTTGTGGATCCACGGTCTCCCGAACAGGGTGTTATATCTCATATACCCTTCGATCACATAACACTTGGTCTCTTGGATGGTCCCAGCTGCGTTCACTGGTAATGTTATTTCTGCCTTAGTAGTTTCACAAGCCATGTTGAACCCGTTTAGCACCCGAACCGTGGGCACGATTTTGTCCTGTAGGCCGAGTTGTTCTACGACCCTTAATCGAATGATGTTGGCCGAACTACCTGGATCAATTAACACACGTTTAACTCGAGTTTTATTCATCAGTACAGATATTACCATTGCATCATTATGGGCTGTATGATTCCTTCTGCATCCTCGTCGTTGAAAGATAAGGTTCCTTCTGGTATGTAGTCCCGAGTTCGTTTGTCCCTCACGATTGAGACCTTGGTGCGTTTTAACATCAAACCTTGGGGAACATCGACCCGTCCGATAATCATATGAATGACATGCTGAGGTTCTTCTTGCTCATTTTGTTTATTGGAATCCCTGTTTCTAAAATGATTCTTGGCTCGATCGCTCAGAAACTCCCGAAGGTGCCCGTCGTTGAATAACTTGGCTACTTCTTCTCTCAACTGTCGATAATCTTCCATTCTGTGACCATGTATGCCATGATATTTGCACATTTGGTTGGGATTTCTCTAGGCTGGATCAGTTTGTAAAGGTCGAGGCCATTTGGTATCTTTGATGCGTCTGATAGCTGATACGATAGCGGATGCGTCAACATTAATGTTATATTTTGATAATCGTGGTGCCTCTTTAGGTCCGATAGGTCTGTCGAAGTTGTTCTTACTCATAAGCCCTCGAGAGCTCTGGCCTCGATCACTCATCCTTTCATTTCGTACAGGATTTTGCCCAGATCCGCTGCTCCTACGATCTCTATTATACGACCGGTACCGATCCATGTTCAACCTCGGTTCTCAGTCAATGTCCCTCTTGATTCTATCAACGGGCCTGATAGGATAAACGGACCCGGAAGGAGCCCCAAGCTAGCCGTCTTCGATCCTGATCTTTGATTGATACCGATTGTGCACATCAGCCCAAGTAATAATCGTGTATTCTATCAAATTCTTCTTTAACTGCTGCGAAGCCACTGAACTTCGAACATTGAGTCCTTGGGTGAAAGCTTGAACAGCCCAATCATCGGCGACCGGTGTCAGATCCATTAGTTCCATTTGGAATCGAGATACGAATTCTTTGAGCATTTCGTTGTCCTTCTGCCTTACCTTGAAAAGGTCCGACTTCCTGGTTTCGACCTTGATGGCCCCAGCGTGTGCCTTTACAAAAGAATCTGCAAGCATAGCAAACGAATCAATAGAGTTAGGTGGTAAATTGTGGTACTACATCATAGCTCCCTTTGATAGGGTTTCCCCACATTTCTTTAGCAAAATAGATTCGATCTCGTCATCCTCTAGATCATTCCCTTTAATAGCACATATGTAAGAGGTGACATGCTCGTTTGGGTCGGTCATTCCATTGTATTTAGGAATCTCGGGCATGCAGAAATTCTTGGGAATCAGTTTGGGAGCCGCGCTCGGGGGGAAGGGTTTTTGCGCGAACTTTTTGGAATCCAGACCCTTCAATATTGGTGGTGCCCCCGAGATTTGATCGACCTTGGAATTGTAAGTTTCCACATTCTTGTCGTTTGCCTCGATCTTCTTTCCCCCGGACTCAACTCGTTTTGTCGGTTCTTTGAGCATCTTTATGATTGCAGGATCGACCCCCGATTCATTTTCGTTTGATTTCCTTGAAACCGAATCGACCCTGTGGACAACCCTCTGGGACGGCCCGAGCTCGATCCTGCTCGGTGGGTGATTCTGGTTTTGGAGTTGGGCTATCGCTGCATGTTGAGCCTACAACATTTCGAAGATCACCCGCAAGCCGATCCCGCATTCTTCGCCGCCATGTGTGCTTTGAGCGGCTGATCGAACGTCTCTATGGTTGCTGCCCTTGGGATCGGCAGCCAAATTTGCATTGACGGCTATATGCGAGCTGTCGTCGATTGGATCTACAGCCGGAACTCCGTCGAGACCAATTGGAGGTACGTCGTTCCCTGGTGCTATGTTATCATTTTCATCGTGGTGACCGAAATCATTGTCCACGTGTAGGGGTGCTGACTGAGAATTCGACATTTTGATCGTGGAATCAAAGATACTCCAAAGAACATGTGTAAAATAGTGTGTGTTATGAAAGTTTGTACCAGGTAATCACTACTATCCTTAGCCCCACAGTGGGCGCCAAACTGTTTACCCAAAAAATCGGATAACAATTGAATTTATACGCGGTTTTAAGGATACATGATATAACTTGATACACATTAAGGAAACAGATTAGAATTGAAATTGACGATAAAAGAATAAATGCAAACCACACAAATCGATATTTTTTTAGTCAATTGGTGAAAAAAACCCTGGACTTGGACTGGATTTTCATGATATACAAGTGTATATTGGATCTAATATTCCTTCACCGGTTGATGCAATGAGAGGCCAAAATCTACCATATTCTTCTGGCTCAACTCATGCTCCGAGTCTTGAAAAGGTATTTATATTTCACAATTCCAAAAACTACCTCAATCTTAACTTATTGAGTTGTCCTTAAAAACTTAAAGCTATTTATTGAGTTGTCTTTAAGTGAATTGTTCTTGAGCAACTAGTTGATTGGACATGAATAAGATGGAAAATGGCATGTACAAGAATTGGTATAAACGCATTGTAATCATATGAAAGAGGGAATAGTTACTTCTCTAGGAATATACTGAAATGCATAACGATCTAACCATCCAGAAACATAATATTAATAGTTGTATTCTCTGTCCCTCCTGTTACAAACTAGACTTAAAGAAGCATGTTGAGATGTCACGTTGGAGATATTTTTAGTACAAGATGGATAAGTTCTTTTTCCAGCCCAACACCCTTCATCCAGCCATCCAATGTTGGGGGTGTGGTTAAGAATCTTGAGAAGAATATATTAAGTATTAATATTAGTATATAACAATTAAAGTATACTTTCTAATAGAAGATGTGTAGGTTTTAGTTTGAGGCTCTCTATGTATTTTGCCGGAAGGAGAAAGATTCAAAACCATTGGATTCATTGAATTTGGATGGTATCCCAAGTGTCTCTTAAAGTCGTAAGGCAAAACAGATTGATCAAAGTTTGAACTATTATTGGCAGGTACCACAGTAATTAAACCTTGACTCTTCAAAAGTCCCTCATCATTGATCCCAAGTCAGAAGTGGAAAATATTGAAACCTACTATCACATACTCTCCGGTCTCCACTAAGAACACTATGAAAATGAGTTTTGATAGAATCTCTCATCTAAAAAATCTTTCATGTTTAACTTTTGATGGGTCCTCATTATTTAGTTCTCCACATTTTTCTCTTCAAATCGTGTATTTCACTCTATTTTATTTGACAACAATTTCGTCTTTTACTATGTATGGAACTTATGTTAATTGGAGTAATAGCTAAGTCTTAGTGAGGAATCACTTACAAATAAATATTTTTCATAAAAACACTTTTATTGATGAATTATAGTATGTTACTTGTTTGGTAACTTATTTACTCGTTGGAGTGTAATCTACTTCTACATTTAAGCATAAGCATATTACAGTCCGTAATGTTTCTTGAGAAAGTAGTTCCTACAATGTCTGCCTCATATTGCTTCATAACACTGAAGAACTACCAAGATGATAAATTGTTGCTTCTCTTTCAATTGTACATCTTTTTTTCAGTCCGTAATGTTTTAGTTTATAGTAATTTAATTGTTGCTTTTCTTTCACTTTTTAGTGGTTGACTTAGTTGTGCTATAATAGTGAAAATAAATCTCATTAGTTCTTAGTAAGCTATAACCAGTGCATAATATATATATATATATATATATATATATATATATATATATATATATATATATATATATATATATGTTTCTTTTTAATTTTTAATTTTATTTTAAATGTGTAAAAAAATACGGGTGATGCAATTGAAAATGGTGGCCACAAATCAATTTGATCTATTAAAGTGTATGGTGAAGACCTTTTGAACATTTGTTATGTTTATTTTTATTGATATTATAAATATGAATACATTTGTTTTGTAGAGCTCTTTGCTAGTGAACTTGAACCAACAGTGCTTTATTACTATGGATAGTACACAAAGTATGTTTCTTTATTGAAGTTTATTTCAAGTATATGTATTTGAATTATTTTTATTCTGTTACTTATTATCTAATTTAATGCTTGAGATCATAATGTATATACTTGAAATAAATGTGAACAGAATTTAATGTAAGCAAATATATTTTTTAACCACAAAATTGTGGCTAATATAAATATTTAAAAATTGATTCATAGTGTAGACAAAATTGCCACGCTTAGAAAGAGTGGCCATAGGGATTGTCAATCTGGCGTTCTTAATGATAAATGTTGCTTTAGAACCCACACTTTAAAAGCGTAGTTTATAAGGTGACAAAGAACACGCTTCAAATGTGTAGCCTTATGTCATAAAAGTGTAGCTATATAAGAAAATATAGTGTGGCCTTTGTACCGTATCGGCCACACTTTTAAAGCGTGGCTTTTAAGGCAACACTTACAAAGCGTGGCCAATAGTCAAAGGTTACGGTACTTTTGACCACCCCCAAAAGTGTTGTCTAAAGCCGTAAAGTGTTGCCTTTAACCAAATGCTACACTTCTTGGCATATTAGGCCACACTTCTCAGGGGTGGCTAGAGGCCTAAAATGTTGTAGTGCACACAAATCGAATAGTCTTGGCCCTCGAGTTCGATCACCCTTGAACCAAGAGATGTCTCAACTGATGTATGAATAGAATAACAAGATAATAAAAGCTAGAGAATGACAGTATATTGATTTATGTTACGTAGTATGTTCTTTTACAAATGATCAGACCCCATTTATATAGTAGAGGAGTCTTACTCTTGATACAATTCCATATGAGGTAAGAAATCTCATGATTAGCTACTTAATCGGCCTATCCTTGATACGTGCCGAGATTTTCGCCGTGATCTACAACCGATCACGGATATTTTGTCCTTCTGTTATTCGGTTTGGAAAATTTCTCTCGATCTCGCCTGATCTCGATTTTGTTCGGTCTCGAGGATCATGGCGTAAATCTCGGAACGGATCAAATCAGAAACGGTTAATTAGCTAATCATGTGATTTTCTTCTGTAATTAGAGTTATCCCATAAGTAGAACTCCTCTATTATATAAAGGGGAGTATTAATAATTTGTAACACACAGTTCTCACGTAAAAAAGCAATACAATTTTCTTTTTTGTTGATACGATTGTTCATCAATTTTGCTTTATTTTTAACTATTTTAGTATCAGTCAGTTCGAGGGCACCCTAGAGGGTTGAATTCCGTTTCAATACCGGTTCGCTTTATTTTATAGTTCATTTCTGTTATTGACCTTCATATTTGTCTATCGGTATTAAGTGAAATTGTGTATCCTTAGAATCTCATTATAAGTTTAATTGTTATCTAATTTTAAGGGTAAATAAACACCGCCTTAACTGGTAGCGCTACTGCTCGTACGATTCAAATGATTTTTATTATACATCCATCTATAATGTCCAAATTCCATCTACGAAGAAGAAAACTTAAAATTTATAAGATATTTCAAATCATTTAGTTTATTTAAAGTAACTAATGAAACCAGTTTAAAACTTGGTTTTTTGATACTTATAGTAAAGAGGATTTAAATAATATTTCCCAAGAGTTTTATGAAACTTGTGCTTTACATAATCAAATTATGTATTTTGTTCCTTGGTTTATAACCACATATTTACCACTTTTTATAAAAGTTTTAGAAAGATCTTATAAAGACGGGAATGGCAATATTACTAAAGCCATTTACCCTCCTCAATCATCTTTTGTTTTACCTAATAATACAGGTATTACTTTTACTGCATTTCAAAAATTTATTGATGAAGATGTTGCCGCAGTCAGCATCACAGAAATTAATAAACTAATTTCTCAAAATAATTATTTGAGTTTATATGTTAAAGTTTTGGGTGAAAACGTTAGTTTTCTTAATAAAAAATTTGATGATTTAACAGTCTTGATTAAGGATATGAATACTAAAAAGACTTTGACTGATATTGCCTCTTCTTCAGGAAGCAAATCAGAACCTCAAATTGTTCTTACTCATATTCAAAGACCCCCTGATATTCAGGATTTTAAATTTAAATCTTTTGATGACTTAGAAGAACTTCTTGATAAAAAGTTATCCGGTTTGAATATCAAACCCATTGATTTATCAAATGATTTTGCTGATAAATTAGATTCTACTTTTGACTATAAAAAGGATATTTTGTTAGAGTTAATTCTATTTTGTCTTTAAGGTACTTGTATTTTTAACTTCGTAATTTTACCTATCTCCACATTAACTATTTTACTATTTATTTCAACTTTTATCCATGAACAAAAAAGCCCCCGGTGTACTAAGCTCCCGGTATATGCGGAATCCGAAGAAGGGTCGGACCACAAATGTTTATTGTACGAAGAAAGGAATACCATTATATTAAATATTTATGTAGAATTTTAAACAACACATGCACGTTTAGGAAATTAAATAGAATAATATTTCTTAATATTTTTATTTTGAATTTCAGCTTTTAACTAAAGCTGCTCGACCCAAATACTCTAAGAAATTATTTGGTTTCTGTTAAAATTTAAGCCAATGCTTCCCCTCATGTATTAAAAAACTCAAAGAGTTTCCTTCTCGCACGCCATGAGTCCTTGAGCTGATGAGAGTAGTAAGGAGAAATTTTAAAACCAAACTCTAGCTACTTATCCAGGTATTTTAAGAATTCTTTTTGGACACAAACTTCAGTACTTAAGAATTATAATTGACATTATTAAGAAAAATACAATGTATTCGATAAACTTAAACCTCTCCTAAGCCAAATGAAAGTCATCTTTCCTATAAATTAAAGTCCCCACTATACCAACCTTCATATTTCATCATAATTAGAGTGCAAAATTTCTATACTATTAGCCATGGCCAAGAGAAGCTTATCTTCTAATTCCCTTCTGACTTTTCTCCTTTGCATTTTCCTACTTGTCAACCTATGTTTTGCGACTGAGAAATCTGATTCTGTTGGGAATAAACCCCCACAGAAATAATATTCACGTTATTAAAAGCGGAATAATAATATAGCACCGAGATACAGTAGTTAATAAGAATAAAAGAGTGACAACAACACCAAGATTTTTACGTGGAAAACCCTTTTGAATAAGGAAAAAAATCACGGCCCCGAGATGAGCAACTAATATCACTATAGCAAGGAATTTTACACTTTGTAGATCCGAGTAAAATACTCCAAAGACCACTACAACACTCAAAAGAAATAACCCTCTTTTGATATTCCCACCTCACTACAATATCGTTCACTCTCTCTTTTTTCTCTACACAGTCTATTTCTCACAATGCTTGAGAAATACTCTCTGCAACTATTGTGTTGCTTCTCTTTCTGTGTGTTGAAATGAAGAAGCCGAAGCTCTCCTTTTATAGGAAAAATAGCCTACCTCTTCAACCAATCAGAATGAAGGATTGGTTGAAAATTTGCAATGCAAATTTTTTCTTTCTTCCGCCTAACAATTTGACATTTTCCTTCTGCAGCCTACCATTTTTGACAATGCAAAAGAGAAGATGGTTGCTAATCAAAGGAAGAAACTTTTCTTCCTTAATTTATGGGATGGACCCCACAAATCTCCCCCTCCAGTCCCATTCACCTGAAGGAGGTAGCACTGTCTTCTAGTTTGAGTGCATGCCAACAAGTTCTTTGCATAGCTCGAACTTGTCACTTGGTACTACCTTGGTCAACATATCAGCAGGATTTTCACTCATGTGAATCTTTTTGACCTGTAAAGATTCGTTCTCCACCTGCTCACGAATCTAATGATATCTCACATCTATATTCTTTGTTATTGCATGGTACATGGAGTTCTTGCTCAAGTGCACTTTGACTATCACAATAGACGGCATACTCCTTTTGATGCAATTCCAGATCTTGAAGAAGCCGCTTGAGCCATAGCATCTCCTTGCCAGCTTCTGTAGCGGCAATGTACTCTGCTTCAGTTGTTGAAAGTGCAATAAACTTCTGCAATTTAGACTGCCATGATATAGCTCCCCCTAAAAATATAAACAAATATCCAATAGTGGATTTTCTGTTATCAATGTCACCTGCCATATCAGCATCTGTATAGCCCTTCAAGATTGGATGAGATCCTCCAAAGCACAAACAATCTCCCGTGGTACCTCTCAGGTACCTGAGTATCCACTTGACTGCTTCCCAATGTTCCTTTCCAGGATTTTTAAGGAATCTACTAACAACACCAAGTGCATGAGCAATATCAGGTTTGGTGCATACCATTGCATACATCAAGCTTCCGACTGCTGAAGAATAAGGAACTCTAGCCATATTCCCTTTCTCCTCCACACTTGTAGGACACGTCTTCTTGCTCAACTTTAGATGACTAGCAAGAGGTGTGATGACTAGCAAGAGGTGTCCAGTACACGTTCAATGTACTTCTCCTGAGACAGCCACAACTTTCTGGTTGTTCGCTCTCGAACTATCTTCATACCCAGAATTTGTTGTGCTGGGCCCAAGTCCTTCATATCAAATGACTTGAACACATCTCCCTTCAACTTTGCGATCAGCCCCTTGTTTTTTCCTACAATTAACATGTCATCCACATACAACAATAATATAATAAAGTTATTTTCAGAAAATCTTTTGAAGTATACACATGGATCAAAATATGTCTTTGTGTAAGTTTGACTTTTCATGAATGAGTCAAACTTCTTGTACCACTGCCTTGGTGCTTGCTTCAACCCATAAAGACTCTTATTCCGTTTGCACACCATGTATTTCCTTTCAGCTACTTCAAATCCTTCTGGCTGCTCCATATAGATCTCTTCTTCCAAATCTCTGTGAAGAAATGCAGTTTTCACGTCCAACTACTCCACTTCAAGATCCAGGCTAGCTGCTAAGCTCAAGATTGATCGAATAGAAGTCATTTTGACAACACGTGAGAAAATTTCATGAAAATCAATACCTTTCTTCTACTCGAAGCCTTTTACCACCAATCGAGCTTTGTATCTGACCAGCTTGTCATTTTCATCTTTCTTGAGTTTAACGACCCACTTACATTTGAGTGGTCTTTTACCCTTTAGAAGTTCAACCAACTTGTACGTGCCATTTTTCTGCAAATATTCCATCTCCTCTTGCATGGCTTTCATCCACTGGTTCTTTTCTGGATAGGACATCACCTCCTTAAGACTTTCTGGCTCCCCCTCATCACTGATGAGGACATACTCCGTCGAAGGGTACCTGCATGACTCTACCCTTGGCCTTTCTAATCTCCTCAGAGGTTGAGGTTGTTCTTCTCACTGAGTAGGGTGATCCACTTGCTCGACATCATCACCAGGTTGCTCCCCCTGCTCAATAACCTCACCAGGTTTCTCCCCCTGCTCGTCAACCTCGTCGGTCGTACTTTCTGCACTTGTGGGATTGTTAGAAGTAGAAGGAATAGTAACCAGGTTAGAAATAATACCATTCTTGGCCCTCTCTAGCATATCATCAGCAGTTCCAACTTCACTTTCTCGAAAGACTACATCTCTGCTTCTGATGACCTTCTTCCTTACGGGATCCCACAATCTGTATCTGAATTCTTCATCTCCATATCCGATGAATATGCAAGGAACAGATTTATCATCCAGCTTTATTTTCTGCTCAGTTGGTACATGTGCAAGGCTTTGCAACCGAACACCTTCACATGCGAGTAGGACACCTCCTTATTGGTCCAAACTCTCTCTGGGATGTCAAACGCCAACAGAACTGATGGACTCCTATTGATCAAGTAACAGGTTGTCTGAACTACTTCACCCCAGAATGACTTAGGCAATTTAGCCATTCTGAGCATGCTTCTCACCTTCTCCACAATGGTGTGGTTCATCTTTTTGGCTACGCCATTGTGTTGTGGGGTTCTAGGAACTATCTTTTCATGTCTGATCCCATGGTTAGAACAGTACTCTTCAAATTGCCTTAAAGTGTACTCACCTCCATTGTCACTTCGGAGATGCTTTAGCTTTTGGCCTGTCTCCCTTTCCACCATAGCATGAAACTTCTAGAAAACTTGAAACACCTGATCTTTGGTTTTCAAAATATGAACCCATAATTTTCGTGAAGCATCATCAATAAAAGTAACAAAATATTTGTTACCGCCCATCGATTCAATTTCTATTGGACCACAAACATCAGAATATACCAAATCAAGTATATTCAATTTTCTTTCAGACGATGTCTGAAATGAGACTCTATGCTGCTTACCAAATAAACAGTAGTCATAGGGTTTTACCGTTGTACCTTTGGCATAAGAAATGAGTGATTTCTTGGCAAGAATCTGCAATCCATTCTCGCTCATATGACCCATTCTTTTGTGCCACAAATCTGCAGAAATCTCATCTTGTGCCGCGTTCAATTCACCTTGGCATATTTATGCATTTGTCCTGTACAATGTGCCATGAGCAACTCCCTTTGCAATCACCAATCATCCCTTGGTGAGTCTTCACTTTTGATTTGTAAAATAGTTCTCGTATCCATCTCGGTTTAAAGCAATTCCCGAGATCAAGTTCATCCGCAAATCAGGTTCATGTCGCACGTACTTCAGAACCAATGTGCATCCGACATTTGTCTTGATACAAATATCACCAATCCCCGTAATCTTTGAGTAACTTGTGTTACCCATTCTCACAAGGCCGAAATCACCTGCTACATATCTGCAAAAAAAAGATCTTTTACCGGTGTGGCATGGTAAGATGTTGCTGTATCAACCACCCATTCCAACTCTGGACCTGATAAGTGCATGCATTCCTCTTCCTCATTTATACAGAGGACAACATTATCATTGTGTTGCACCATGAAGGCTGTGTTGTCGTCATTCTTCTAGCCACTAGTTTCACTTTTGCCCTTCCTTGAATTTGGGCAATCTCCTTTGAAGTGACCTGGTTGATCACAATTGTAGAAATTTTTAGCTCTTGATTTGGACCGGTTCTTAGACTTCCCACGAGCTCTGGATCTACCATAGTTGTTCGAACTCCTTTTATAACTCATGCCTCTACCTTCTGTGATGAGAGCATGTCCTTGATTTTCAGGCTTCTTTCTCATCTTCTCATTGAGTAAAAGAGTCGATGTGACATCTTTCAACTCAATGGTAGTCTTACCGTGCAGGATGATTGTTGCTAGATTATCGTACGAAGATGGAAACGAGTTCAACAGCAAGATGGCTTTATCTTCTTCCTCGATTTTCATTCCGAGATTGGCGAGCTGTGTGATTAGTCCGTTAAACCCATTTAAATGTGACAAAAAATTCGTATCTTTACCCATGTGTAGGGCGTATAGTTGCTTCTTCAGGTACAATTTATTTGTTAGCGTTTTGGACATGTATAAACTTTCCAACCTTCCCCAAATGCCACATGCGGTATCTTCATCAATGATGTTATTTACCACATCATCTGATAAGTTCAACCTGATTGTACTAGCAGCCCTTTCATCCAAGTCAGCCAAATCCTCAGCTTTCATGGTATCATGCATTTTGGCATCAACATCTAGTACCTTGTGTAATCCTTGTTAGATGAGCAGATCTCTCGTCCTTCGTTGGCATGTTGAGAAACCGCTATCTCCGTTAAATTTTGATATCTCGTACCTTACTCCGGACATTTTTATTTTTCACCGAGTATAGTACTATCGACAGTGAATAGTATTTCTGTGAACAAACAGAAAATGTGCTCTGATACTAGTTGTTGGGAATAAATCCCCACATAAATAATATTTACGGTACTTAAAGCAAAATAATAATGTAGCACCGAGATACGGTAGTTAACAAGAATAAAAGAGTGACAACGACACCAAGATTTTTATGTGAAAATCCCTTTTGAATAAGGGAAAAAATCACGGCCCCGAGACGAGCAACCAATATCACTATAGCAAGGAATTTTACACTTTGTAGGTCCGAGTAAAATACTCCAAAGATCACTACAACACTCAAAAGAAATAACCCTCTTTTGATATTCCCGCTTCACTACAATATCGCTCACTCTCTCTTTTTCCTCTACACAATCTATTTCTCACAATGCCTGAGAAATACTCTCTGCAACTATTGTGTTGCTTCTCTTTCTGTGTGTTGAAATGAAGAAGCCGAAGCTCTCCTTTTATAGGAGAAATAGCCTACCTCTTCAACCAATCAGAATGAAGGATTGGTTGAAAATTTGCAATGCAAATTTTTCTTTCTTCCGCCTAACAATTTGACATTTTCCTTCTGCAGCCTACCATTTTTGACAATGCAAAAGAGAAGATGGTTGCCAATCAAAGGAAGAAATTTTTCTTCCTTAATTTATGGGATGGACCCCACAAATCTCCCCCTCCAGTCCCATTCACTTGAAGGAGGTAGCACTGTCTTCTAGTTTGAGTGCATGCCGACAAGTTCTTTGCATAGCTTGAACTTGTCTCTTGGTACCACCTTGGTCAACATATCAGCAGGATTTTCACTCATGTGAATCTTTTTGACCTGTAAAGATTCGTTCTCCACCTGCTCACGATTCTAATGATATCTCACATCTATATTCTTTGCTATTGCATGGTACATAGAGTTCTTGCTCAAGTGCACTTTGACTATCACAATAGACGGCATACTTCTTTTGATGCAATTCCAGATCTTGAAGAAGCCGCTGGAGCCATAGCATCTCTTTGACAGCTTCTGTAGCGGCAATGTACTCTGCTTCAGTTGTTGAAAGTGCAACAAACTTCTGCAATTTAGACTGCCATGATATAGCTCCCCCTAAAAATGTAAACAAATATCCAGTAGTGGATTTTCTGTTATCAATGTCACCTGCCATATCAGCATCTGTATAGCCCTTCAAGATTGGATGAGATCCTCCAAAGCACAAACAATCTCCCGTGGTACCTCTCAGGTACCTGAGTATCCACTTGACTGCTTCCCAATGTTCCTTTCCAGGATTTTTAAGGAATCTACTAACAACACCAAGTGCATGAGCAATATCAGGTTTGGTGCATACCATTGCATACATCAAGCTTCCGACTGCTGAAGAATAAGGAACTCTAGCCATGTTCCCTTTCTCCTCCACACTACTAGGACACGTCTTCTTGCTCAACTTTAGATGACTAGCAAGAGGTGTGATGACTAGCAAGAGGTGTCCAGTACACGTTCAATGTACTTCTCCTGAGACAGCCACAACTTTCTGGTTGTTCGCTCTCGAACTATCTTCATACCCAGAATTTGTTGTGCTGGGCCCAAGTCCTTCATATCAAATGACTTGAACACATCTCCCTTCAAATTTGCGATCAGCCCCTAGTCTTTTCCTACAATTAACATGTCATCCACATACAATAATAATATAATAAAGTTATTTTCAGAAAATCTTTTGAAGTATGCACATGGGTCAGAATATGTCTTTGTGTAAGTTTGACTTTTCATGAATGAGTCAAACTTCTTGTACCACTGCCTTGGTGCTTGCTTCAACCCATAAAGACTCTTATTCCGTTTGCACACCATGTATTTCCTTTCAGCTACTTCAAATCCTTCTGGCTGCTCCATATAGATCTCTTCTTCCAAATCTCCGTGAAGAAATGCAGTTTTCACATCCAACTATTCCACTTCAAGATCCAGGCTAGCTGCTAAGCTCAAGATTGATCGAATATAAGTCATTTTGCCAACAGGTGAGAAAATTTCATGAAAATCAATACCTTTCTTCTACTCGAAGCCTTTTACAACCAATCGAGCTTTGTATCTGACCAGCTTGTCATTTTCATCTTTCTTGAGTTTAAAGACCCACTTACATTTGAGTGGTCTTTTACCCTTTAGAAGTTCAACCAACTTGTACGTGCCATTTTTCTGCAAATATTCCATCTCCTCTTACATGACTTTCATCCACTGGTTCTTTTCTGGATAGGACATCACCTCCTTAAGACTTTCTGGCTCCCCCTCATCACTGATGAGGACATACTCCGTCGAAGGGTACCTGCATGACTCTACCCTTGGCCTTTCTAATCTCCTCAGAGGTTGAGGTTGTTCTTCTCACTGAGTAGGGTGATCCACTTGCTCGACATCATCACCAGGTTGCTCCCCCTGCTCAATAACCTCACCAGGTTTCTCCCCCTGCTCGTCAACCTCGTCGGTCGTACTTTCTGCACTTGTGGGATTGTTAGAAGTAGAAGGAATAGTAACCAGGTTAGAAATAATACCATTCTTGGCCTTCTCTAGCATATCATCAGCAGTTCCAACTTCACTTTCTCGAAAGACTACATCTCTGCTTCTGATGACCTTCTTCCTTACGGGATCCCACAATCTGTATCTGAATTCTTCATCTCCATATCCGATGAATATGCAAGGAACAGATTTATCATCCAGCTTTATTTTCTGCTCAGTTGGTACATGTGCAAGGCTTTGCAACCGAACACCGTCACATGCGAGTAGGACACCTCCTTGTTGGTCCAAACTCTCTCTGGGATGTCAAACGCCAACGGAACTGATGGACTCCTATTGATCAAGTAACAGGTTATCTGAACTGCTTCACCCCAAAATGACTTAGGCAATTTAGCCATTCTGAGCATGCTTCTCACCTTCTCCACAATGGTGTGGTTCATCTTTTCGGCTACGCCATTGTGTTGTGGGGTTCTAGGAACTGTCTTTTCATGTCTGATCCCATGGTTAGAACAGTACTCTTCAAATTGCCTTGAAGTGTTCTCACCTCCATTGTCACTTCGGAGATGCTTTAGCTTTTGGCCTGTCTCCCTTTCCACCATAGCATGAAACTTCTAGAAAACTTGAAACACCTGATCTTTGGTTTTCAAAATATGAACCCATAATTTTCGTGAAGCATCATCAATAAAAGTAACAAAATATTTGTTACCGCCCATCGATTCAATTTCTATTGGACCACAAACATCAGAATATACCAAATCAAGTATATTCAATTTTCTTTCAGATGATGTCTGAAATGAGACTCTATGCTGCTTACCAAATAAACAGTAGTCATAGGGTTTTACCGTTGTACCTTTGGCATAAGAAATGAGTGATTTCTTGGCAAGAATCTGCAATCCATTCTCGCTCATATGACCCATTCTTTTGTGCCACAAATCTGCAGAAATCTCATCTTGTGCCGCGTTCAATTCACCTTGGCATATTTCTGCATTTGTCCTGTACAATGTGCCATGAGCAACTCCCTTTGCAATCACCAATCATCCCTTGGTGAGTCTTCACTTTTGATTTGTAAAATAGTTCTCGTATCCATCTCGGTTTAAAGCAATTCCCGAGATCAAGTTTATCCACAAATCAGGTTCATGTCGCACGTCCTTCAGAACTAATGTGCATCCGACATTTGTCTTGATACAAATATCACTAATCCCCGCAATCTTTGAGTAACTTGTGTTACCCATTCTCACAAGGCCGAAATCACCTGCTACATATCTGCAAAAAAAAAGATCTTTTACCGGTGTGGCATGGTAAGATGTTGCTGTATCAACCACCCATTCTAACTCTGGACCTGATAAGTGCATGCATTCCTCTTCCTCATTTATACAGAGGACAACATTATTATTGTGTTGCACCATGGAGGCTGTGTTGTCGTCATTCTTCTAGCCACTAGTTTCACTTTTGCCCTTCCTTGAATTTGGGCAATCTCCTTTGAAGTGACCTGGTTGATCACAATTGTAGAAATTTTTAGCTCTTGATTTGGACCGGTTCTTAGACTTTCCACGAGCTCCGGATCTACCATAGTTGTTCGAACTCCTTTTATAACTCATGCCTCTACCTTCTGTGATGAGAGCATGTCCTTGATTTTCAGGCTTCTTTCTCATCTTCTCATTGAGTAAAAGAGTCGATGTGACATCTTTCAACTCAATGGTAGTCTTACCGTGCAGGATGATTGTTGCCAGATTATCGTACGAAGATGGAAACGAGTTCAACAGCAAGATGGCTTTATCTTCTTCCTCGATTTTCATTCCGAGATTGGCGAGCTGTGTGATTAGTCCGTTAAACATATTTAAATGTGACAAAAAATTCGTACCTTTACCCATGTGTAGGGCGTATAGCTGCTTCTTCAGGTACAATTTATTTGTTAGCGTTTTGGACATGTATAAACTTTCCAACCTTCCCCAAATGCCACATGCGGTATCTTCATCAATGATGTTATTTACCACATCATCTGATAAGTTCAACCTGATTGTACTAGCAGCCCTTTCATCCAAGTCAGCCAAATCCTCAGCTTTCATGGTATCATGCATTTTGGCATCAACATCTAGTACCTTGTGTAATCCTTGTTGGATGAGCAGATCTTTCGTCCTTCTTTGGCATGTTGAGAAACCGCTATCTCCGTTAAATTTTGATATCTCGTACTTTACTCCGGATATTTTTATTTTTCATCGAGTATAGTACTACCGACAGTGAATAGTATTTCTGTGAACGAACAGAAAATGTGCTCTGATACTAGTTATTGGGAATAAACCCCCACATAAATAATATTTACGGTACTTAAAGCGAAATAATAATGTAGCACCGAGATACGGTAGTTAACAAGAATAAAAGAATGACAACGACACCAAGATTTTTACGTGAAAATCCCTTTTGAATAAGGGAAAAAATCACGGCCCCGAGACGAGCAACTAATATCACTATAGCAAAGAATTTTACTCTTTGTAGGCCCGAGTAAAATACTCCAAAGATCACTACAACACTCAAAAGAAATAACCCTCTTTTGATATTCCCGCTTCACTACAATATCGCTCACTCTCTCTTTTTCCTCTACACAATCTATTTCTCACAATGCCTGAGAAATACTCTCTGCAACTATTGTGTTGCTTCTCTTTCTGTGTGTTGAAATGAAGAAGCCGAAGCTCTCCTTTTATAGGAGAAATAGCCTACCTCTTCAACCAATCAGAATGAAGGATTGGTTGAAAATTTGCAATGCAAATTTTTTCTTTCTTCCGCCTAACAATTTGACATTTTCCTTCTGCAGCCTACCATTTTTGACAATGCAAAAGAGAAGATGGTTGCCAATCAAAGGAAGAAACTTTTCTTCCTTAATTTATGGGATGGACCCCACAAATTCATCCTCACATGAAGGTGCGGCTAATATACAAAAAGACTTAGATTGGTACCATCCATGGTTTCATCCACATCCATGGCTACATCCTCATCCATGGCCATTCGTTCATCCTCCAATGCCTGCTGCTGGTTTTCATCATAATTTTTTCTATCATCGTCTATGGCCATACATGTATCCACCTGTTACATCTCCACCTAAAGGAGACAAAGGAGAGAAGAATTAACAATATCATTGATTGTTACGTTGGATTTATATCTTATTGATCACATATTCTTATTCTTTAAGATTCATTAAAATTCTAGCTGTAGTTATTTTAGTTTTAGTTTCTATCTATGAATTTCCAAGTAGTTTCTGTTCGTAGGTATCTTTGATTCAGCTTATCATGAAATAAAATTCAAACTTTTATTTTTATATGCAGTGTTCCTCCTATGTAGTTAGTTTAATGATTGTTCTCCAATTTCAAGTTTTGAATAACGATGGACAAGTAATATATAATCAGTCAATGATGGAAATAGTGCCTCTAAATTTCAAGTTTTGAATAACGATTCAGAAACAAATTCAATCTTTAGCACGCAGTTAGCTATATACAAAGAGGTGTTTCAATTCCAATCGCATATGCAACTAGGCACTAGCATTTTGCATTGCAGCCCCATATATATACGTACGTACGTTTCCAGAATTTACACAGCGTATAAAACAAAAGGACGCGAGCATACAGTTAAAACCTAATTGGTGAACAAACAATCAGACATACTCCATCAAACTTGATTAACTTCTAACTGGTATCCTGCTCTAATTGGGTAAAACACTTCCTTTTCTTTTTTTGTCAAATTAGTTACAGTAAATTTGTGCTAAAAAAGGGTGCTACAAACTAGTAAAAACAGAGCATCCATGTTGACATGTCAAAAGACAATGAGGATAGTATCGTTATTCACTTATCACGGCAATGAAGCAAACAAAAGAATTCGCTTTAAATAGTCAAAAACTTAAGACATAAATAACAGTAAACAGTCAAAAACTTTTCATATTTAATATTTTTTTAAGGGTGTGTAAGAGGGAAATACTGTTGAGGTTTTGTTATTTAAGATGAAATAATCTTAAAATGAGGGTGAATGGGAAATGGAGGGAAAAATAAAATTTTTGAGTAAAATTTTAAGTTTTCCCCTCTTGACAATGAGACATTGTCCCATATTGAAAGAGAAAAATATTTTTGGTGGGTATATATATATAATTGCTTTTCTTGTAGCTCTTAAAGAGTTAAGAAGAAAGCAAGCCTCGCGCCGTCGTCGTCGTCGCTCGCTCGGCTTCGGATTCGGTCAAATGATTGATTGATTAATTTTTTGGACCAAATTTATTGCTTGCTCCACAAACAAGCTAGTGCATGCTCCACCATGGAGGGTGGAGGGTCGTTCATCTTCAAAGCTGACTGCTATAAATATGTGCAGCAGCTGTTGAAGAAACACACCAAACTGAAACGCTCAACTTTGGCTACACATTGCACTCCTTCCTCTCAGCATTTCCATATGATTTTCTGAGTTTCTACTCCTTTGTTCTGCATTGTTTTAACTTCAAACAAAGCAACTGTAAGTGTGATTTGCTACCGAACTTTGTGTTCGCTGAAACATTGGGGTTTGAAGTACCGCTACACCAGTGTATAATTCGTTCTATCCTGGGAGGAAATAATCCATAACCTTGGGTACTAGGAGGGGATTAAATTCCTTAAGGAAACACTGTGAATTCAGTGGGCTCGAATTAATTATTGTTTCATTACGATAACTTATATTTCCTAGAATTATTATTTACAAATACAGTAATATTGGCGGGACTAACAATCTTAAGGAATTTAATATTTATTTCTGTATTTGTGTTATTCTTATTAT
Organism: Nicotiana tabacum; assembly: GCF_000715075.1. Classification (NCBI taxonomy): domain Eukaryota; kingdom Viridiplantae; phylum Streptophyta; class Magnoliopsida; order Solanales; family Solanaceae; genus Nicotiana; species Nicotiana tabacum. Next base: position 121,262,117 of record NC_134098.1, read on the forward strand.
TCTGCAAACTAAAACCTTTGTGGTTTTGTGTACTCCCGTTTTGGAGAGTAAAGCCTTCGTGGCGTTTTGTTGGAGATTAAAATCTACATGATTTTTACTCCAGTTTGAAACGTTTATTAAACGTTTGTTTGTGTCATTCTTTTACAGAAAAAATGACGACTGAAAGCGAAAATCAAGTTGTTCCGACGGTGACTGCCAACGCATCGACAAGCCGAACACAGGCGTTGGCACCGGCAGAAAAACCCAGAAAATTTTCCGGGATTGATTTCAAGCGCTGGCAGCAGAAGATGTTCTTCTACTTAACTACGTTATGTCTACAGAAGTTCATCAAGGAAGATGTTCCTGATCTGCCAGATAAAACTCCAGAGAATGAACGCTTTGTCGTGATTGAAGCGTGGAAGCATTCTGATTTTTTATGCAAGAATTATATTCTTAGCGGACTGGATGATAATCTGTATAATGTATACAATGGCGTGGAGACGTCAAAAGAATTGTGGAATGCGCTTGAAAAGAAATATAAAACTGAAGATGCCGGGATAAAGAAATTCGTTGCCGTAAAATTTTTGGACTACAAAATAGTAGATAGCAAGTCTGTTATTACCCAAGTCCAGGAATTGCAAGTGATTATTCATGATCTACTTGCTGAAGGTCTTGTCATCAATGAAGCATTCTAAGTAGCAGCAATGATTGAGAAGTTGCCTCCGTTGTGGAAGGATTTCAAAAATTATTTGAAACACAAACGAAAGGAAATGTCCCTTGAAGATCTCATTGTTCGGTTGAGAATCGAAGAGGACAATAAAGCTACTGAAAGGAGAGGCCGTGGAAATTCAACAATAATGGGAGCAAATATTGTTGAAGATACCAAAAAGAGGAAGAAGGCTTCTGTTCCGAAATACAACCCAAGCAAGAAGCGGTTCAGTGAAAACTGCTACAACTGTGGGAAAATCGGACACAAATCTACGGAGTGTCGTGCTCCGAAGAAAGATAAGAAAAGGGGTCGAGCAAACATGGTAGTAAAGCATGATGATGTTGATAACTTGTATGCCATGCTTTCTGAATGTAACTTGGTGGGAAATCCTAAACAGTGGTGGTTTGATTCTGGAGCCACTCGCCATGTTTGTGCAGTTAGAGAAGCTTTTGCTACTTATGCTCCTGCTGGACCCGGAGAGACAGTTTATATGGGAAATGCTTCAACAGCAAAAGTTGAAGGATATGGGAAGATATTTCTGAAAATGACTTCTGGCAAGGTCATGACTTTGAACAATGTCCTTCATGTTCCCGAAATGAGAAAGAATTTAGTCTCTACTGGACTTCTTGATTTTAAGTGCGTTTTTGTGTCCAACAAGGTTGTCATAAGTAAGAATGAAATATTTGTAGGAAAAGGTTACCTCACCGGGGGCCTTTTCAATCTAAATGTAATGGTTGTGAAAAACAATAATAATATTTCAGCTTCTTCTTACTTACTTGAGTCAAATGATTTATGGCGTGTACGTTTGGGTCATGTCAATTATAAAACCTTGCGAAAAATGATTTACTTGGAAGTACTGCCTAAGTTTGAATGCGAAAAATCAAAATGTCAAACATGTGTGGAATCTAAGTATGTTAAACATCCTTATAAGTCACTTGAAAGGAATTCAAATCCTTTAGACTTAATTCACACAAATATTTATGACATGAAGTCAATACCATCTCGCGGTGGAAAGAAGTATTTCATAACTTTTATTGACGATGGTACTCGATATTGCTATATTTACTTACTGAATAGTAAAGATGAAGCAATAGACGCATTCAGGCAATACAAAAATGAAGTTGAAATGCAACTTAACAAGAAAGTAAAAATGATAAGAAGTGATAGGGAGTGGTGAATATGAATCTCCTTTTGAAGAAATATGTTTAGAATATGGAATTATTCATCAAACAACAGCCCCTTACACGCCCCAATCTAATGGGATTGCGGAAAGAAAGAATCGCACATTAAACGAGATGATGAACGCTTTGTTGATAAGTTCTGGTTTGCCACAGAACTTGTGGGGGGAAAGTCATTCTTACGGCTAATCGAATATTAAATCGAATGCCCCATAGCAAAACACAATCCATTCCATATGAAAAATGGAAAGGAAGGAAGCCCAACTTGAATTATTTTAAAGTGTGGGGGTGTTTGGCAAAAGTGCAAGTTTCTAAATCCAAAAGTGTAAATATAGGACCGAAAACCGTTGATTGTGTTTTCATAGGATATGCGACAAATAGTAAAGCATATCGATTTCTGGTTCATAAATCAGAAAATCCCGACATTCATAATAATACGGTTATAGAATCAGATAATGCTGAGTTCTTTGAAAATATATATCCGTATAAAAAGGAATGTGAGTCGTTTGGTGAAGGATCTAAACGACCTCGGGAAGAAACAAAAGAAAGTACATGTAATCAGGAGGATCCAAGACGTAGTAAACGTCAAAGAATGTCTACTTCATTTGGACCAGATTTTGTGACTTTCTTATTGGAGAATGAGCCTCAAACATGTAAAGAAGTTATGACTTCTTCCGAATCATTATTTTGGAAAGAGGCAGTCAATAGTGAAATAGAATCCATATTGAACAACCATACATGGGAATTGGTTGATCTTCCTCCTGGAAATAAACCTTTGGGTTCTAAATGAATTTTTAAGAGAAAAATCAAAGATGATGGATTTTTAATAGAAAAATACATACTCTCCAGTTACAAGAATTACGTCCATACGGATGTTAGTAGTATTAGCTGCAGTGTATGGTCTTGAAAATTCATCAAATGAATGTTAAGACGACCTTCTTAAATGGAGAGTTGGAGGAAGAAATTTACATGGAACAACCTAAAGGGTTTGTGGTTCCAGGTAAAGAAAAGAAGGTATGTAGACTTGTTAAGTCTCTTTACGGACTAAAACAAGCACCCAAACTAAGGGTGGCAAGTGGGCCGGGCCCGATCCTAAGTGGGCTTCGCGGGCCCGGTCCTAAGTGGGCCGGTCCTATGCGGTCCGGTCCTAAACGGTCCCGGGCTTTGCGGGCTTATTGCTGGAACCGGCTCGGGACCGGGACCACGAACTAACGGTCCCGGGTTAAGTGGGCCGGTCCCGGGCCTAAACGGGCCCAACAGAAACTTTCTATTTTTAATTTTTTTTTATAGAAGTTAGAGGAAAAAAATAGTAATAAAGATATATAAGCTATATTCGATTTATATACTATATATACATCTTAAAATATATATATACTATATTATATATACATAGTATACATCTTAAAATATACTATATATACATCTTAAGATATACTATATATATATATAGTATAGTATAGTAGATCTTAAGATATATATACATCTTAAGATATATAAGCTCTAAAATATACTATATATACATGTTAAGATATATAAGCTCTCTCTCTCTCTCTATATATATATATATATATAGTAAGATGTATATATAGTATATCTTAAGATGTATACTATCGAATATGACTTATAAACTATGTATATATATTATAGTATATATATAGTATATTATAGTGTATATTATACATTATTATATAAATATTAATTACGATATATATCATATAAATATTATATGATAAATAATATTATAACGTTATAGTATAATTGTGGGTAATATAGGTAATAATTAAACATTAAATATAATATATTAATGATATATTTAACTAATATATAATTTATTATTAATACCTTATATATATACTATACTATACTATATATACATCTTAAGATATATAAGCTATATTCGATTTATATACTATATATACATCTTAAGAGATATATATATATATATATATATACACACACTATACTATATATACATAGTATATAAGTCATATTCGATAGTATACATCTTAAGATATACTATATATACATCTTAAGATATATATATATATATATACACACACTATACTATATATACATCTTATATATACACACACTATACTATATATACATAGTATATAAGTCATATTCGATAGTATACATCTTAAGATATATATAATATATATAGTAAGATGTATATATATTATAGTATAGTATAGTATATACTATATATACAACTTAAGATATATAAGCTATATTCGATATATTCGATATACATACATACATATATATATATATATATATATATATATATATATATATATATATAAAAGCTTATATTTATACTATACTATACTATACTATAATATATATACATCTTACTATATATAAGCTATATTCGATTTATATACTATATATACATCTTAAGATATACTATATATACATGTATATCTATATATACTATATATACTATTTTCCCACGTAGTTCGTCGGTCAAACATGTATATATAGTATAGTATAGTATAGTATATATAGTATATCTTAAGATGTATATATAGTATAGTATATATAGTATATCTTAAGATATATATATAGTATATCGAATATAGTTTATATATCTTAAGTTGTATATATAGTATATATATACTATACTATACTATACTATACTATATATACATAGTATATAAGCCATATTCGATAGTATACATCTTAAGATATACTATATATACATGTATATCTACTATACTATACTATATATATATCTAGTATATCTAGTATACTTAGTATATCTTAAGATGTATATATAGTATAGTATAGTATATATATAAGCTTATATATATATATATATATATGTATATCGAATATAGCTTATATATCTTATGAGATGTATATATAGTATAGTATAAGATAGATATAAAGTATAACTTTATTTCAGAAACATGTAAATAAAGTTTTCAGTTCTTCATCTTCAGGGCCTTGCATCTTGGCCAAAAGGTACATATTTCTTTCTTAGTTAGTTTTTCTTCTAGTCTCTCCTCTCTGGCCGTGACGATGTCCGGCTAAGAGACTTCATATCTATGTTGAGTATCTAACTTCTCTCCTATATAAACCATGAAAGAGACGGCATCTATTTAAATATAAATGAACTTTATATATAGAGTTTTGACTTGGTGTCAGGATGGTTGGTACAGTCTAATATAACACTGATCTTATTGGCTTTGCCTTAGTGGCTTCGTCTAGCCAGCCGTGAACCTCAGCCCGATAAAGGAGTTAAAAGGGCATCTTCTTTCACGGTTAGAACTGCTAGACACATGGGCTCAATAAAAGTATGTATTATATTATGACATACCCCTTGCTTGAGTAAAGGTTTTTAACCTTCCATACAGTCATTAAACTATATATAAAATTCAAGTATATTTCAATTCTTATATCCTTACTGATTGTGCGTATTACCACCGGTCTTTAAATATAAGGATACTGAATTAGCTAGATTAAGAATTCTCAAGTATGTTAAAATAGAAGTCTTTAACTGGTGGAAATCTTCCAGACATATAAATGTCAGATGAGAGGTGTGAAACAAGTCCGGTTCCCGGTCAAACGGTGATTTCTGTTTTAGTTTAATTGAGAAGGCATGGCGGATTACCGCCCGCCACTCGATTCTATTAAAATGGTATGAGAGCCTAGGTACTTTCATGGTATATATAAGATAGATATGAAATATTCGACATAGATATGTTTCTGAAATATGGATTTAGGAGAAACTAGTATGAAAAATACTAGGTTGGAAGAGGTAGATATACCTCAAAACCTTGATTTGTTAAACAAATGGACTATTCCTAAAGTCCCTATTAGAACAATCTATGATTATGGATGGTTTGATAAACTCTCTTCTAAACAACTTGTTAAAACAACTGAGCAATCTTTAGCTTTGAATTCGTCTGAACAGACTATTCATTTGTTAAACAAGCATGATGTAGATGTTTATAAACACCAGTATAATTATTTGCATATTGGTATGATACAAATTGCTTTTAAGACATTAACCCTTAAAGGGTTACCAGAGACGTTTTTAGCCGCTCTTAGAGATGCTAGAAATCTGAATTTCAGACAGTCTCTAATGGGTTCTATTGAATCTACTGTTGCCTACGACCCAGTATATTTTAATACTCAACCTAATCTACAATTATCTTTATCTGATGTTAATATACTTGATGCATTAACATTAAATGTAAAAATACATGGTTATAATTATGCGCTTGGTTCTGAACTTATATGTTTATCGTATAGGATTTATTTCAAATTGCTATCTACATTAAACCCCATATGTAAATTATATGATATATCTGATCAGACTAATTTAGTGGAAACGAATTTTGTAAAGTCTAAGGTCACCACGAGGAGACCTATTAAGTGGGAGGAAATTAATTTTCCAACTACATGGACTTTGGATTCGGTTATATCCCCCAGTCAGATAACTGATGCTGTCAGTAATACTGAGTATTCTCATATTACTCAAAATCCGGATGGTAAGATTTGCATTCAGTTTGACGATAATAGTTCCACTTATAATAGACAGTCATTTTTCAATAATAGACTGTTGCCTACTATTAGTTCTAATTATAATAGACATTCCTTACCAATCATAGACTGTTGCCTGATATTCAACACATTTCTCCTGTTGAACCAGTCTTTGGACCAGCTAGAAATCGTGCTGTATCTTTACACACAATTTCTACTAAAGTGGGTGATAAGCCAGTTGAAAGGGTTAAGATTAACCCCAAGACAAATATTGTTCAGGATAATGATAATATTCCTGATAAGGATATTCCTTCTGCGTCCGAGATGGATTTTGACCCAAATGATGTTTAAATAATTCCACACCAAATTGATTTTAGTCCAGGGTCACAAGCTAGAGGTTATATTCAAAAATAATTTTTCAGTGATAAATGGAACCGGTTTAAAACTTGGTTTTTTGATACTTATAGTAAAGAGGATTTGAACAATATTTCTAAAGAATTTTATGAAACTTGTGCTTTACATAATCAAATTATGTACTTTGTTCCTTGGTTTATAACCAATATTTATCACTTTTTATAAAAGTTTTAGAAAGATCTTATAAAGACGGGAGTGGCAATATTACTAAAGCCATTTACCCTCCTCAAACACCTTTTGTTTTACCTAATAATACAGGTATTACTTTTACTGCATTTCAAAAATTTATTGACGAAGATGTTGTTGCAGTCAGCATCGCAGAAATTAATAAATTAATTTCTCAAAATAATTATTTGAGCTTATATGTTAAGGTTTTGGGAGAACAGATTTGTTTTCTTGATAAAAAACTTGATGATTTAACAGTTTTGATAAAAGATACGAGTACTAGCATGAAAATAACTGATATTACCTCTACTTCAGGAAGCAAATCAGGAGCTAAAATTGTTCTTACTCATATTCAAAGACCCCCTGAGATTCAGGATTTTAAATTTAAATCTTTTAATGATTTAGAAGAACTTCTTGATAAAACGTTATCCGGTTTGAATATCAAACCTATTGATCTATCAAAAGATTTTGCTGATAAGTTAGATACTCAACATAGATATGAAGTCTCTTAGCCGGACATCGTCATGGCCAGAGAGGAGAGACTAGAAGAAAAACTAACTAAGAAAGAAATATGTACCTTCTAATCAGATATTCATGCTTATTATTGGGATTTATCTGTTTCAAAATCCCTCCGTAACCAATATTAGACGCATCAGTCTCTATAATCTTTTGCCATGCAGGATTAGCAAGGGTTAAGCAAGGTAAAGATTTAACACGTTGCTTAATATTTTTAACCAAAGTAGTATGACTATCAGTCCAAGGATTTTTATAATTCTTTTTTAGCCTATCATATAAGGGGGCTAAATCACGCGACAAATCTTTATAAAAAGGCAAAATATAATTTAAACTTCCCAAAATTCTTTGTAACTGAGTTCTATCAGTAATAACATCGGGAAATTTTGAAGCAAAATCAATCGATCTTTGAATAAGAGTAATCTTTCCTTGACAGATATAATGTCCTAAAAATCTAATGTTTGTTTGGAATAAACTCATTTTTTGTTTTGAGATAACCAAACCATTTTGTATAACAATTCTTTTAAAAATATCTAAATGCTTAATATGCATTTCAAGTGTTTTGGAAAATACCAAAATGTCATCGATATAAACAATGATGAAATCTAGATAGGGGTTGAAAATATCATTCATAATTTTTTGGAATTCTGAAGGGGCATTCTTCAAACCAAAAGGCATAACATTCCATTCATATTGCCCAAATGGAACATTAAAAGCAGTTCTATAAGTATGCTCTTTAAATATTTGAATCTGCCAATATCCAGATTTTAAATCGAATTTTGAAAATATATTGGCATTATATAATCTAGACAATAAATCTCTTTTATTAGGAATAGGATACCTAACCCGCTTCAAATATTTATTCAAGGGTTTATAATTAATGACTAATCTAGGAACACCACGTTCCTTTTCAGCTGCATTATTAACATAAAAAGCTGTGCAAGACCAAGGAGATTTTGAGGGTTTTATCAAACCCTTTTGTAGCAAGCTATCAATATCTTTTTTGCAAAATTCTACTAATTCTGCGTTCATCTGACAAGGTTGAGATTTAGTAGGAATATCATCCTCAGAGAAATTGTCTTCATATGGAAGAGTGACAATATGCTTTTTTCGATTCCAAAAAGTACTAGGATGCTCAGCACAAATATCAATAGCAATCTGCTCGGAAATTAATTTGATTTTTTCTTGTACTTTAGTAGAATTCAAAGTATCAAATATATTCATACTAAACAATTCTAATTGTAAAGAATCAACATGTTTTTGCTTCATATCAATTAAAGCATTAATATCTCTAGTTACTGGATCTGTAACAAAAGTATAACTTATTTCTTTATCCTTATAAGTAGCAGTAAAACCTTTCGAATCTATGCTAGTAAAAGGATAAATGGCGTTAATAAACGGTGTTCCAAGTATAATTGGAGGATATAACTGGTTTTTTACCAAGACAAAGAAGTGAGGAATACAGACTTTATTCTGACAAATACCCGTATTAGGAAGCTTATACTTTATATCTAAAGCATGTCCGGATGCAGATCTAACCATATGAGTAGTTTTTTGAAAATATTTCGTAGGTATTAAACCTTTTTGAATGCAGCTAACATCTGCTCCACTATCAATCATGGCAATGTTTGTAATTGAAAAACTATTATCAATGAGAATAGTACATTTGATATACCATTTATGAGCAGTAATAATTTGCATCATTTCCAAAAACATATCATGTTTAGGATTAAAACTAATAGGTTGTTCTTCAATATTATCATTACAAATACTTTTGTTTTTATCATTAGATTTCTCAGCTGGAGAATTGATTTTCTCAATCTGAGTAATCCTATGATCACAAATCATTTGATTTTGTTTAAGAGATTTGATCTCTCGTTTCAAGTTTTCAACTTCAATTTTTAAATCATCGAAAGAAGAATCTCTTGCTGGAGTTGCATTTTTGTTTAACAGACAGTTATTAACCTCTAGTAAAGAATAAGGGGGAGAATATTCAAATTCTTTTTCAAAAGATTTTACAAAACTAGAACTTGAATTAGAACCTGAACTAGCAGCCAAATTAATAATTTTTTCATGAAGTTTTTCATCAGTAACTTCCTTTAAAAGTTCTATTACATTATCAGATGTAATAGTTTTCATGTTCAAATTTTTAAATTGTGATTGTAATTTATAAAATTCATCATCACAAGCACATGTATCACCTTTGCAAGTTGTACAAGTATTATCAATATTTTTATCACTATCAGATAAATCAAGTAAATCTATTTCAGCTTCGGATTCTGACTCAGAATAATAATCCGATTCTGATCCAGAAGTATATAACGAATCATAAACCTTATCACGTATCTCATCGTCTAGTCCTAAGGTTTTCAGCTTTTGAAGCTTACAATTCGGAGCTATATGGCCAAATTTACCACACTTATAACACTTAATGTCAGCTAGATCTCTCTTAGACCTATTTTTGGTAAATCTAGTAGCCTTACGATGGGCTTTCTTAGCTTTTCGTTCTTCTTTGGATCTATATCTAGATCTCTTTCTCCTATAAGGACTGTCTTGGTTTGGGTATCTATGATACTTATGTTTCTTCTTCTTATGATTAGAAGTCTCGGGTAGACCGAACTGAGTAAAAAAATCTCCTAACTGGGATTTTTCCCTAAGCTTATCCATTTTAAGCTGTCTGGACAATCTTAATTCATTGCACAAGTTTAATCCTTCCTGTGTGCAAATTCCTATCAACTTACCATAGGTATAGTCTCTGTATGGAATTTCACCATAACTACCTCTTAGAACCTTCTTAACTCTTTCAGCAAATAAGGAGGGAAGGCCATCTATAAACTTAGCTTTCCAATATTCAATCTTATTCTCTGGTAGTTCCATCACTCTACTCATAAAAGTGTCTTTATACCATCTAAACTCACCTAAGGTCTTACATCTAAGGCCATTAAGAAGAGTACGGACAGTCTCATTCTGATTGGTAAATCTACCATTAAAGTGTTCTAAAATAGTAAGAATAAGGGTATAAACGATATCTTCTCTATTTGCCACTAGGGCCATGCCTAAGTTATCAACTCCTTCGTCAGTGGCTTGAGCATTAATAACCATTGCTCTTTCTTCGATAGTCAAATAATTGTCCCACCAACCACGAAGTTGGCTAGTAAAACCTGCAACAATCATCCTGCAAATATTCCTATTTGTATTTTTTTTACACTTTTACAGATAGTTGCATACATAAGCATTCTATTTACAAGAATAGTTAACTGCCTATCAGTCAAACTGTAATGACCCAACCGGTCATTTTAACTTTTAGAACCCCGTTCCCTAAAATAAAACTTTCCGTAGGTTCTTGTAATGATTTATGACTTGCGGGGATGGTTGGTTCGGGATTTGGAAGTGTTTGAGGTGAAACCGGAACACTTGATTCTTTAAGTTGGCCTTAAAGTTCTAAGTTTGACTTCGGTCAATATTTTTAGAAAACGACCCCGGAATAGAATTTTGATGATTCCAACAGCTCCATATGGTGATTTTGGACTTAGGAGCGTGATCGAAATTTTATTTAGAAGTCCGTAGTTAAATTAGGCTTGAAATGGCTAAAATAGGAATTTAAAGGTTGAAAGTTTGACCGGGGGGTTGACTTTTTGATATCGGAGTCGGAATCCAATTCCAAAAATTTTCATAGCTCCGTTATGTAATTTATGACTTGTGTGTAAAATTTGAGGTCATTCGGAATTGATTTGATAGGTTCCGACATTGAATGTAGAAGTAGAAAACTCCTAGTTTCATTAAGCTTGAATTGGGGTATGATTCATGGTTTAAGCGTTGTTTGATGTGATTTAGAGGTTCGACTAAGTTGGTATGATGTTTTAGGACTTGTTGGTATATTTGGTTGAGGTCCCGAGGGCCTCGGGTGAGTTTCAGATAGTTAACAGATCAGAATTTTGACTTAAAAAGCTGCTGCAATTTTTCCTCTTCTGTTGGGCATTCTGGACTGTCATCGAGCCCAGACCTCGAGTCAAGACCTCGAACCCAGGCATCGAACCCAGGCATCAAGCCAGAGTTGACGAGGCTCAGGCTCGAGCTTAGGTATCGAAGCCATGATCGAAGGCCCATCTCGAGGGCCATGATCGAAGGCAAAGCTCGAGGGATAGGATCGAGACCCAAGATCGAGGGTCGTAACCTTAGACTCAACTCGATGCCATGATCGATGCCATGACCGAGATCCAGGCTCGAGCTGGTTGATCGAAGTCTAGTACGAGGGCCAGGATCGAAGGTCCAGTTCGATTCCATGATCGAGAGCAAGGCTCGAGGGTCACTATCGAAGGACCATGCTCGAGCCTGAGATCGAAGACAACCCTCGACGCCCTGATCGAAGGCACGAGCTCGATGCCGCGATCGAGGCCCTGTTCGAGGCCCTGTTCTGAACTGCTGGGCAGTTATAAAAACAGAGGACTTTCGTCCCATTTGCCATTTTTGGCGAACTTGAGCTTGAGCAGAGGCGATTTTTGGCAGATCTTCAAGGGAAAAATATTGGGGTAAGTGATTCTAACTTGGATTTGGCTTATGAACATAAATATATCATTGTTTTCACAATCTAATTAGTGTTTTGGGATTTAAATTTGGAAAAATTTAAAAATCTCATAGAAATGAAATTTTTAGATTTCGGTATCGATTCGGAGTCGGATTTGAGCAAAATTGGTATGGTTGGACTCGTAATTAAATGGGTTATCGGATTTCATAACTTTCACCGGATTCCGAGATGTGGGTCCCGCGGGCGAATTTTTAATTAATTTCGGGATTTTTATTAAAAATATAGTATTTCCTTATAGAAGTTATTCCCTACAATTTTTAGTGATTGTACTGAATTATTTTGGCTAGATTCGAGCCAGACAGAGTTGGATAATCGTGGAAAAGGCAAAATCTTGGATTAAATTGGAGCAAGACGAGGTAAGTCTCTTGTCTATTCTTGTGAGGGAGAAATTATCTCATAGGTGATTAAGATTAAATAATTGTTGCTAATTGTGGGGGCTACGTACGCACGAGGTGACGAGAGTCCGTGCGTAGCTACTATTAATGCTAAAGTCCGGGTAGTTTAGGACTCAAAGCATGTATTACTTGTGTAAATTGTATTCTTTGATTAATTAATATTAATTGATATATATATATATATATATATATATATATTAATATTAATTGATATATATATATATATATGAATATATTGTGAATTGTTTGATAAAGATATTAAAGGATGAAAATCTCATAGGCTTGATTTCTTTTTAAATCAATTAATTGTCAAAAGAAATTGTTCTCCTCCCAAATTTATCATATAATAAACATACTGTCCTTCCGGAGGCATATAAGAAAATGTCCTCCTTTCTTGTGGAGCGGGCCGAACGCCTCGGCAGGATAGATACATCTATGGAGCGCGCCGCACGTCCCTCGGTAGTGTACATGACACTCTGGATCGGGCCGTACGTCCTCGGCAGAAATCATGCTTAATAATAATAATTACATGATACTTAAATAATCTATTTCAGCTTGAGAAGCTAATTAATTATTTGGAAAATCTTTGAAATTTAATGAATTATTATTCTTGCTTGTTTATGGAGTTAATTGTTACTCCTGTAAATGACATTTAATTGATAAATTAGAATTTAATTAATATATTGAAAATTGATACATTTGAAGGAATTTGATTATTTCGGCTGATTAAATAAATTCTGTAAATCACATTGATTTAAATATCCTAGTTTTATTTCAATTGTTATTGACCTATAGTGAGTGTCAAAGTGGGCCATCTCGTCTCTACCACTTTGAGATTAGGCTTGATACTTACTGGGTACACGTTGTTTACGTACTCATACTACACTTGCTGCACTTTTTGTGCAGGATCTGAGACAGGTACTAGTGGAGGACCTATCATCACATACCCACGTCATCCAGAGGCATAGTGGTGAGCTGCCTTTCTGAGCCGTTCTGCAGCTACCAGTGTCTCTTCTGATATTTATATTCTGTCTATTTTATTTCAGACAGTATTTGGAGTTTTGTATAATCTACTAGATGCTCATTCACTTGTGACACCGGGTCTTGGCACACACATTGGTAGAAGTTGGTATTTTATTATTTTCTTGGAATAAAAGTTTAATCAATGTATGCTTAATTTATTAGTTGGCTTGCCTAGCTGTAGTGTTGGTGGGCGCCATCATGACCTACAGGTGAAATTGGGTCGTGATACAAACCATCAAGATTCCATTCATAAATTTTGGAACCACTGTAAGACGTATTAGTCTGATTCCAATCACGTTCCTCTATTAGAACATCTTGAGGAGTAGGACGATTGTAATAATAAGTTTGCATTCTGGGTTTATCAGCGTATCTGTTATCCGCAAACTTACTATTCTTTTTGGGGTAACTTCTGAGTTTATTAAACTCTGACAAAACATCCTTTTTATAGTCAAAAGTAGTATCTAATTTATCTGTAAAATCTTTTGATAGATCAATAGGTTTGATATTCAAACCGGATAACTTTTTATCAAGAAGTTCTTCTAAATCATTAAAAGATTTAAATTTAAAATCCTGAATCTCAGGGGGTCTTTGAATATGAGTAAGAATAATTTGAGCTCCTGATTTGCTTCCTGAAGTAGAGGCAATATCAGTTATTTTCTTACTAGTACTCATATCTTTTATCAAAACTGTTAAATCATCAAGTTTTTTATCAAGAAAACTAATCTGTTCTCCCAAAACCTTAACATATAAGCTCAAATAATTATTTTGAGAAATTAACTTATTAATTTCTGCAATGCTGACTGTAGCAACATCTTCATCAATAAATTTTTGAAATGCAGTAAAAGTAATACCTGTATTATTAGGTAAAACAAAAGGTGCTTGAGGAGAGTAAATGGCTTTAGTAATATTGCCACTCCCGTCTTTATAAGATCTTTCTAAAGCTTTTATACAAAGTGATAAATATGTGGTTATAAACCAAGGAACAAAGTACATAATTTGATTATGTAAAGCACAAGTTTCATAAAATTCTTGAGAAATATTGTTCAAATCCTCTTTACTATAAGTATCAAAAAACCAAGTTTTAAACCGGTTCCATTTATCACTGAAAAATTCTTTTTGAATATAACCTCTAGCTTGTGACCCTGGACTAAAATCAATTTGGTGTGGAATCATTTAAACATCATTTGGGTCAAAATCCATCTCAGACGCAGAAGGAATATCCTTATCAGGAATATTATCATTATCCTGAACAATATTTGTCTTGGGGTTAATCTTAACCCTTTCAACTGGCTTATCACCCACTTTAGTAGAAATTGTATGTAAAGATGCAACACGATTTCTAGCTGGTCCATAGACTGGTTCAACAGGAGAAATGTGTTGAATATCAGGCAACAGTCTATGATTGGTAAAGGAATGTCTATTATAAGTGGAATTATTATCGTCAAACTGAATGCAAATCTTACTATCCGGATTTTGAGTAATATGAGAATACTCAGTATTACTGACAGCATCAGTTATCTGACTGGGGGATATAACCGAATCCAAAGTCCATGTAGTTGGAAAATTAATTTCCTCCCACTTAATAGGTCTCCTCGTGGTGACCTTAGACTTTGCAAAATTCGTTTCCACTAAAATAGTCTGATCAGATGTATCATATAATTTACATCTGGGGTTTAACGTAGATAGCAATTTGAAATAAATCCTATACGATAAACATATAAGTTCAGAACCAGGCGCATAATTATAACCATGCGTTTTCACATTTAATGTTAATGCATCAAGTATATTAACATCAGATAAAGATAATTGCAGATTGGGTTGAGTATTAAAATATACTGGGCCTTAGGCAATAGTAGATTCAATAGAACCCATTAGAGCTGAAATTCAGATTTCGAGCATCTCTAAGAGCGGCTAAAAACGTCTCTGGTAACCCTTTAAGGGTTAATGGCTTAAAAGCAATTTGTACCATACCAATATGCAAATAATTATACTGGTATTTATAAACATCTACATCATGCTTGTTTAAAAAACGAATAGTCTGTTCAGACGAATTCAAAGCTAAAGATTGCTCAGTTGTTTTAACAAGTTGTTTAGAAGAGAGTTTATCAAACCATCCATAATCATAGATTGTTCTAATAGGGACTTTAGGAATAGTCCATTTGTTTAACAAATCAAGGTTTTGAGGTATATCTACCTCTTCCAACCTAGTATTTTTCATACTAGTTTCTCCTAAATCCATATTTCAGAAACATATCTATGTCGAATATTTCATATCTATCTTATATATACCATGAAAGTACCTAGGCTCTGATACCATTTTAACAGGATCAAGTGGCGGGCAGTAATCCGCCATGCCTTCTCAATTAAACTAAAACAGAAATCACTGTTTGACCGGGAACTGGACTTGTTTCGCACCTCTCATCTAACATTTATATGTCTGGAAGGTTTCCACCAGTTAAAGACTTCTATTTTAACATACTTGAGAATTCTTAATCTAGCTAATTCAGTACCCTTATATTTAAAGACTGGCGGTAATCCGCACAATCAGTAAGGATATAAGAATTGAAATATACTTGAATTTTATATATAGTTTAATGACTGTATGGAAGGTTAAAAACCTTTACTCAAGCAAGGGGTCTGTCATAATATAATACATACTTTTATTGAGCCCATGTGTCTAGCAGTTCTAACCGTGAAAGAAGATGCCCTTTTAACTCCTTTATCGGGCTGAGGTTCACGGCTGGCTAGACGGAGCCACTAAGGCAAAGCCAATAAGAGCAGTGTTATATCAGACTGTACCAACCATCTTGACACCAAGTCAAAACTCTATATATAAAACTCATTTATATTTTAATAGATGCCGTCGCTTTCATGGTGTATATAGGAGAGAAGTTAGATACTCAACATAGATATGAAGTCTCTTAGCCGGACATCGTCACGGCCAGAGAGGAGAGACTAGAAGAAAAACAAACTAAGAAAGAAATATGTACCTTTTGGCCAAGATGCAAGGCCCTGAAGATGAAGAACTGAAAACTTTATTTACTTTTGTTCTTCTATTACAAGCTACCAGCTACAAACTCTTACTTACAACTTTAGAGATAGAGAGAGAGAGTTTTAGAGAGAGAGGGTCTCGATTTCGCTTCCTTTCTTCTGAACGAATGAAATGTATAAATAGAAAAGTAAAGAATCTATGAACAGTAAAAAGTGGGTCCCGTGGGTCCCTGTTACAGTATTTTTACTATACAAAACAGTATTTTTACTGTTGAAACAGTGTATCTACTGTTGATGAACAGTATATCTACTATTTAAGTGGGGTCCGGCGGCTTCACTGTGCTGTGGGTCCGGCGGCATCACTATTTTTGTGGGGTCCAGCTGTTTCACTGTGCTGGTTTTTTGTCTGTTTCTTTCATTTTGCGGATGAATTCTTCCGCATTCCGTAAATCTTCATTAGAAAGTATTTTTTTCTAATTCAAAGGGTTGAGAATATTCAGCGATATCATCGTTGCTGGTTTCACTCTGCATAGAAGTGTCTGATTTCTCATATTGATTAATGGAATGAAGTAAATTTCTTTTGACTTCTTCCAAGTAGTTGTTAATCATTTCTGCTTTATCTCCTTCTTGAAAGGAAATTCTTCTGGCAATATGCCTTACTGAGCTATCATCAATTACCTCTTTCTAAGGTTGGCTGGAATACTCTTGGATTTTTATTTCGATTGAATCCAAGAGTTCTTGACCATATAAAGTCTTTGTTTTGGGATCCTTCTTCATTAACTTGTCCCAAAAGTTGTTGTAAAAAGTCCTGTATAAGCATGGGACTTGTTCTTCGGTGAATCCGACTTCCGAATTCTATTTGTGTATCCAGGGAATAGAGAATTCCAGAAAGAAATAAATCTGGTTAATTTTATCTGGGTAACATATATGATCTGAGTGATATAAGTTGTTTATAAAAGGGGAAATTTTTATCCATTCTTTGTATAACCTGAGAAATGGATCTGGTAAATTTTTTACTGTTGGACCGTGGTATGACCACCAGTTCAGAAATCAATTAGGAACAGCTTCTGCAAATATCTTTGCACATACTTTAATAAACCAAGTATGTTTGTATCGATCATTATTGTAGTATAACACTTTATCAAATACCTGGATATAATCCCAATAGGTAAAATTCATTCTAGATTTGTTAAGGCTTATCTGCCTTTCTTTCATTGTGGATATACCCCAGTCTTCAACAGATATGATCTGTTTAATTATAATCTTTGAGAAGTTATAAACGTTCTCGTATGTGCTATACCCAGAAAAATGCTGAAAATCTGCACTGCCCGTACTGGTTAGTATTGTTTCATAATAGGAGCGGGTTTTGTATGACTCACCCGGATAATATAAACCATTTATTAAATACCTTTGGAATATCTTCCACGGCTCTTCTTTTCTCTGAATGTCAGAGTTTTCTAAAAGAAATATCATTTCCTTTTTTGACACTTTCTCATATGACTTGATATCATCATTGTCATCTTTTGTGATGGAAGCAAAAGTATCACTTTGCTTGGCAGAAATATCTTTCTGTTTTTGAGCAGTCAAATAGGCCTGCAAATGTGCGTATAACGAGCTATCTTCTGGAATATCTTCCAGATGGACAGATGGTCCGATCGATGATTCTTCTCTGAGAGATATCCTCTCATTGGTTAAACTCTTTCTTCCCATTTGTATAACTGAGGAGTTTGATGTGGATCCGTATGACGATCCTGAAGGTGATGATCTTCCTCTGGACTGTGGGGATGATCTTCCCCAACCTCTACCTCTTCCCCTACCCCAGGGGGGTTCCATCCTGTAAACATTCACGGGATAAGAAATCTGGCAGAGAATTATCAATTCCCTTTTTATATTGTATTTCAAAATCAAAAGGGGCTAATTGAGCCTGCCATCTTGCAAATATCATTTTCGAGGCATCATGTTTAAAGTATTTATTAAACATATATTTCACAGATTGTGTGTAAGTTTTTATTAAAAACTTTTGATTGTATAAGTCGTCCTGAAATTTTAAAACACATTTTACTATGGTTAACATTTCATGTGCCACAGTAGCGTATTTTCTCTAGGCTTCAGACCATTTACCAGAGTAGAATCTAATCAGATATTTATGCTTATTATTGGGATTTATCTATTTCAAAATCCCTCCGTAACCAATATTAGACGCATCAGTCTCTATAATCTTTTGCCATGCAGGATTAGCAAGGGTTAAGCAAGGTAAAGATTTAACACGTTGCTTAATATTTTTAACCAAAGTAGTGTGACTATCAGTCCAAATATTTTTATAATTCTTTTTTAGCCTATCATATAAGGGGGCTAAATCACGCGACAAATCTTTATAAAAAGACGAAATATAATTTAAACTTCCTAAAAATCTTTCTAACTGAGTTCTATCAGTAATAACATCGGGAAATTGTGAAGCAAAACCAATCGATCTTTGAATAGGAGTAATCTTTCCTTGACAGATATAATGTCCTAAAAATCTAATGTTTGTTTGGAATAAACTCATTTTTTGTTTTGAGATAACCAAACCATTTTGTATAACAATTCTTTTAAAAATATCTAAATGCTTAATATGCATTTCAAGTGTTTTGAAAAATACCAAAATGTCATCGATATAAACAATGATGAAATCTAGATAGGGGTTGAAAATATCATTCATAATTTTTTGGAATTCTGAAAGGGCATTCTTCAAACCAAAAGGCATAACATTCCATTCATATTGCCCAAATGGAACATTAAAAGCAGTTCTATAAGTATGCTCTTTAAATATTTGAATCTGCCAATATCCAGATTTTAAATCGAATTTTAAAAATATATTGGCATCATGTAATCTAGACAATAAATCTCTTTTATTAGGAATGGGATACCTAACCCACTTCATATATTTATTCAAGGGTTTATAATTAATGACTAATCTAGGAACACCACATTCATTTTCAGTTGCGTTATTAACATAAAAAGTTGTACAAGACCAAGGAGATTTTGGGGGTTTTATCAAACCCTTTGATAGCAAGCTATCAATCTCTTTTTTGCAAAATTCTACCAATTCTGCGTTCATCTGACAAGGTCAAGATTTAGTAGGAATATCATCCTCAGAGAAATTATCTTCATATGGAAGAGTGACAATATGCTTTTTTCGATTCCAAAAAGCACTAGGATGCTCCGCACAAATATCAACAGCAATCTGCTCGAAAATCAATTTGATTTTTTTTCTGTACTTTAGTAGAATTTAAAGTATCAAATATATACATACTAAACAATTCTAATTGTAAAGAATCAACATGTTTTTGCTTCATATCAATTAAAGCATTAATATCTCTAGTTACTGGATCTGTAAAAAAAATATAACTTATCTCTTTATTCTCATAGGTAGCAGTAAAACCTTTCGAGTCTATGCTAGTAAAAGGATAAATAACGTTAATAAACGGTGTTCCAAGTATAATAGGAGGGTATAACTGGTTTTTTACCAAGAAAAAGAAGTGAGGAATACAGAATTTATTCTGACAGATACCCGTATTAGGAAGCTTATACTTTATATCTAAAGCATGTCCGGATGCAGATCTAACCATATGAGTAGTTTTTTGAAAATATTTCGTAGGTATTAAACCTTCTTGAATGCAGCTAACATCTGCTCCACTATCAATCATGGCAATGTTTGTAATTGAAAAACTATTATCAATGAGAATAGTACATTTGATATACCATTTATGAGCAGTAATAATTTGCATCATTCCCAAAAACATATCATGTTTAGGATTAAAACTAATAGTTTTTTCTTCAATATCATCTTTACAAATACCTTTGTTTTTATCATTAGATTTCTCAGCTGGAGAATCGATTTTCTCAATCTGAGTAATCCTATGATCACAAATCATTTGATTTTGTTTAAGAGATTTTATCTCTCGTTTCAAGTTTTCAACTTCAATTTTTAAATCATCGAAAGAAGAATCTCTTGCTGGAGTTGTATTTTTGTTCAACAGACGGTTATTAACCTCTAGTAAAGAATAAGGTGGAGAATATTCAAATTCTTTTTCAAAAGGTTTTACAAAACTAGAACTTGAATTAGAACCTGAACTAGCAGCCAAATTAATAATTTTTTCACGAAGTTTTTCATCAGTAACTTACTTTAAAAGTTCTATTACATTATCAGATGCAATAGTTTTCATGTTCAAATTTTCAAATTGTG
Source organism: Nicotiana tabacum (assembly GCF_000715075.1). NCBI lineage: Eukaryota > Viridiplantae > Streptophyta > Magnoliopsida > Solanales > Solanaceae > Nicotiana > Nicotiana tabacum. The sequence continues at coordinate 121,282,788 of NC_134098.1, forward strand.
ATTGTAATTTATAAAATTCATCATCACAAGCACATGTATCACCTTTGTAAGTTCTACAAGTATTATCAAAATTTTTATCACTATCAGATAAATCAAGTAAATCTATTTCAGCTTCGGATTCTGACTCAGAATAATAATCCGATTCTGATCCAGAAGTGTATAACGAATCATAAACCTTATCACGTATCTCATCGTCTAGTCCTAAGGTTTTCAGCTTTTGAAGCTTACAATTCGGAGCTATATGGCCAAATTTACCACACTTATAACACTTAATGTCAGCTAGATCTCTCTTAGACCTATTTTTGGTAAATCTAGTAGCCTTACGATGGGCTTTCTTAGCTTCTCGTTCTTCTTTGGATCTATATCTAGATCTCTTTCTCCTATAAGGACTGTCTTGGTTTGGGTATCTATGATACTTATGTTTCTTCTTCTTATGATTAGAAGTCTCGGGTAGACCGAACTGAGTAAAAAAATCTCCTAATTGGGATTTTTCCCTAAGCTTATCCATTTTAAGCTGTCTGGACAATCTTAATTTATTGCACAAGTTTAATCCTTCCTGTGTACAAATTCCTATCAACTTACCATAGGTATAGTCTCTGTATGGAATTTCACCATAACTACCTCTTAGAACCTTCTTAACTCTTTCAGCAAATAAGGAGGGAAGGCCATCTATAAACTTAGCTTTCCAATATTCAATCTTATTCTCTAGTAGTTCCATCACTCTACTCATAAAAGTGTCTTTATACCATCTAAACTCACCTAAGGTCTTACATCTAAGGCCATTAAGAAGAGTACGGACAGTCTCATTCTGATTGGTAAAGCTACCATTAAAGTGTTCTAAAATAGTAAGAATAAGGGTATAAACGACATCTTCTCTATTTGCCACTAGGGCCATGCCTAAATTATCAACTCCTTCTTCAGTGGCTTGAGCATTAATAACCATTGCTCTTTCTTCGATAGTCAAATAATTGTCCCACCAACCACGAAGTTGGTCAGTAAAACCTGCAACAATCATTCTGCATATATTTCTATCGGTATTTTTCACACTTTTACAGATAGTTGCATACATAAGCATTCTATGTACAAGAATAGTCAATTGTCTATCAGTTAATCCATCAAGATTCCATTCGTAAATTTCGGAACCACTGTAAGACGTATCAAACCCTGAATCTAGACAATAAATCCCTATTGTCTAGGGATTTAACCAATATAAGACGCATCAGTCTCTATAATCTTTTGCCATGCAGGATTAGCAAGGGTTAAGCAAGGTAAAGATTTAACACGTTGCTTAATATTTTTAACCAAAGTAGTATGACTATCAGTCCAAGGATTTTTATAATTCTTTTTTAGCCTATCATATAAGGGGGCTAAATCACGCGAAAAATCTTTATAAAAAGGCGAAATATAATTTAAACTTCCCAAAAATCTTTGTAACTGAGTTCTATCAGTAATAACATCGAAAAATTTTGAAGCAAAATCAATCGATCTTTGAATAGGAGTAATCTTTCCTTGACAGATATAATGTCCTAAATATCTAATGTTTGTTTGGAATAAACTCATTTTTTGTTTTGAGATAACCAAACCATTTTGTATAACAATTTTTTTAAAATATCCTAAGGTTTTCAGCTTTTGAAGCTTACAATTCGGAGCTATATGGCCAAATTTACCACACTTATAATACTTAATGTTAGCTAGATCTCTCTTAGACCTATTTTTGGTAAATCTAGTAGCCTTACGATGGGCTTTCTTAGCTTCTCATTCTTCTTTGGATCTATATCTAGATCTCTTTCTCCTATAAGGACTGTCTTGGTTTGGGTATCTATGATACTTATGTTTCTTCTTCTTATGATTAGAAGTCTCGGGTAGACCGAACTGAGTAAAAAAATCTCCTAACTGGGATTTTTTCCTAAGCTTATCCATTTTAAGCTGTCTGGACAATCTTAATTCATTGCACAAGTTTAATCCTTCCTGTGTGCAAATTCCTATCAACTTACCATAGGTATAGTCTCTGTATGGAATTTCACCATAACTACCTCTTGGAACCTTCTTAACTCTTTCAGCAAATAAGGAGGGAAGGCCATCTATAAACTTAGCTTTCCAATATTCAATCTTATTCTCTGGTAGTTCCATCACTCTACTCATAAAAGTGTCTTTATACCATCTAAACTCACCTAAGGTCTTACATCTAAGGCCATTAAGAAGAGTACGGACAGTCTCATTCTGATTGGTAAAGCTACCATTAAAGTGTTCTAAAATAGTAAGAATAAGGGTATAAACGACATCTTCTCTATTTGCCACTAGGGCCATGCCTAAATTATCAACTCCTTCTTCAGTGGCTTGAGCATTAATAACCATTCCACTTTCTTCGATAGTCAAATAATTGTCCCACCAACCACGAAGTTGGCCAGTAAAACCTGCAACAATCATTCTGCATATATTTCTATCGGTATTTTTCACACTTTTACAGATAGTTGCATACATAAGCATTCTATGTACAAGAATAGTCAATTGTCTATCAGTTAATCCATCAAGATTCCATTCGTAAATTTCGGAACCACTGTAAGACGTATCAAACCCTGAATCTAGACAATAAATCCCTATTGTCTAGGGATTTAACCAATATAAGACGCATCAGTCTCTATAATCTTTTGCCATGCAGGATTAGCAAGGGTTAAGCAAGGTAAAGATTTAACACGTTGCTTAATATTTTTAACCAAAGTAGTATGACTATCAGTCCAAGGATTTTTATAATTCTTTTTTAGCCTATCATATAAGGGGGCTAAATCACGCGAAAAATCTTTATAAAAAGGCGAAATATAATTTAAACTTCCCAAAAATCTTTGTAACTGAGTTCTATCAGTAATAACATCGAAAAATTTTGAAGCAAAATCAATCGATCTTTGAATAGGAGTAATCTTTCCTTGACAGATATAATGTCCTAAATATCTAATGTTTGTTTGGAATAAACTCATTTTTTGTTTTGAGATAACCAAACCATTTTGTATAACAATTCTTTTAAAAATATCCTAAGGTTTTCAGCTTTTGAAGCTTACAATTCGGAGCTATATGGCCAAATTTACCACACTTATAACACTTAATGTTAGCTAGATCTCTCTTAGACCTATTTTTGGTAAATCTAGTAGCCTTACGATGGGCTTTCTTAGCTTCTCATTCTTCTTTGGATCTATATCTAGATCTCTTTCTCCTATAAGGACTGTCTTGGTTTGGGTATCTATGATACTTATGTTTCTTCTTCTTATGATTAGAAGTCTCGGGTAGACCGAACTGAGTAAAAAAATCTCCTAACTGGGATTTTTTCCTAAGCTTATCCATTTTAAGCTGTCTGGACAATCTTAATTCATTGCACAAGTTTAATCCTTCCTGTGTGCAAATTCCTATCAACTTACCATAGGTATAGTCTCTGTATGAAATTTCACCATAACTACCTCTTGGAACCTTCTTAACTCTTTCAGCAAATAAGGAGGGAAGGCCATCTATAAACTTAGCTTTCCAATATTCAATCTTATTCTCTGGTAGTTCCATCACTCTACTCATAAAAGTGTCTTTATACCATCTAAACTCACCTAAGGTCTTACATCTAAGGCCATTAAGAAGAGTACGGACAGTCTCATTCTGATTGGTAAAGCTACCATTAAAGTGTTCTAAAATAGTAAGAATAAGGGTATAAACGACATCTTCTCTATTTGCCACTAGGGCCATGCCTAAATTATCAACTCCTTCTTCAGTGGCTTGAGCATTAATAACCATTCCACTTTCTTCGATAGTCAAATAATTGTCCCACCAACCACGAAGTTGGCCAGTAAAACCTGCAACAATCATTCTGCATATATTTCTATCGGTATTTTTCACACTTTTACAGATAGTTGCATACATAAGCATTCTATGTACAAGAATAGTCAATTGTCTATCAGTTAATCCATCAAGATTCCATTCGTAAATTTTGGAACCACTGTAAGACGTATCAAACCCTGAATCTAGACAATAAATCCCTATTGTCTAGGGATTTAACCAATATAAGACGCATCAGTCTCTATAATCTTTTGCCATGCAGGATTAGCAAGGGTTAAGCAAGGTAAAGATTTAACACGTTGCTTAATATTTTTAACCAAAGTAGTATGACTATCAGTCCAAGGATTTTTATAATTCTTTTTTAGCCTATCATATAAGGGGGCTAAATCACGCGAAAAATCTTTATAAAAAGGCGAAATATAATTTAAACTTCCCAAAAATCTTTGTAACTGAGTTCTATCAGTAATAACATCGAAATATTTTGAAGCAAAATCAATCGATCTTTGAATAGGAGTAATCTTTCCTTGACAGATATAATGTCCTAAATATCTAATGTTTGTTTGGAATAAACTCATTTTTTGTTTTGAGATAACCAAACCATTTTGTATAACAATTCTTTTAAAAATATCCTAAGGTTTTCCGCTTTTGAAGCTTACAATTCGGAGCTATATGGCCAAATTTACCACACTTATAACACTTAATGTCAGCTAGATCTCTCTTAGACCTATTTTTGGTAAATCTAGTAGCCTTACGATGGGCTTTCTTAGCTTCTCGTTCTTCTTTGGATCTATATCTAGATCTCTTTCTCCTATAAGGACTGTCTTGGTTTGGGTATCTATGATACTTATGTTTCTTCTTCTTATGATTAGAAGTCTCGGGTAGACCGAACTGAGTACAAAAATCTCCTAACTGGGATTTTTCCCTAAGCTTATCCATTTTAAGATGTCTGGACAATCTTAATTCATTGCACAAGTTTAATCCTTCCTGTGTGCAAATTTCTATCAACTTACCATAGGTATAGTCTCTGTATGGAATTTCACCATAACTACCTCTTAGAACCTTCTTAACCCTTTCAGCAAATAAGGAGGGAAGGCCATCTATAAACTTAGCTTTCCAATATTCAATCTTATTCTCTGGTAGTTCCATCACTCTACTCATAAAAGTGTCTTTATACCATCTAAACTCACCTAAGGTCTTACATCTAAGGCCATTAAGAAGAGTACGGACAGTCTCATTCTGATTGGTAAATCTACCATTAAAGTGTTCTAAAATAGTAAGAATAAGGGTATAAACGACATCTTCTCTATTTGCCACTAGGGCCATGCCTAAGTTATCAACTCTTTCGTCAGTGGCTTGAGCATTAACCGGATAGTCAAATAATTATCCCACCAACCACGAAGTTGGCCAGCAAAACCTGCAACAATCATCCTGCACATATTCTTATCTGTATTTTTCACACTTTTACAGATAGTTGCATACATAAGCATTCTATGTACAAGAATAGTTAACTGCCTATCAGTCAAACCATCAAGATTCCATTCATAAATTTCGGAACCACTGTAAGACGTATTAGTCTGATTCCAATCACGTTCCTCTATTAGAACATCTTGAGGAGTAGGACGATTGTAATAATAAGTTTGCATTCTGGGTTTGTCAGCATATCTGCTATCAGTAAACTTACTATTCTTTTTGGGATAACTTTTGAGTTTATTAAACTCTAACAAAACATCATTTTTATAATCATAAGTAGCATCCATTTTATCAGCAAAATCTTTTGATAGATCAATAGGTTTGATATTCAAACCGGATAACTTTTTATCAAGAAATTCTTCTAAATCATTAAAAGATTTAAATTTAAAATTCTGAATTTTAGGGGGTCTTTGAATATGAGTAAGAACAATTTGAGCTCCTGATTTGCTTCCTGAAGTAGAGGCAATATCAGTTATTTTCTTGCTAGTACTCATATCTTTTATCAAAACTGTTAAATCATCAAGTTTTTTTATTAAGAAAACTAATCTGTTCTCCCAAAACCTTAACATATAAGCTCAAATAATTATTTTGAGAAATTAATTTATTAATTTCTGCGATGCTGACTGCAACAACATCTTCGTCAATAAATTTTTGAAATGCAGTAAAAGTAATACCTGTATTATTAGGTAAAACAAAAGGTGCTTGAGGAGGGTAAATGGCTTTAGTAATATTGCCACTCCCGTCTTTATAAGATCTTTCTAAAACTTTTATACAAAGTGGTAAATATGTGGTTATAAACCAAGGAACAAAGTACATAATTTGATTATGTAAAGCACAAGTTTCATAAAATTCTTGAGAAATATTGTTCAAATCCTCTTTACTATAAGTATCAAAAAACCAAGTTTTAAACCGGTTTCATTTATCATTGAAAAGTTCTTTTTGAATATAACCTCTATCTTGTGACCCTGGACTAAAATCAATATGGTGTGGAATCATTTAAACATCATTTGGGTCAAAATCCATCTCGGACGCATAAGGAATATCCTTATCAGGAAATATTGTCATTATCCTGAACAATATTTGTCTTGGGGTTAATCTTAACCCTTTCAACTGGCTTATCACCCACTTTAGTAGAAATTGTGTGTAAAGATGCAGCACGATTTCTAGCTGGTCCATAGACTGGTTCAATAGGAGAAATATGTTAAATATCAGGCAACAGTCTATGATTGGTAAAGGAATGTCTATTATAATTAGAACTAATAGTAGGCAACAGTCTATTAGTGGAAAATGACTGTCTATTATAAGTGGAACTATTATCGTCAAACTGAATGCAAATCTTACCATCCGGATTTTGAGTAATATGAGAATACTCAGTATTACTGACAGCATCAGTTATCTGACTGGGGGATATAACCGAATCCAAAGTCCATGTAGTTGGAAAATTAATTTTCTCCCACTTAATAGGTCTCCTCGTGATGACCTTAGACTTTGGAAAATTCGTTTTCACTAAAATAGTCTGATCAGATGTATCATATAATTTACATCTGGGGTTTAACGTAGATAGCAATTTGAAATAAATCCTATACGATAAACATATAAGTTCAGAACCAGGCACATAATTATAACCATGCGTTTTCACATTTAATGTTAATGCATCAAGTATATTAACATCAGATAAAGATAATTGCAGATTGGGTTGAGTATTAAAATATACTGGGCCGTAGGCAACAGTAGATTCAATAGAACCCATTAGAGACTGTCTGAAATTCAGATTTCTAGCATCTCTAAGAGCGGCTAAAAATGTCTCTAGTAACCCTTTAAGGGTTAATGGCTTAAAAGCAATTTGTACCATACCAATATGCAAATAATTATACTGGTGTTTATAAACATCTACATCATGCTTGTTTAACAAACGAATAGTCTGTTCAGACGAATTCAAAGCTAAAGATTGCTCAGTTGTTTTAACAAGTTATTTAGAAGAGAGTTTATCAAACCATCCATAATCATAGATTGTTCTATTAGGGACTTTAGTAATAGTCTATTTGTTTAACAAATCAAAGTTTTGAGGTATATCTACCTCTTCCAACCTAGTATTTTTCATACTAGTTTCTCCTAAATCCATATTTCAGAAACATATCTATGTCGAATATTTCATATCTATCTTATAAATATCCTACATCTGATCAGACTATTTTAGTGGAAACGAATTTTGCAAAGTCTAAGGTCACCACGAGGAGACCTATTAAGTGGGAGGAAATTAATTTTCCAACTACATGGACTTTGGATTCGGTTATATCCCCTAGTCAGATAACTGATGCTGTCAGTAATACTGAATATTCTCATATTACTCAAAATCCGGATAGTAGGATTTGCATTCAGTTTGACGATAATAGTTCCACTTATAATAGACAGTCATTTTCCACTAATAGACTATTGCCTACTATTAGTTCTAATTATATTAGACATTCCTTTACCAATCATAGATTGTTGCCTGATATTCAACACATTTCTCCTGTTGAACCAGTCTATGGACCAGCTAGAAATCGTGCTGCATCTTTACACACAATTTCTACTAAAGTGGGTGATAAGCCAGTTGAAAGGGTTAATATTAACCCCCAAGACAAATATTGTTCAGGATAATGATAATATTCCTGATAAGGATATTCCTTCTGCGTCCGAGATGGATTTGACCCAAATGATGTTTAAATGATTCCACACCAAATTGATTTTAGTCCAGGGTCACAAGCTAGAGGTTATATTCAAAAAGAATTTTTTCGTGATAAATGGAACCAGTTTAAAACTTGGTTTTTTGATACTTATAGTAAAGAGGATTTGAACAATATTTCTCAAGAATTTTATGAAACTTGTGCTTTACATATTCAAATTATGTACTTTGTTCCTTGGTTTATAACCACATATTTACCACTTTTTATAAAAGTTTTAGAAAGATCCTATAAAGACGGGAGTGGCAATATTACTAAAGCCATTTACCCTCCTCAAGCACCTTTTGTTTTACCTAATAATACAGGTATTACTTTTACTGCATTTCAAAAATTTATTGATGAAGATGTTGTTGCAGTCAGCATCGCAGAAATTAATAAGTTAATTTCTCAAAATAATTATTTGAGCTTATATGTTAAGGTTTTGAGAGAACAAATTAGTTTTCTTGATAAAAAATTTGATGATTTAACAGTTTTGATAAAAGATATGAGTACTAGCAAGAAAATAACTGATATTGCCTCTACTTCAGGAAGCAAATCAGGAGCTCAAATTGTTCTTACTCATATTCAAAGACCCCCTAAGATTCAGAATTTTAAATTTAAATCTTTTAATGATTTAGAAGAACTTCTTGATAAAAAGTTATCCGGTTTGAATATCAAACCTATTGATCTATCAAAAGATTTTGCTGATAAAATGGATGCTACTTATGATTATAAAAATGATGTTTTGTTAGAGTTTAATAAACTCAAAAGTTATCCCAAAAAGAATAGTAAGTTTACTGATAGCAGATATGCTGACAAACCCAGAATGCAAACTTATTATTACAATCGTCCTACTCCTCAAGATGTTCTAATAGAGGAACGTGATTGGAATCAGACTAATACGTCTTATAGTGGTTCCGAAATTTATAAATGGAATCTTGATGGTTTGACTGATAGGTAGTTAACTATTCTTGTACATAGAATACTTATGTATGCAACTATCTGTAAAAGTGTAAAAAAATACAGATAGGAATATTTGCAGGATGATTGTTGCAGGTTTTACTGGCCAACTTCATGATTGGTGGGACAATTATTTGACTATCGAAGAAAGAACAATGGTTATTAATGCTCAAGCCACTGACGAAGGAGTTGATAACTTAGGCATGGCCCTAGTGGCAAATAGAGAAGATGCCGTTTATACCCTTATTCTTACTATTTTAGAACACTTTAATGGTAGATTTACCAATCAGAATGAGACTGTCCATACTCTTCTTAATGGCCTTAGATGTAAGACCTTAGGTGAGTTTAGATGGTATAAAGACACTTTTCTGAGTAGAGTGATGGAACTACCAGAGAATAAGATTGAATATTGGAAAGCTAAGTTTATAGATGGCCTTCCCTCCTTATTTGCTGAAAGAGTTAAGAAGGTTCTAAGAGGTAGTTATGGTGAAATTTCATACAGAGACTATACCTATGGTAAGTTGATAGAATTTGCACACAGGAAGGATTAAACTTGTGCAATGAATTAAGATTGTCCAGACAGCTTAAAATGGATAAGCTTAGGGAAAAATCCCAGTTAGGAGATTTTTGTACTCAGTTCAGTCTATCCGAGACTTCTACTCATAAGAAGAAGAAATATAAGTATCATAGATACCCAAACCAAGACAGACCTTATAGGAGAAAGAGATCTAGATATAGATCCAAAGAAGAACGAGAAGCTAAGAAAGCCCATCGTAAGGCTACTAGATTTACCAAAAATAGGTCTAAGAGAGATCTAGCTGACATTAAGTGTTATAAGTGTGGTAAATTTTGCCATATAGCTCCGAATTGTAAGCTTCAAAAGCTGAAAACCTTAAGACTAGACGATGAGTTACGTGATAAGGTTTATGGTTTGTTATACACTTCTGGATCAGAATCGGATTATTATTCTAAGTCAAAATCCAAAGCTGAAATAGATTTACTTGATTTATCTGATAGTGATAAAAATGTTGATAATACTTGTACAACTTGCAAAGGTGATACATGTGCTTGTGATGATGAATTTTATAAATTACAATCACAATTTGAAAATGAAAATTATTACATCTGATAATGTAATAGAACTTTTAAAAGAAGTTACTGATGAAAAACTTCGTGAAAAAATTATTAATTTGGCTGCTAGTTCAGGTTCTAATTCAAGTTCTAGTTTTGTAAAACCTTTTGAAAAAGAATTTGAATATTCTCCACCTTATTCTTTACTAGAGGTTAATAACCGTCTGTTGAACAAAAATACAACTCCAGCAAGAGATTCTTCTTTCGATGATTTAAAAATTGAAGTTGAAAACTTGAAACGAGAGATAAAATCTCTTAAACAAAATCAAATGATTTGTGATCATAGGATTACTCAGATTGAGAAAATCGATTCTCCAGCTGAGAAATCTAATGATAAAAACAAAGGTATTTGTAAAGATGATATTGAAGAAAAAACTATTAGTTTTAATCCTAAACATGATATGTTTTTGGGAATGATGCAAATTATTACTGCTCATAAATGGTATATCAAATGTACTATTCTCATTGATAATAGTTTTTCAATTACAAACATTGCCATGATTGATAGTGGAGCAGATGTTAGCTGCATTCAAGAAGGTTTAATACCTACGAAATATTTTCAAAAAACTACTCATATGGTTAGATCTGCATCCGGATATGCTTTAGTTATAAAGTATAAGCTTCCTAATATGGGTATTTGTCAGAATAAAGTCTGTATTCCTCACTTCTTTTTCTTGGTAAAAAACCAGTTATACCCTCCAATTATACTCGAAACACCGTTTATTAACGCCATTTATCCTTTTACTAGCATAGACTCGAAAGGTTTTACTGCTATTTATAAGGATAAAGAAATAAGTTATACTTTTGTTACAGATCCAGTAACTAGAGATATTAATGCTTTAATTGATATGAAGCAACAACATGTTGATTCTTTACAATTAGAATTGTTTAGTATGAATATATTTGATACTTTGAATTCTACTAAAGTACAAGAAAAAATCAATTGATTTCCGAACAGATTGCTATTGATATTTGTGCTGAGCATCCTAGTGCTTTTTGGAATCGAAAAAAGCATATTGTCACTCTTCCATATGAAGACAATTTCTCTGAGGATGATATTCCTATTAAATCTCGACCTTGTCAGATGAACGCAGAATTAGTAGAATTTTGCAAAAAAGAGATTGATAGCTTGCTACAAAAGGGTTTGATAAAACCCTCAAAATCTCCTTGGTCTTTCACAGCTTTTTATGTTAATAACGCAGCTGAAAAGGAACGTGGTGTTCCTAGATTAGTCATTAATTATAAACACTTGAATAAATATTTGAAATGGGTTAGGTATCCTATTCCTAATAAAAGAGATTTATTGTCTAGATTATATGATGCAAATATATTTTCAAAATTCGACTTAAAATTTGGATATTGGCAGATTCAAATATTTAAAGAGCATACTTATAGAACTGCTTTTAATGTTCCATTTGGGCAATATGAATGGAATGTTATGCCTTTTGGTTTGAAGAATGCCCCTTCAGAATTCCAAAAAATTATGAATGATATTTTCAACCCCTATCTAGATTTCATCATTGTTTATATCGATGACATTTTGATATTTTTCAAAACACTTGAAATGCATATTAAGCATTTAGATAATTTTAAAAGAATTGTTATACAAAATGGTTTGGTTATCTCAAAACAAAAAATGAGTTTATTCCAAATAAACATTAGATTTTTAGGACATTATATCTGTCAAGGAAAGATTACTCCTATTCAAAGATCGATTGATTTTGCTTCAAAATTTTCCGATGTTATTACTGATAGAACTCAGTTACAAAGATTTTTGGGAAGTTTAAATTATATTTTGCCTTTTTATAAAGATTTGTCGCGTGATTTAGCCCCCTTATATGATAGGCTAAAAAAAAATTATAAAAATCCTTGGACTGATAGTCATACTACTTTGGTTAAAAATATTAAGCAACGTGTTAAATCTTTACCTTGCTTAACCTTGCTAATCCTGCATGGAAAAAGATTATAGAGACTGATGCGTCTAATATTGGTTATGGAGGGATTTTGAAACAGATAAATCCCAATAATAAGCATGAATATCTGATTAGATTCTACTCTGGTAAATGGTCTGAAGCCCAAAGAAAATACGCTACTGTGGCACATGAAATGTTAACCATAGTAAAATGTGTTTTAAAATTTCAGGACGACTTATACAATCAAAAGTTTTTAATAAAAACTGACGCACAATCTGTTAAATATATGTTTAATAAAGACTTTAAATATGATGCCTCGAAAATGATATTTGCAAGATGGCAGGCTCAATTAGCCCCTTTTGATTTTGAAATACAATATAAAAAGTGAATTGATAATTCTCGGTCAGATTTCTTATCCCGTAAATATTTACAGGATGGAACCCCCTTGGGGTAGGGGAAGAGGTAGAGGTTGGGGAAGATCATCCCCACAGTCCAGAGGAAGATCATCACCTTCAGGATCGTCATACGGATCCACATCAAACTCCCCAGTTATACAAATGGAAAGAAAGAGTTTAACAATGAGAGGATATCTCTCAGAGAAGAATCATCGATCGGACCATCTGTACATCTGGAAGATATTCCAGAAGATAGCCCGTTATACGCACATTTGCAGGCCTATTTGACTGCTCAAAAACAGAAAGATATTTCTACCAAGCAAAGTGATACTTTTGCTTCCATCACAAAAGATGACAATGATGATATCAAGTCATATGAGAAAGTGTCAAAAAAGGAAATGATATTTCTTTTAGAAAACTCTGACATTCACAGAAAAGAAGAGCCATGGAAGATATTCCAAATGTATTTAATAAATAGTTTATATTATCCGGGTGAGTCATATAAAACCCGCTCCTATTATGAAACAATACTAACCAGTACGGGCAGTGCAGATTTTCAGCATTTTTCTGGGTATAGAACAGACGAGAACGTTTATAACTTCTCAAAGATTATAATTAAACAGATCATATCTGTTGAAGACTGGGGTATATCCACAACGAAAGAAAGGCAGATAAGCCTTAACAAATCTAGAATGAATTTTACCTATTGGGATTATATCTAGGCATTTGATAAAGTGTTATACTACAATAATGATCGACACAAACATACTTAGTTTATTAAAGTATGTGCAAAGATATTTGCAGAAGCTGTTCCTAATTGATTTCTGAACTGGTGGTCATACCACGGTCCAACAGTAAAAATTTTACCAAATCCATTTCTCTGGTTATATAAAGAATGGATAAAAGTTTCCCCTTTTATAAACAACTTATATCACTCAGATCATATATGTTACCCAGATAAAATTAACCAGATTTATTTCTTTCTTGAATTCTTTATTCCCTGGATACACAAATGGAATCCAGAAGTCGGATTCACCGAAGAACAAGTCCCATGCTTATACAGGACTTTTTACAGCGACTTTTGGGACAAGTTAATGAAGAAGGATCCCAAAACAAAGACTTTATATAGTCAAGAACTCTTGGATTCAATCGAAATAAAAATCCAAGAGTATTCCAGCCAACCTCAGAAAGAGGTAATTGATGACAGCTCAGTAAGGCATATTGCCAGAAGAATTTCCTTTCAAGAAGGAGATAAAGCAGAAATGATTAACAACTACTTGGAAAAGTCAAAAGAAATTTACTTCATTCCATTAATCAATATGAGAAATCACACACTTCTATGCAGAGTGAAACCAGCAACGATGATATAGCTGGAGATTCTCAACCCTTTGAATCAGAAAAAATACTTTCTGATGAAGATTTATGGAATGCGGAAGAATTCATCCGCAAAATGAAAGAAACAGACAAAAAACCAGCATAGTGAAACAGCTGGACCCCACAAAAACAGTGAAGCTGCCGGACCCACAGCACAGTGAAGCCGCCAGACCCCACTTAAATAGTAGATACACTGTTCATCAACAGTAGATACACTGTTTCAACAGTAAAAATACTGTTTTGTATAGTAAAAATACTGTAACAGGGACCCACGGGACCCAATTTTACTGTTCATAGATTCTTTTCTTTTCTATTTATACGTTTCATTCGTTCAGAAGAAAGGGAAGCGAACCGAGACCCTCTCTCTCTAGAATTCTCTCTCTCTCTTCAAGTGTAATTAAGAGTTTGCAGTTTGAAGTTTTTGTAACAGAAGAACAAGTAAATAAAGTTTTCAGTTCTTCATCTTCAGGCCTTGCATCCTGGCCAAAAGGTACTGTTTTCTTTCTTAGTTAGTTTTTCTTCTAGTCTCTCCTCTCTGGCCGTGACGATGTCCGGCTAAGAGACTTCATATCTATGTTGAGTATCTAACTTCTCTCCTATATAAACCATGAAAGAGACGGCATCTATTTAAATATAAATGAACTTTATATATAAAGTTTTGACTTGGTGTCAAGATTGTTATACACTTCTGGATCAGAATCGGATTATTATTCTGAGTCAGAATCCGAAGCTGAAATAGATTTACTTGATTTATCTGATAGTGATAAAAATGTTGATAATACTTGTACAACTTGCAAAGGTGATACATGTGCTTGTGATGATGAATTTTATAAATTACAATCACAATTTAAAATTTTGAACATGAAAATTATTACATCTGATAATGTAATAGAACTTTTAAAGGAAGTTACTGATGAAAAACTTCGTGAAAAAATTATTAATTTGGCTGCTAGTTCAGGTTCTAATTCAAGTTCTAGTTTTGTAAAACCTTTTGAAAAAGAATTTGAATATTCTCCACCTTATTCTTTACTAGAGGTTAATAACCGTCTGTTGAACAAAAATACAACTCCAGCAAAAGATTCTTCTTTCGATGATTTAAAAATTGATATTTTAACAGGATCAAGTGGCGGACGGTAATCCGCCATGCCTTCTTAATTAAACTAAAACAAAAATCACCGTTTGACCGGGAACTGGACTTGTTTCGCACCTCTCATCTGACATTTATATGTCTGGAAGGTTTCCACCAGTTAAAGACTTCTATTTTAACATACTTGAGAATTCTTAATCTAGCTAATTCAGTACCCTTATATTTAAAGACTGGCGGTAATCCGCACAATCAGTAAGGATATAAGAATTGAAATATACTTGAATTTTATATATAGTTTAATGACTGTATGGAAGGTTAAAAACCTTTACTCAAGCAAGGGGTCTGTCATAATATAATACATACTTTTATTGAGCCCATGTGTCTAGCAGTTCTAACCGTGAAAGAAGATGCCCTTTTAACTCCTTTATCGGGCTGAGGTTCACGGCTGGCTAGACGAAGCCACTAAGGCAAAGCCAATAAGAGCAGTGTTATATTAGACTGTACCAACCATCTTGACACCAAGTCAAAACTCTATATATAAAGTTCATTTATATTTAAATAGATGTCGTCTCTTTCATGGTTTATATAGGAGAGAAGTTAGATACTCAACATAGATATGAAGTCTCTTAGCCGGACATCGTCACGGCCAGAGAGGAGAGACTAGAAGAAAAACTAACTAAGAAAGAAAACAGTACCTTTTGGCCGGGATGCAAGGCCTGAAGATGAAGAACTGAAAACTTTATTTACTTGTTCTTCTGTTACAAAAACTTCAAACTACAAACTCTTAATTACACTTGAAGAGAGAGAGAGAATTCTACAGAGAGAGGGTCTCTTGTGGGGTGTAGCTGTTTCACCGTGCTGGTCTTTTGTCTGTTTCTTTCATTTTGCGGATGAATTCTTCCGCATTCCGTAAATCTTCATCAGAAAGTATTTTTTCTGATTCAAGGGGTTGAGAATCTTCAGCGATATCATCGTTGCTGGTTTCACTCTGCATAGAAGTGTGTGATTTGTCATATTGATTAATGGAATGAAGTAAATTTCTTTTGACTTCTTCCAAGTAGTTGTTAATCATTTCTGCTTTATCTCCTTCTTGAAAAGAAATTCTTCTGGCAATATGCCTTACTGAGCTGTCATCAATTACCTCTTTCTGAGGTTGGCTGGAATACTCTTGGATTTTTATTTCGATTGAATCCAAGAGTTCTTGACCATATAAAGTCTTTGTTTTGGGATCCTTCTTCATTAACTTGTCCCAAAAGTTGTTGTAAAAAGTCCTGTATAAGCATGGGACTTGTTCTTCGGTGAATCCGACTTCTGGATTCCATTTGTGTATCCAGGGAATAGAGAATTCCAGAAAGAAAGAAATCTAGTTAATTTTATCTGGGTAACATATATGATCTAAGTGATATAAGTTATTTATAAAAGGGGAAATTTTTATCTATTCTTTATATAACCAGAGAAATGAATTTGGTAAAATTTTTACTGTTGGACCGTGGTATGACCACCAGTTCGGAAACCAATTAGGAACAACTTCTGCAAATATCTTTGCACATACTTTAATAAACCATGTATGTTTGTGTCGATCATTATTGTAGTATAACACTTTATCAAATGCCTGGATATAATCCCAATAGGTAAAATTCATTCTAGATTTGTTAAGGCTTATCTGCCTTTCTTTCATTGTTGATATACCCCAGTCTTCAACAGATATGATCTGTTTAATTATAATATTTGAGAAGTTATAAACGTTCTCGTCTGTGCTATACCCAGAAAAGTGCTGAAAATCTGCACTGCCCGTACTGGTTAGTATTGTTTCATAATAGGAGCGGGTTTTGTATGACTCACCCGGATAATATAAACCATTTATTAAATACCTTTGGAATATCTTCCACGGCTCTTCTTTTCTCTGAATGTCAGAGTTTTCTAAAAGAAATATCATTTCCTTTTTTGACATTTTCTCATATGACTTGATATCATCATTGTCATCTTTTGTGATGGAAGCAAAAGTATCACTTTGCTTGGCAGAAATATCTTTCTATTTTTGAGCAGTCAAATAGACCTGCAAATGTGCGTATAACGGGCTATCTCTGGAATATCTTCCAGATGGACAGATGGTCCGATCGATGATTCTTCTCTGAGAGATATCCTCTCATTGGTTAAACTCTTTCTTCCCATTTATATAACTGGGGAGTTTGATGTGGATCCGTATGACGATCCTGAAGGTGATGATCTTCCTCTGGACTGTGGGGATGATCTTCCCCAGCCTCTACCTCTTCCCCTACCCCAGGGGGGTTCCATCCTGTAAATATTCACGGGATAAAAAATCTGGCAGAGAATTATCAATTCCCTTTATATATTGTATTTCAAAATCAAAAGGGGCTAATTGAGCCTGCCATCTTGCAAATATCATTTTCGAGGCATCATGTTTAAAATCTTTATTAAACATATATTTAACAGATTGTGCGTCAGTTTTTATTAAAAACTTTTGATTGTATAAGTCGTCCTGAAATTTTAAAACACATTTTACTATGGTTAACATTTCATGTGCCACAGTAGCGTATTTTCTCTGGGCTTCAGACCATTTACCAGAGTAGAATCTAATCAGATATTCATGCTTATCATTGGGATTTATCTGTTTCAAAATCCCTCCGTAACCAATATTAGACGCATCAGCCTCTATAATCTTTTGCCATGCAGGATTAGCAAGGGTTAAGCAAGGTAAAGATTTAATACGTTGCTTAATATTTTTAACCAAAGTAGTATGACTATCAGTCCAAGGATTTTTATAATTCTTTTTTAGCCTATCATATAAGGGGGCTAAATCACACGACAAATCTTTATAAAAAGGCGAAATATAATTTAAACTTCCTAAAAATCTTTGTAACTGAGTTCTATCAGTAATAACATCGGGAAATTTTGAAGCAAAATCAATCGATCTTTGAATAGGAGCAATTTTTCCTTGACAGATATAATGTCCTAAAAATCTAATGTTTGTTTGGAATAAACTCATTTTTCGTTTTGAGATAACCAAACCATTTTGTATAACAATTCTTTAAAAAATATCTAAATGCTTAATATGCATTTCAAGTATTTTGGAAAATACTAAAATGTCATCGATATAAACAATGATGAAATCTAGATAGGGGTTGAAAATATCATTCATAATTTTTTGGAATTCTGAAGGGGCATTCTTCAAACCAAAAGGCATAACATTCCATTCATATTGCCCAAATGGAACATTAAAAGCAGTTCTATAAGTATGCTCTTTAAATATTTGAATCTGCCAATATCCAGATTTTAAATCGAATTTTGAAAATATATTGGCATCATATAATCTAGACAATAAATCTCTTTTATTAGGAATAGGATACCTAACCCACTTCAAATATTTATTCAAGGGTTTATAATTAATGACTAATCTAGGAATATCACGTTCCTTTTCAGCTGCGTTATTAACATAAAAAGCTGTGCAAGACCAAGGAGATTTTGAGGGTTTTATCAAACCCTTTTGTAGCAAGCTATCAATCTCTTTTTTGCAAAATTCTACTAATTCTGCGTTCATCTGACTAGGTCGAAATTTAGTAGGAATATCATCCTCAGAGAAATTGTCTTCATATGGAAGAGTGACAATATGCTTTTTTCGATTCCAAAAAGCACTAGGATGCTCAGCACAAATATCAATAGCAATCTGCTCGGAAATCAATTTGATTTTTTCTTGTACTTTAGTAGAATTCAAAGTATCAAATATATTCATACTAAACAATTCTAATTGTAAAGAATCAACATGTTTTTGTTGCATATCAATTAAAACATTAATATCTCTAGTTACTGGATTTGTAACAAAAGTATAACTTATTTCTTTATCCTTATAAGTAGCAGTAAAACCTTTCGAATCTATGCTAGTAAAAGGATAAATGGCGTTAATAAACGGTGTTCCAAGTATAATTGGAGGGTATAACTGGTTTTTTACCAAGAAAAAGAAGTGAGGAATACAGACTTTATTCTGACAAATACCCGTATTAGGAAGCTTATACTTTATATCTAAAGCATGTCCGGATGCAGATCTAACCATATGAGTAGTTTTTTAAAAATATTTCGTAGGTATTAAACCTTCTTGAATGCAGCTAACATCTGCTCCACTCTCAATCATGGCAATATTTGTAATTGAAAAAATATTATCAATGAGAATAGTACATTTGATATACCATTTATGAGCAGTAATAATTTGCATCATTCCCAAAAACATATCAAGTTTAGGATTAAAACTAATAGGTTTTTCTTTAATATTATATTTACAAATACCTTTAATTTTATCATTAGATATATCAGCTGGAGAATTGATTTTCTCAATCTGAGTAATCCTATGATCACAAATCATTTGATTTTGTTTAAGAGATTTTATCTCTCGTTTCAAGTTTTCAACTTCAATTTTTAAATCATCGAAAGAAGAATCTCTTGCTGGAGTTGTATTTTTGTTCAACAGACGGTTATTAACCTCTAGTAAAGAATAAGGTGGAGAATATTCAAATTCTTTTTCAAAAGGTTTTACAAAACTAGAACTTGAATTAGAACCTGAACTAGCAGCCAAATTAATAATTTTTTCACGAAGTTTTTCATCAGTAACTTCCTTTAAAAGTTCTATTACATTATCAGATGTAATAGTTTTCATGTTCAAATTTTCAAATTGTGATTGTAATTTATAAAAATCATCATCACAAGCACATGTATCACCTTTGTAAGTTGTACAAGTATTATCAATATTTTTATCACTATCAGATAAATCAAGTAAATCTATTTCAGCTTCGGATTCTAACTCAGAATAATAATCCGATTCTAATCCAGAAGTGTATAACAAACCATAAACCTTATCACGTAACTCATCGTCTAGTCATAAGGTTTCAGCTTTTGAAGCTTAAAATTCGGTGCTATATGGCCAAATTTACCACACTTATAACACTTAATGTCAGCTAGATCTCTCTTAGACCTATTTTTGGTAAATCTAGTAGCCTTACGATGGGCTTTCTTAGCTTCTCGTTCTTCTTTGGATCTATATCTAGATCTCTTTCTCCTATAAGGACTGTCTTGGTTTGGGTATCTATGATACTTATGTTTCTTCTTCTTATGAGTAGAAGTCTTGGGTAGACCGAACTGAGTACAAAAATCTCCTAACTGGGATTTTTCCCTAAGCTAATCCATTTTAAGCTGTCTGGACAATCTCAATTCATTGTACAAGTTTAATCCTTTCTATGTGCAAATTCCTATCAACTTACCATAGGTATAGTCTCTGTATGGAATTTCACCATAACTACCTCTTAGAACCTTCTTAACTCTTTAAGCAAATAAGGAGGGAAGACCATCTATAAACTTAGCTTTCCAATATTCAATCTTATTCTCTGGTAGTTCCATCACTCTACTCATAAAAGTGTCTTTATACCATCTAAACTCACCTAAGGTCTTACATCTAAGACCATTAAGAAGAGTACGGACAGTCTCATTCTGATTGGTAAATCTACCATTAAAGTGTTCTAAAATAGTAAGAATAAGGATATAAACGGCATCTTCTCTATTTGCCACTAGGGCCATGCCAGTAAAACCTGCAACAATCATCCTGCAAATATTCCTATCTGTATTTTTCACACTTTTACAGATAGTTGCATACATAAGCATTCTATGTACAAGAATAGTTAACTGCCTATCAGTCAAACCATCAAGATTTCATTCATAAATTTCGGAACCACTGTAAGACGTATTAGTCTGATTCCAATCACGTTCCTCTATTAAAACATCTTGAGGAGTAGGACGATTGTAATAATAAGTTTGCATTCTGGGTTTGTTAGCATATCTGCTATCAGTAAACTTACTATTCTTTTGGGGATAACTTTTGAGTTTATTAAACTCTAACAAAACATCATTTTTATAATCATAAGTAGCATCCATTTTATCAGCAAAATCTTTTGATAAATCAATAGGTTTGATATTCAAACCGGATAACTTTTTATCAAGAAGTTCTTCTAAATCATTAAAAGATTTAAATTTAAAATTCTGAATCTTAGGGGTTCTTTGAATATGAGTAAGAACAATTTGAGCTCCTGATTTGCTTCCTGAAGTAGAGGCAATATCAGTTATTTTCTTGCTAGTACTCATATCTTTTATCAAAACTGTTAAATCATCAAGTTTTTTATCAAGAAAACTAATCTGTTCTCCCAAAACCTTAACATATAAGCTCAAATAATTATTTTGAGAAATTAATTTATTAATTTCTGCGATGCTGACTGCAGCAACATCTTCGTCAATAAATTTTTGAAATGCAGTAAAAGTAATACCTGTATTATTAGGTAAAACAAAAGGTGCTTGAGGAGGGTAAATGGCTTTAGTAATATTGTCACTCCCGTCTTTATAAGATCTTTCTAAAACTTTTATAAAAAGTGGTAAATATGTGACTATAAACCAAGGAACAAAGTACATAATTTGATTATGTAAAGTACAAGTTTCAAAAAATTCTTTAGAAATATTGTTCAACTCCTCTTTACTATAAGTATCAAAAAATCAAGTTTTAAACCGGTTCCATTTATCACTGAAAAATTATTTTTGAATATAACCTCTAGCTTGTGACCCTGGACTAAAATCAATTTGGTGTGGAATCATTTAAACATTATTTGGGTCAAAATCCATCTCGGACGCAGAAGGAATATCCTTATCAGGAATATTATCATTATCCTGAACAATATTTGTCTTGGGGTTAATCTTAACCCTTTCAACTGACTTATCACCCACTTTAGTAGAAATTGTGTGTAAAGATGCAGCACGATTTCTAGCTAGTCCATAGACTGGTTCAACAGGAGAAATGTGTTGAATATCAGGCAACAGTCTATGATTGGTAAAGGAATGTATATTATAATTAGAACTAATAGTAGGCAACAGTCTATTATTGGAAAATGACTGTCTATTATAAGTGAAACTATTATCGTCAAACTGAATGCAAATCCTACCATCCGGATTTTGAGTAATATGAGAATACTCAGTATTACTGACAGCATCAGTTATCTGACTGGGGGATATAACCGAATCCAAAGTCCATGTAGTTGGAAAATTAATTTCCTCCCACTTAATAGGTCTCCTCGTGGTGACCTTAGACTTTGCAAAATTCGTTTCCACTAAAATAGTTTGATCAGATGTATCATATAATTTACATCTGGGGTTTAACGTAAATAGCAATTTGAAATAAATTCTATACGATAAACATATAAGTTCAGAACCAGGCGCATAATTATAACCATGCGTTTTCACATTTAATATTAATGCATCAAGTATATTAACATCAGATAAAGATAATTGCAGATTAGGTTGAGTATTAAAATATACTGGGCCATAGGCAACAGTAGATTCAATAGAACCCATTAGAGACTGTCTGAAATTCAGATTTCTAGCATCTCTAAGAGCGGCTAAAAACATCTCTGGTAACCCTTTAAGGGTTAATGGCTTAAAAGCAATTTGTACCATACCAATATACAAATAATTATACTGGTGTTTATAAACATCTACATCATGCTTGTTTAATAAACGAATAGTCTGTTCAGACGAATTCAAAGCTAAAGATTGCTCAGTTGTTTTAACAAGTTGTTTAGAAGAGAGTTTATCAAACCATCCATAATCATAGATTGTTCTAATAGGGAATTTAGGAATAGTCCATTTGTTTAACAAATCAAGGTTTTGAGGTATATCTACCTCTTCCAACCTAGTATTTTTCATACTAGTTTCTCCTAAATCCATATTTCAGAAACATATCTATGTTGAATATTTCATATCTATCTTATATATACCATGAAAGTACCTAGGCTCTGATACCATCTTAAGATATACTATATATACATGTATATCTACTATACTATACTATATATATATCTAGTATATCTAGTATACTTAGTATATCTTAAGATGTATATATAGTATAGTATAGTATATATATATAAGCTTATATATATATGTATATCGAATATAGCTTATATATCTTATGAGATGTATATATAGTATAGACTATAGTATAGTATAAATATAAGCTTATATATATATATATATATATATATATATATATATATATATATACTATACTATACTATATTATACTATATGTATAGCTTAAGATATATAAAAAGACAAAAATATTGTAAAGAGATATTCAAATCAATGCGTTATATTTTTATTATAGCATTAAAAATCATGGCAATATATTTCTTAGTCTTCCTCCCCCTAGTCTTTATAGCCATCGGGATTCACTTCCTCAATTCCCTGTGACAAATAAACTTCAAGCTCATTTAGTTGTGAAAAATTACTAGTACTAGAACCTTGAGAACCCCTGAACCCTGCCCAAGCACTAAGTGCTCTTACTCCCGCAGTCCTTTTAGATGATTGAGAACTAGAAGAAGAAGGAGTTGGAACATTTGGTCTAGCATGATCTAATGCAACTTGATAAGCATTATAAATAGTTTGAACATTTATTTTAATTGAGGCTATTGCGTTCGGAAGTTTAGACAACTCCTCATCTTCAAGTGCTAAACCTTTATAAACAGTTTCATACCAAAATTGAGGACCTCCTAATTTCATAGTAGGATTTAACAATGCAGCAATACCATAAATAGGGGAAATAGGGAAAAAATATTTTTTAAACTTTTTTCTCATGGAATCAATAGCAAGTTGATAAATTTCCCCACCCTCTGAAAAATGATCAAACAAATTTGCAAATTCTGCAATATAAACTAAACAGTTAGAAATAGTAGGATAATATTGCCCAGAAAATTTATTTGTAGCAATATAGAATTTTTCTAAAAAATCTACAAGCATTTTAACATTAGCCCAATCCGCATTTGTTAGGTGCTCATCATCATCACTTACATGAGCATTAAACGTTGAGTTTATGGGGTTTCTATATTCATATGCAACAACTAAACTTTCATACATGTAATTCCATCTAGTTGGACAAGGTTTAGGAACCTTTCTTTCTCTTAGGCCAAATTCATCACATCTTTTAAAATATTCTCTAAGTTTACTTCTACGGTTTGAATAAAAAGCCAATTAAGAGCCATTTTAACCTTTTCAATTTCAACATTTAAAATTCGCATACCATCACCCACAATTAAATGGTAAATATGACAAATACATCTAACATGAAAAATGATACTAAATACAGGACTTAGTTTAGTGGTAAGCAAGGCTACAACATTTGTGTTACTAGTAGCATTATCCATTGAAATTGATATTATTTTATCACTAATGCAAAAATATCTACAAATATCCGCAATCGTGCTAGAAATAAACTGCCCTGTGTGACGCGAATTAATTATTCTATAAGCAATAATGCGCTTTTGCATTATCCAATGCTCATCAATCCAATGACTGGTAACAGTAAGATAATCACAGTCATTACCACTTCTACCAATATCAGTTGTAATAGCAAGACGACAATTTATATGAGTAAATAAATATCGCAAATATTATTCATATTCATGTTTATATTTATAAATATCACTCTTTACGGTTGTGCGAGGAAAACTTTTATAAGTAGGATTATAAACTTTTCTAATATAATGCACAAAGTGGGGGTTAGAAGGAAAACTATAGGGTAAGCACATAACAGTAACCATTTTTGCCAATTCTTCCCGATCTTTTTTTGGATCATAATATAAAATATCACCGGTAACAGTGTTAATTTCCGGTTGAAATTGATTTGACCCGGTACTAAGGTCAGCCTGACTAGGTGCACTTGTCCCCTCAGCCAAAGCTTTCATACGAAAATATCTAGCTTTATCTTGAGGGTGTAGCAATATGTGTCTAGTCAAACTCCCCCCCCCCCCGACTTCCAACATATTGAAAAACTAACTCTTTGCCACAAGTTTTACACTTAGCCCTATTTTTTTCTCTTAGTTGAGTAAAAAATTGCCAAACAAGAGATGTTTCTGCCCGTTTAGAAGGTTGTCTAGAAAAAGTAGGGGCACTAATAGGAGGGTCAGACGGGGGATCATCTAGATTATTATTAGTTGGGTTAACTTCAGGAGCAGGACTAGTGGGTGTATCATCATCCGGTTGCGTTTCATCAAAATCTATTTCTTCATCATCATTTTCATCAATAGTTGGATTACCATAAAGAGCATTCATATATTCATGGTTTAATTGTTCACCGGGTGCAATATTATGGCAAAATTGACTCTCGGTAAATTGTAATAAACTATTATCGCTATCAAGAATAGGAGGTGTAGGACGGGTAACATGTTTGGGTCGGGGAGCCGGGGGAAGTGGAGGAGGAACATATTGGCCACTAGATTCACCACTCTTCGATTTTCCCTTATTTTTACTAAACATATTTTTTAAGGAATAAGCCATCTTAATTAATCAAGCAAAGTAAATAACACAAACAAAATTATAATATTAAAACTTAAGAGTTGGAACGAGTTTACCGAATTGACGAACAACTTGTTGGAAATTGATTATCGTTGAAGACTTCAATTCACCAACTTCACAATTGTTTCACAAATTGTAACAATAAAGTAAGCAATAGTAGCAATTATAGAAGTAAATTAGAGAGAGATTGTGATAGATTGATGATTTTGTAAGAAAAAATAAAATAATGATGGGGTATTTATAGTTGAAAATAGGAAAAAAGTGTAATTATAAAAAGTTTGGGATTAAAACAAAGTTGGGGGGTTAAATGGCTATTTCATAAATAGCCAACGGCTATTTTTTTAAAAAAAAGCCGTTGGGACCGTTTGGCCCGCTAAGGGACCGGGCCGGTCCCGGGCCCTGACGGGCCAAACGGTCCCGGGCCTGGCAGGCCCAAATCATAGGACCGGCCCACGAGACCGGACCAGGCCCGCTAAAACCGGACCAAACGGTCCTGGCCCGTTTAGCCGTTTGGCCCGCGGCCCCGGGCCTGGACCGGCCCACTTGCCAGCCTTAACCCAAACAATGGCATGCGAAATTTGACCAAACAATGTTGTCAAATGATTTTAAGATAAATGAATATGATAAATGTGTGTACATTAAAAATGTTCCAAATCACATAGTCATTGTTTGCCTATATGTGGATGATATGCTGATAATGAGTAATGACATTGCCAACATAAATGCTACTAAGCGTATGCTCAATAGCAAGTTTGATATGAAAGACTTGGGAGTTGCTGATTTAATTCTGGGAATTAAGATACATAAGACTCCTCAAGGTCTGGCATTGTCACAATCTCATTATATTAAGACAGTACTTGAAAAATTCAAGCACTTGAGCTTTAAAGTTGCAAAGACTCCAATTGACGTGAATCTTGCATTAGCAAAGAATATAGGCCAAAGCATATCACAATTGGATTATGCTCGTGTGTTGGGATACTTAATGTATATCATGAATTGTACACGACCAGATATAGCTTGTGCTATAAGTAAACTGAGTCGATATACGAGCAATCCAGGCCAATCTCATTGGATGGCAGTGAAACGAGTTTTGGGATATTTAGAACATACCCAGAACTTTGACTTGCACTACAGTAAATTCACTGCGGTGATTGAGGGATACTGTGATGCAAATTGGATCACCGGTTCAACTGATTCTAAGTCCATGAGTGGATATGTATTCACTATTGGTGGAGGAGCGGTATCTTGAAAGTCGTCTAAACAAACATGTATTGCCCGCTCTACAATGGAGGCTGAATTCATAGCCTTAGATAAAGCCGGTGAAGAAGTTGAATGGCTCCGAAATTTCTTGGAAGACATTCCATTTTGGCCCAAACCGTTGGCACCAATATGCATACATTGTGATAGTCAAGCGGCAATTGGAAGGGTTGGGAGCGTTATGTATAACGGTAAATCTCGTCATATACGACGAAGACATAAAACCGTTAGGCAATTACTCTCTAGAGGAATTATCATGATTGACTATGTAAAGTCAAGTGATAATGTGTCGGATCCACTTACAAAAGGCCTAACTAGAGAGGTAGTTGAGAAATCATCAAAGGGAATGGGGCTATGGCCGAGAACAAGTCATTGTGGCGGTAACTCTACCTAGAAGACTGGAGATCCCAAGATCTAGGTTCAAGGAGATCAAACAAAGTCATTAATGACGGTTCAACATTGTCAAATAAAATTTTAGTCTGTTCTCGTGATAAGACAATGTTCAGTACCAAGGATAAAGCATTAAGGCTTTTTAATGATTTCTAAATTTAATACGGGGTATATCAAATAGTGTATCTATAGGATGACACATTTAGGAATCACCTATGTAAGTGTGAAGTGATAGCCACTTCAAGGAGAACTTTGTAAGGCCAGTTCTCTACGCACTTATGAAACCAGGCGGTGTTCATGGCTGAAATGAACACAACAATGAGAACCAAAGACGGTTAAGGGTTGATTGTGTGACTTATGGTTGTCTAGGTATACACCAAAGATCGACGGTTCAAAGATATCAAATCTACCGATTGACGAGTATATCCGACATAAGTTAATTACGGAAAGTTCAAAGGGAAACCTACTTATCCAGATGCGATTAATCATTGCTTGCAAATCACACAGTTTTTCCATGCATACTTCTGTGATATAGCCATTCCCCATTCATGTGAGGGATTGTTGAGGTTTTTGTTATTTAAGATGAAATAGTCTTAAAATGAGGGTGAATGGGAAATGGAGGAAAAAATAAAATTTTTGAGTAAAATTTTAAGTTTCCCCCTCTTGACAATGAGACATTGTCCCATATTGGAAGAGGAAAAGATTTTTGGTGGGTATATATATAATTGCTCTTCTTGTAGCTCTTAAAGAGTTAAGAAGAAAGCAAGCCTCGCGCCGTCGTCTCGGCTTCGGCTCGGCTTCGGCTACGGCTTCGGCTTCGGATTCGGATTCGGATTTGGTCAAATGATTGATTGATTAATTTTTTGGACCAAATTTATTTGTTAATAGTAAATATTAACGTAAGATTATCCGCATTTGTAACGGATATGTTCCAATCCGTGTATTGACCACCAGCTGCAATAGCAGCCGCCTAATGCTCTTCCTACCATGGCCAAGTGCTTGCTCCACAAACAAGCTAGTGCATGCTCCACCATGGAGGGTGGAGGGTCGTTCATCTTCAAAGCTGACTGCTATAAATATGTGCAGCAGCTGTTGAAGAAACACACCAAACTGAAAACGCTTAACTTTGGCTACACATTGCACTCCTTCCTCTCAGCATTTTCATACGATTTTCTGAGTTTCTACTCCTTTGTTCTGTATTATTTTAACTTCAAACAAAGCAACTGTAAGTGTGATTTGCTATTGAACTTTGTGTTCGCTGAAATACTGGGGTTTGAAGTACCGCTATACCAGTGTGTGATTCATTCTATCCTGGGAGGAAATAATCCATAACCTTGGGTACTAGGAGGGGATTAAATTCCTTAAGGAAACACTGTGAATCCAGTGGGCTCGAATTAATTACTGTTTCATTACGATAACTTATATTTTCCAGAATTATTATTTACAAATACAGCAATATTGGCGGGACTAACAAATACAACAGCTAATTTGAGTAATTAACTTCCGTTATATCAAACACACCTGATCTTTTCAATTTGCACCAGCCAAGGCTGCATCTTTGAACCCTTTGAAAACAGCTTTCACGTCATTAGGTTTGGGAAGGCTTTGTTGAATAACAGGAAGTTGAATGAAAGTCTTGATCCATGCATCAAGATAAGGGTATTTCTTTGAATCCATTGCTTTGAATTCACCAACTTCTTCTACATATTGGAACCAATAAGCAATCCAACCAACTACTATGTCAACATACCCTATTTTCTCCCCACCAAATAACTTTTTCCCAGTTATCTGTCTTTCAAGAAGCTGTAATCCCTCTGCCACTGATTCAACCCCCTCTGCTTTAGTTTCTCCTGAGGAGAAAAATGCCTTTTTTGCTGCTTCATAGAACTGCATCAAAGATAAAAAGAAAAGAAAAAAAATTAAATTTCGTTTGTGTGTAACCAAAACTTGCACAATAGAAAGACTCAACTACTGCTTAAGAGTCCTTTCGATTTTACAGATTAAAAGAAGCTAATAAGTATCTGGACAGCCCAGTGCACAAATCATTTCGCGTTCGTGCAGGATTCGGGAAGGGTTGCACCTTAAAGGTGTAATGTAAACAACTTATCCTAATTCAAGCATTGCTCGAACCTATAGGTTATACGGAGACAACTTTACTGTTGCTCCACGATAAGTATTTAAGTGTTAAAAAAAATACTTTTTTAAGTGTTCAAACATATTAACTTTACACAATATTTACAAAAATTTGGCTTCATTTGATTCAATTGAGCTAACCACTTGCATCAATCTCAATAATTAAGTTTGGTGGCCTAATATTAATCCATTGGTCCTAGACATTCATATTAGCATGCAGTACAAGAGGTCCCACTGCCGCAGCTGTGGAATCATCCAATTATTCAAAAGTTCAATAAATAGAGCAACTAAATTTTAAGGAGACAAAACTTTGTCAATATAGATTCATCGCATATATGGATTTTCATGAAACAAAGTTAAATGTCAAAACAAATGAATTGATGATTAATTACCTTTTGCTTAAACAGTATAACTCTTTGGGCATTGGAAACAGAGTTGATAATATTGTCTTAAAGTACAGAACATTTTCTTGTTTGAGATTCAATAATTAATACTACTTCCAATAGGTGGCTAAAAATGTTGCGTATACATGACTGCATTTTTAGCTATGCTTCTGCTTTACAATCTAACTTGTACTATACTGAGTACGTGAATTTTGAATGAACTTTAAGTCTCTATTTGGAAATTTGAAGATCAAGATCAAATTTGATCCAATCATAATAACTATATGTATCTGTTCATAAAAATGTAATACTAGCATGTTGAAAAATAAGAAAAACTACATGTCATAACAAGTTAAAATACACTAATAATATAAACGTCTAGTATTGATTAGAATGGTTAAAAGGAAAATTACCTTGCCATCAATAAACCGAGCCCAAAAACGAGCAGAAGCTCTGTCAAAAGGATCCAGAGGGAGTAGAGGATTAAGTGGCCAAGTTTCTTCAATGTACTCAAGAATAACAAGTGATTCAGACAATGATTTCCCAACATGTACAATCACTGGCACCTTCTTATAAACTGGATTAAGCTCCACAAGCAATAGAGTACTACTCCTGCTGGAAATATCTTGCTCTATAAATTCATAATCAATGCCTTTTAGCTTCAGTGCCCACACTATTCTTTGAGTAAATAGACTTTCTTTTGTGCCCACAAGTTTCAGATCTGCTCTCTCCTCCATCTTCTCTCAGTTTTCTATAACAAAATTGTGACATGTGGTTTCAATTGGATATTACTAATGAGTGAATATTTTCTACACAAGTTATTCCATGCAAATTAAGATAAAAAGCTTAGGGACAAAGTAACCTTATCCATCAATCAATGAACACTAGCTTTATGTCACATCTACATCAGAAAATTAAGTCACCACTAGGGTTCTTTTTTAGGGTTGAGGTACTGATATTTTAAGGGGAAAAAGAAGGAAACACGTGAAAATTCCATTGACACAGAAAAGGAAATGGAAAGACAAAAAGTAAATAAATAAATAGCTAAAAACCTGTAGTGAACATCAAGCCATGAAAAACAAGACAACCCGCCTTAATACAATAGGCTTGATCAATAACAGGTGTTTGACTGTATTATATTGTATTGTATCATTATTTTAAATATATTATTTATTTTAATTGTTACTTAAATTATATTTTATTATATTATTAAATTCATGTTACCTAACAACTAAAAACCTGTTTTATATATATGACAATTAATTTGATGTGGTAGTATTTAACTCCATCCTATATCGTGTTCTTGCTTGTTATCTACACTATTTGTCTCCTCCTCAGTTTCTAATCGCGCGTGTCCACGGTCAATCTACAAGTGAGTTTATTATTATTATTATTATTATTATTATTATTTTATTTTATTTTTTATTTTTTTATTTTTATTAATTGTTTTGTAGTTATACTGACTTCATGACAGAGACTTGATGTTCCATACGCTCTTTTTTGCTTGAATCACTATTTTAATTCTTAACTAGTTTATTGAACCAAATAATT
The DNA here is from genome assembly GCF_000715075.1 of Nicotiana tabacum. NCBI lineage: Eukaryota > Viridiplantae > Streptophyta > Magnoliopsida > Solanales > Solanaceae > Nicotiana > Nicotiana tabacum. The sequence continues at coordinate 121,313,733 of NC_134098.1, forward strand.
GTAAACTATAGGTAGATTTTTTAAAACTTTTTTACAAAAATGTTCCAATTGCAGGGATGCGCTTACAGTAGCTAAGGACATTTTTTGAGTAATTTCTTGACAAATCTAATATTAATAGCAATTAAAAACATTTTAGTAAACTTATCAATTATTCTACGATACAATACAAAATCAAATAATGTAAATGTTGTTAAACTGCAACACATAATATAATCTGCCAAACATTGTTTTAACAAAATTATACATTACAAAGGATACATTATGAAATGATGAGTAACAACCATCCAAACAAGGTGTAAGTAAAATACATTAAAATCCACTTTCAGGTTTCATAAATAAAAAATACCAAGAACCTAAAAGGAATTTGTTTTCTATTTAATCTTTTTTCAATTTGCACCAGCCGAGGCTGCATCTTTGAATCCCTAGGAGGCTTTGTTGAATAACAGGAACTTTTGTCATGATGTTTTAATTGGATACCAATAGTGAAGTAAAGTATTTATAATTGGGTTTCATTGGGTTCATCTTCTTCCGGAGTCGATTGCAGGAGCACGAAGTGAAGTAATAGTCAAGCTTGCTATTTAAAATATATTTATAATTTATAATTTATTTAAAGAATTAGTCAATTCACTCAAACTTTGGGACTAAGTGTCCTGAATTTTTGAGCTACTAATTTGAAATTCAAGATTAAATGTCATGAATTTCTGAACTACTAATTTAAAATTCAGGACAGAAGATTCGAACTTCTGGACACGATTTTCGAACTTTAGGACACGATGTCCTGAAATTTGAACTTTGAAGTTTAAACTCTAGGACATCGTATCCTAAAATTTGAGCGAAATTGTCTAATCTTTAAATACATTGTAAATTATGGATATATTTTAAACATCATACTTAAAAGTGGCTACCTGGTGTCATTTCCACATTGCTGGACTCCAGACTATTCAGGCCCAATCTGAAGGAGTTTGTAACAGTGATGGCCCAACAAGGTTGCATAATTCACGAACAAGGTTGCATTATTCTTTGAAGATAGCTAGTATTTGGAAACCACTGAAGCAACCTACTAAAGCAGCATGCATATATATATGGAATTATCAGAATGCAAACCTCACAAACTAATCTACTTTACAAGGTGAAAGTATATAGACCATATGGAAGAAATTCGTATGGACTGTGACACTAGTGAATTTGAGTTGTTTTGGTCTTCTCTTCCTCAGTTCAGCCAATTGAATCACTAACTTTTCAACACATCGACTCATGCTTAGCTAGCATGTTGGGCTTACTCTTTCTATTTGCTTCACCTCTCTCTTCTGCTTCATAATAATAATAATAATAATAATAATAACATCAACAACGTGAACGTTGTATACATTGGCGTTAGAGAAGATATCATTTGTTCAGCATTAGTTGTGTAACGATTTCAAAAGAAGTTTATATTAATCTTGGACAATCTCACTCATAGCTCAGATGCTCAAACTTTTTCACAATAATTAATGGAAGGATTACTAAATTTGAGAGGTTTAGTAAAACTAAATAAACAGAAAAGTTAGTTGATAAGATGCCAAAATTGTATGTACATTACTTTATATTGTTGGAGAAACGAGCTTTTCTACTTAAAGAAAAAGATCGACTTTTAGAAATATATATAATTAATTAGGAGGTTGTTATTCAGTACTTTCCTAGACTAGGCAACCGACCTTTTCAAAATCAAGAAAAGGAATGGAGAACAAACAAATGCATGCTTGGATAGACAAGTGGACAGAAAATTGTTAGTTTCCATTCAATTAGACATAAAATGAGAAGAATCTACCCTTTGATAGTATTTCTTTTCCAATTAGAAACTATCAAGCAAGTTATATCATATTAGTGAGAGTTTTGAACTTTTTAGGTGTTAGGATAAAAATAACAAAGGCGTTTTGTCAAAGTTAAAAAAGTAAATCTTTGTAACCCCAAATCAGATCGACAATGAGAATAAGACTAAAAAAAGACATAATATACTTTAGTATGATTTTGGTTAATTTGACCTAAACAAAACTATTAATATAAAAATAAGTTAATTAGAGAATAAATTCTTTCCCTAAACAAGACTCTTTTAATGGCTACATTGTAGATGCTACTGTGTTGTTTTATGAAGGAGAGATCTTCAATTTTTAGAGATCCATAAAAAAAAAATCACAAGAAAGAGATGTGTCAAATATGGAAGAGATTTATACTTTTCTTTGTGAAAAATAAAACAATTATGATAAATATTTTATCCTTCCTTCGAGCCACAAGTAAAATTAAATATGACAAGAATCAAGACAAACCCTAACATTATGACCATCAAATTAAAGTGAATGATTATAGGCAGTGTTTTAAAAGGCATTTCTAGGACTCGTCTGCGGGGCACTTGCAAAACGCCTTGAGGATCATGTATGGGGCTTAGTTCTGTGAGGCTTACGCCCCAAGCGCCCGATCGTGCGCCATAAACACGCCTAACGCCCAATGCTCGGGGCTCGCCTAACAGTTCTAACGCAAATCACATGTCGAATTTCCTAAGCAATATCGTTGACCTTCAAAATTCTTTAACAAATTAATGATAAAAGTTCTATTCATCGATAGAAATATGAAGATTGAGCATAACTCTAATAATGAGACATAGTATTGCGAATTTATATCTTCACTTGTTATTGGTCGTGTCTTAGTTCATTTGTCCCTCCTTGTTATACACTTTTATTAATTTGATATCTTAAAGTAATTTGTATTTATTCATGAAGGAGTAATATTTTAATTATCGTACTAATAAGATTTTATTAATTATTTACTTTTAGGAAGGTAAAATGTGGAATTTGATCATTTTTTTAAAGAATTTATAAGTTTTTAATTATTTGAAAGGTAAAGACGTTATGATTTGTATGCATTAGTTATACTTAAGAATCATGCTAGATATTTTGTTTTCTATGAGTTCCTATAATTTTCTTTTAATTTTTAACTTTTAATTTATATTTTATATTTTTTTTGTGTTGTTATGTTATTTTATTAATTTATAAATTAAAATTTTTAAAGATGCATGGGCTTACGCCCCTCCCCCTCCAGGCTTACGCCTCGCCCCATATCAAGTAAAATGCCCCACCTCAAGCCCCTGCCTTTTAAAACATTGCTTGTAAGTAACGTATAATAGATTGTTTGACTAGTTTTTTGTGGGGATGAAGCGCATGCGCGCGCGCGCGCACACACACACACACACACACACACACACATATATATATATATATATATATTCACTTATTTATAGGTTTCTTCATTTTTTGTGTAACTTTACCTGTCTATAAATATTTACTATCATTATATTATTTTATAAAATATTAAAATTAAATACCTATGGGGCTTACGCCCCGTGCCTCGGGACTTACGCCTCGTTGAGGCATATGTAAAACGCACGCCTTACGCTCTCCGACTTTTAAAACACTGATTATAGGATTAATGGAGCAAAGTTAACTTTCCAAAACATTGAGGACCCCAGCAGATCCCATTATTCCAAGGGCTTATCCTTCAATTATTGATGGTGAGTTGCAATGAGAAAAAAATTGCATATCATTCTCTTCTTTCCCAATGTTATGATTACCCTCAATATACTATTGAATCACCAAGGATTAGACAGCCCAACTTTTATTAAGGGCTAGATAGCAAATTATATGGTTGTGAAGCTTTGAAAGTCAAATCATCAAACAAAGTTTCATTGATTTTTGTACCTAACAACAACATTATTCGAGCCAGTTTTTGGGTAATTTGACTATTGTATTAAGTATTTATTACTTTTAAACAATTTGACTATTGTATTAAGTATTATTATTACTAACACAAATATCACATGTGGATGTTGGTCAAGTGAACACGTGACATTAAAGACACGTAGAAAATGAGTCAGTAAATAAATGACATTGAATGTAAGTATGTGGCAGGTGTTATATGAGTCCCGGTGACATCAAGACCAGAAAGAATAATTTGAAAGTAAGATATCGCTTAAAGAAGGTAGCATTAAATGAGCACCCGTTACAAAGAATCTTAGTATATATTTACACTCAACCGTTATACGGCGATCAAGAGGGGTCTTTATCTACTTTAAAGAAGAGCTTGACGGGATCTTATCCCCTAATTTAGCTATAAATAGAGAAATTTATATTCCTGGAAGGGGACGAAATATTTGTATGAAAAAAGGCTTGCTGTACTCTCTTATTGTGTTAATATCAGTTTGCTAAATACTTTGTTCTTGTTCTTGCTTCCGGAGAAGTTCAATTCAAAGTCAGGCTTATATTTTCTTCAAATAATCTCAATTAATTTACTTTTGCTCTTTGTTTCTTTATATTCTCAGATCAATTTAATTCACGTGTGTATAAATCATGTTACAAATTTAACTGTATTGTTTTACGGGTAAATAAAAATATAAACATATATATATATATATGAATAAAGGTTTATTGTGGTTATCAATGATTTTCATCTAACGTGAAATCACACCTTTGAAGTGCATCCAAGATTTCCAAGCATGAGTGCGGTAGGGAAGTCCAAGAAGTTATTCATTCTTTTCATGGAAAATATGATGTAGAGCCAATAAAAACTTTCTTTAACACTTCCCTATTCATTCAAGAAGTGCGCATCACTTTTGCGGGGTCAATATAGAGTTATCAAGGCTTTTAGGAAAAATTTAACATTTCAAAACTATCGTCTTTATTTTTTCTATTAAAAAAAAACGTTTTCAGAAATGAAACTACAATTTTTTCTAGAAAAAAAAAAAAGCCAAATCAAAGTTAATTATAACGCAAATGCTTTTTTTTAAAAGAAAAATTTAATCTATTTAAAGTAATCCAAATACACAACTTTTCCTCACAATTGTTCTTCTAACGGAGAATTTATGTATTTGAACTAAGTATTGCGGTACATCTAGAAAATATTTTTTTTTTTAAAAAGTAACATTGTCTTTCTTTTCAAAACCTACCTAAAGAAGTGAAGGTTAGAACCAAACAACACAAACTGCTTTGGATCACATGGGGAAAGTGGTCTCAAGCTTCAAAGTAATTAAATACCACAAAGTTAAAAGTAATCATAACAACAAAGAAATGGATATGTTATGTACTCTTAAAGATTTTTTTACTTATCATTGAATTTTAACATGCGATAGCTTAAGTTATTATTTTTAATAGATTACTTATTGATATTTATTAGGAATGTGTCTATAATTACTTAGTAATTTATTTAATTGTATAAATATTTTTTACATCATTAGTTTATAAATATTAAAATCATAAAAAATAGAAGAGCTGATCATATAAGTCCAAGAAAGAGCAGTAAAATTGACTAGGGGATAAAATTTGGTGTACAACCCTAGCTTAACTTGGTGTAGTTATAGGGTTATACACAGTCAAAAAGATTCCTATAGTTGTAAGGGGGGAAAAATGGGGGAGAGAGAAAGAAGAAAAGAGAATAAAGTGGTTAATGTCATAATTAGATTAAGCAACAAGGACAAAAGACAAAAGAAACCATCAAAACCTCAACTAGTATTTTGTGACTTTTGATGAAAGTTGTCTCTATTCAAAAAAACAAGGACGCCTTTCCCTGGCCTAATTTTGATCTTCCCTAGTCATCACCACCTTCACTTTACACATCATATACGTGGATTTACACATCATCTCAACCTTTAAATGTTCATATTAAATTTAATTTTCACTTAAATGATGATGTGGTACAGCAAGGGGAAGTTACTCTCTTCGCATAAAATGCAATAAGGACTTAAAACAAGCTTAATTGTCCAACTTGTAAGACTTTCTTTGCTCTCTCCTCTCTCTTTTCAGTAACTTTTTAGTACTCTTCTACTTTTACTTTGATGCTTCTCCAAATTTCTCCGTCACTCTCTCCATTATTTCTTTTTCTATCACTAAGTGACCTTTTTTACTGTTTTTTTTTGTATAAAATCAAAAGCTAATCAACTCTATAGTAAATATTTTCTTATTTCATATTGCTACTGAATATTAACTAGATCAGGGAGAAAGAAGGATAAATGAGTGTTGTTCTGTTGGGTCCTTTTGCTGGGTCTATCTATGGTGGAAGTTGTATTTTGTTGGTTAAAAGGAGTTTTTGGGGAAACATTAAAAAGAAAAAATAACTAAAAAAAACAAAAAAGCATTTGACTCGACATAGTTCTGATGTGGCTGCTGACGTGACAGAGCTTGTAAAACACTACTCTCCACAAGATTGGTTATGTATATTTAAGAAGGAACTAAATTCAGTATAAACAAGTATAGGATGAAAAAACGACACCCGTAAAGGTTGAGATGAAAACTCACTTTTCGTTACAAGTTTATGGAGCAATTTATGTATTTTCCCAAACTAAATTAAGGGATCTTACACAAGTAGCCGACTGGTTTCACTACTTAATTTTTCTAGCTAATATACATAGATTATACACTAATTATACATAATTGTACATATATTATATAGATAATATATATATTATACATTAGCCGATTAATTTTTTATTTAAGTAATTAAGTGGCCGCTATTTAGGTTAATTTTTCCTAAATTAATGTGTAATAGCAATTCATTTACTACTACATTTAACTCATGTACATCTCTTCTAGTATCCATTACATCTTTTCTCGTATTTATTTCTAATAAAGTTATTTTCGTGCTATTTATAGGTTTGGGGTTCAAACCGTTGAAGCAACCATTAACACCTGTATTAGTTTATACTATCTACGTCACATCCCTCGAATCCCACCCTTTTACGGACCTTACATGTAACGACCCGACTTGTTATTTTGAGTAATTACTCTCCTTTCTACTATTTGAGGTCTTGAATAGCTTCATATGATGTATTATGACGTGTGTGAATCGCCGGTTTTAATTTTCAGGTGTTTCGGGATTAGTTCGGAAGAATGAGTTTTATGTTGGAAGCTTAAATGAATTTCGCCGGTTCTGACTTTTGTGCAAACAACTCCGGAATGGAGTTTTGATAGTTTCAATAACTCTTTATGGTGATTTTGGACTTAGGAGTATATCCGAAAAATTACTTGGAAGTCAGTAGTTAAATTAGGTTTGAAATGGCTAAAATAAAAATTTACGTTGGAAGTCTGACCGGGGAGTTGACTTTCTGGTATCGAAGTCGGAATCATATTTTGAAAATTAGAATAGCTTTGTTGTGTCATTTATGACTTGTACGCAAAATTTGAGTTCATTCCTATTTGATTTGATAAGTTTCGTCATCGAACCAAGAATGTTTTGACATCGTTTCTTCAAGAATATGTGGTATTATATTAAGCAAATAAGCTCCAAATTCAGTTTTGATTGAAGTATTAGATCCGTATTGAAATTACGGAGTCACATAAAAAAGAATGGTCGAATTTGGACATTGTATGAGAGAGTTATGCCCATTTCAGTGTTGAGAATGATTTCCTATCGCCGCCAGCGCCCAGGGTAGCGTGGGGCGCTATCCCTGGCGCTGGGACTGCTGGAGGTACTGGAAAGGGCGCCACAGGCAGTGCCCCACACCACATGTGGCGCCACAGACGTTAAAAATCCCTATAAACGGGAGGTTTTTGCCATTTTTGACGAAAACAAAGTTGGGGAGCTCGGTTTGGGAGATTTTCAGAGGCAAACTTCACAAATTGGACTCGGGGTAAGTGATCTTAACTTGATTTGGTCTGTTATTCATGAATCTAACATTATTTCAAGCACTTATTTCATGATTTGGGGGATTGGAATAGAAATTTTTCAAAAATTGATTTGAGGGTTTGAAGGCCGAATGAGAGTCAGAATTTAGTAATTTTTGTATGGTTGGACTAGTGGTTGAATGGGCATTTATATTTTGTAACTTTTGTCGGGTTCCGAGACGTGGGCCCCTATCACAACCCAAACTAACCCTGTCATGATGGCGCCTATCGTGGATCTAGGCAAGCCGACTCATTTCCAAAACAAACCGATATTTTTATTTCAAAGATAATTTCAAGACAATCTAACATAAAAACCTTCGTAAAGGAGTTCAAATAAAAATAAAAGTGCGAAAAGAAAAGCCTGACATCGGGGTGTCACTAGTCATGAGCATCTACTATAATTTATCTGATAATATCGAGACTAACATAGTGTGCAAAATAGCTAAATACAACTAAAGGAAGATAAGAGGGAGAAGAGCAGGGCTGCGATCGCCAGGCAGCTACCTTGTTATACCCGAGAAAATCTGCAACCGGAATAGTCAATAACCGCTACCGTGTCCAGCTACACCTGGATCTGCATACAAGGTGCGGGGAATAACGTGAGTACGCCAACTCAGTAAGTAACAATAATAAATAAAGACTGAGCAGTAGTGACGAGCAATAAGCATATAAAGTTCATATCTTGAAATCTCAGTAAAATATCACATACTTTTAAAATGAGGGTTTGAATCAAAACATCTCGTTTAAACCCAGTTTAAATCATTTAAAGATATTTTTCAATAATTTTCAAACAAAGGCTCAATGCAAGGTAAGCAAAAATGATGAAATCATAAACAGCCCCCCGGGCAAAACATCACTCATATACATTCACTTGAGCAAACCTCACAGTCACTCGTATACAGCCCCTCGGGCATACCTCATAATCACTCATGCCTCCTTGTCACTCAGCACTTGGCACTCATACTCAGTAGGTACCTGCGCTCACTGGGGTGTGTACAGACTGCGGAGGAGCTCCTTCAGCCCAAGCGCTATATCAAGCCAAATCATGGCATAAATCACTCAGGCCCTCGGCCTATATCAAACATGTTGCGGCATGCAGCCCGATCCCAAAAGTATCCTCACAAATCAGGCCCTCGGCCTCATTCAGTCATAAATCTCTCAAGCCACTCGGGCTCTCAGTAAAATAGGGTATTCAGCCCAAAACAATATTTATATGCATTAAAACATAGTAATAAAAAAACTGAATTATGCAGTAAACATGTATAAACATGACTGAGTATAGATTTTCAATCAAAAACAGTGAGAGAATAGTAAGAAAATTCCCCTAAGGGTCCAAATAGCACTGGCACAAGGCCCAAAATATAGCATTCAGCCCAATTTATAGAAACTCTTTCTAAAACTCATAAGTATCATATAGTTTCAACAAAATATGCAACTTTACAGTTGCTACGAGACGGACCAAGTCACAATCCCCAACGGTGCACGCCCACACGTCTGTCACCTCTAAATACTAAAATGATACGAAATCCTGGGTTTCATACCCTCATGACTAGATTTACAATCGTTACTTACCTCAAACCAGTCAAATATCTACCCCGCGATGCTCTTGCCTCTCGACTCGGCCTCCAAATGCTCTGAATCTATTCATAATCAGTACAATACCATCAATATACGCTAACGGAATGAATACCACAAGAAAAGCTATCAATTTAGAACAAAAACCCGAAATTGGCTCAAACCCGGCCCCTGGGCCCACGACTCAAAATCGGATAAAAGTCATAAATTACGAACACTCATTCACTCACGAGTCCAACCACACTAGTTTCACTTAAATCCGACTTCGAATTGACATTCAAATCCCAACAATTCATTTTATGAAGTTTCTACAATTTTTCCCAAATTTTCACCTCAAAGTACTAATCAGGTGATGAAACCATTGATAGATTCATGTATATTAACCAAATTCGAGTTAGAATCACTTACCCCGATGAATTTTTTGAAAAACCCACGAAACATCGCCACAAATCGAGCTCCCTAGGTCCAAAATGTGAAATAATGCCCTTCACCCCATTTATATAGTGCACCCTTTGAACTCCCACTACGCGATCCGCAAAATTCCAGCGCGGCCGTGCTTCCCAGGTCCTGCGGTTGCGAAAAAATGGTGCAGCCGCACTTTTTGGTGGCTACACTGCCAGACTTTAGTATTTTGGTCATACCTTTCTCTACAGATGTCCAAATGATGACATGTTTACTTTTCTGGAAACTAGACACGAAGGGCTACAACTCTAATTTTTGAATCATCTCAAAATTTCTTGTATATCAAAAGATATAGGCTTCCGAAGTCGGACAAGCGGATCTGCAGAACTTTTCCCCGGAGTGCGGCCGCAGCAGAATTATGCGGTCCACAAAATTCTGCTGAGGTCTGAGAAATCCAAAGCACCAGAACCATACCTGAGTTTCGGAAATGCCAAGACTCCCTTAAAACTCACCCCGAAACACACCCGAGGCCTCCGGAACCTCAACCAAAGGTACCATCAAGTCTTAAAATACCATACAAACTCAATCGAGCTATTGAATCATATCAAACAATAACAAAAACATGAATCGCACACTAATTCAAGCTTAATGGATTTGAAACCTCAAACTTCCACAACCGATGCTGAAACCTATCAAAACTCGTCCGAATAACCTCAAATTTTGCACACACGTCACAAATGACCCTACGAATCTAATCCAACTCCCGGAATTCCATTCCGACTCCGGTGTCAAATTTTTCACTACCGACCGGAAATCACCAAATTTTCAATTTCACCAATTCAAGCATAATTCTACCACAGACCTCCAAATTACATCCCTGACACGCTCCTAAGTCCAAAATCACCTAACGGAGCTATCCGAATCATAAAAATCTCAATCCGAGATCGTTTACTCATAAGTCAACATCCGGTTGACTTTTCCGACTTAACCTTCTAAATAAGAGATTGAGTGTCTCATTCCACTTCAAAACTATTCTGAACCCGAACCTACCAACCCGATACAACACAACACAATTGAATAACACATAAAGAAGCAGAAATATGGGAAACGGGGCTATAACTCTCGGAACCACCGGCCAGGTCGTTACAGCCCCACTATTGATTTTTGAATTAATTTTGGATTTTTATTGTGAGATTTAGAATTTTCATATGGAATTGATTCTAATACCTCGTGTTGATTGTATCAAATTATTTTGACTAAGATTAGAGGCGTTCGAAAGTCGAATCGCGGGGAAAAGGTTTATTGGAATAAATAATTTGCTCGGATTGAGATAAGTAACTCTTCTAATCTTGGATATGAGGGTATAAACCCTGAATTATACGTGTTATATATTTGTTGTTGATGTAACGCACATGCTAGGTGATGAGCGTGTGGGCATGCACCGTGTGAACTGTGATTCCGTTATTCCTATGGTACTGTGTAGTTACCTGAACTTATCTAAAATCATGAAAATCTCTACGTACTAGAGCTATTGAGCTGAGAATCATGTTAAAATCATGTTGAGGCTATATGTTAGTATTATTGAGACCCATAGAGGTCATATTGTTGTTGAATTTGTTTAAATTGAAATTTTACAACTTCGTCATGTTCATTCATTCCATATCATCTCTTAGTCTCTGTTGCTATTTATTGATTCATCATATCATCATTTTGAACTGATTTTCATGACATTGTGAGCCCGACAGGCTGGAGAGATTGATGATTGAGTGAGGCCGAGGGCCTGATAGTGAGGATATTTATAGGATCGGGCTGCGCGCCGCAGCATGTTTCATTGATTTATGCCATGATTGGCTTGTTATAGCGCTTGGGCTGAAGGAGCCCCCCCTCTCCCCCTCCGGAGTTTGTACATACCCCCAGTGAGCGCAGGTACCTACTGAGTGCGAGTGCCGAGTGACTTGGGAGGATTGAGTGACTGTGAGGCATGAGTGACTGTGAGGATTGCGTGACTGTGTGGATTGAGTGACTGGGAGGACTGAGTGACTGAGAGGATTGAGTGACTGAGAGAACTGAGTGAAATGATTCTCCGAGAGTATGCATATGGTTTTATCATTAAAGTGCATCACATTGACATGCGCACTTGACATACATGCATAGAGATGCATTTTTCTCATGCTGTACATTATCACGTCATTCATGACTTCTCACACATACTGGCATATGGGCATATTGATGCATTTTCCAATGGCTATGTGGAAAGAAAATGAAACATCTTATTTATTGTTGAAAGGAATTTTGGAAAAATTATTGTTTCAAACTTACTCATATTTTTGGCAACTTCGGTAAAAGACTTGAGTTTTCACTGATTCACTTGAAAGACAGAGCTATTTTCATAAATCATGATTAAGTTGAGCATGTTATTGTTGAATTATTACTTGTGCTGCTTTAAATTATATTGTTATAAAATATTATTGGCTATTGGTGTTTGTAATGACTCATCCGATTATTTTGACTTTTAGAGCCTCGTTCCCCTAAATAAAACTCCTCGTATGTTCCTTTATAAAATTATGACTTGCGGGGATGGTTGGTTTGGGATTTGGAAGTGTTCGGGTTGAAATCGGAACACTTGGTTCCTTGAGTCGGCCTTAAAAATGCTAAGTTTGACTTCGGTCAACATTTTGAGAAAACGACTCCGGAATAGAATTTTGATGATTCCAACAGCTCCGTATGGTGATGTTGGACTTAGGAGCGTGCTCGAAATTTTATTTGGAAGTCCGTAGTTAAATTAGGCTTGAAATGGCTAAAATAGGAATTTAAGTTTGGAAATGTGACCGGGAGTTGACTTTTTGATATCAGGGTCGGAATCCAGTTTCTAAAATTTTCATAGCTCCGTTATGTCATTTATGACTTGCTTGCAAACTTTGAGGTCAATCGGACTTAATTTGATAGGTTCCGATATCGTTTGTAGAAATTAAAAGTTTCAAAGCTCATTAGGCTTGAATCTATATGTGATTTATGTTTTTAGTATTGTTGGATGTGATTTGAAGACTCGACTAAGTCCGTATGACATTTTAGGACTTGTTGGTATATTTGATTGAGGTCCCGAGGGGCTCAGGCGTGTTTCAGATGGTATTCGAAGTATTTTCCTTCATTTTGTCACTACTGGTAGCTGTTGATTTATGGTAGTTTAAACCTTCTTCGTGATCGCGAAGATTGGGATGTGATCGCATAGGCTTAGTTGAGGCAGTGTTAATTTTGTTCTTCACGATCGCGTGAGGTCAACCACGATCGCATAGGTTGGGCTAGTCTGTGCATCGCGATCGCGTGGCATTATTTGTAATCGCGTAAGGTTAATTGAGGGCTGCTAAGTGTTGTGCTTCGCGATCGCGTGAAGCAGGATGCGATCGCGTAGCTTTGAGACCTTGTGACGTGCAAACGCATGAGGACGGTCACGTTTGCGTAGAGTAACGGAGCAGGAGTGGAGATCACGCGTTTGCTCTATGCGATAGTGTGAAGAGAACTGCGATCGCGTAGAGCTGGAACTCTGTGCTTTGCGATCGCGTGGGGATATACGCGATTGCGTAGAGTTAATTTGGGCAGTGTAAATTTGTGCTTCGCGATCGCGTGCGTATGTTCGCGATCGCGTGCAGATGTTTGCGATCGCGAAAGTAAAAGCCTGGCCAGAGAGTTTAAGTTCTGAAAATGGGACGTCCCATTTTCTATTTTTAATGATTTGGAGCTCGGATTGAGGCGAGTTTTGGGAGATTTTCAGAGAAAACATCGGGGTAAGTGTTCTTAACTCAATTTTGGTTAGATTACCCAAATCCATCACTATTTTTATCAGTTAATTGGTGATTTAAGTTGAAAAATTTTGAAAACCCTCTTGGATAGATTTGAGGATTTGAGGGTCAAATTGTTATTGGAATTTAGTCATTTTGGTATGGTTAGACTCGTGGTTGAACGGGCGTTCATATTTCATTACTTTCGTCGGACTTCGAGACGTGGGCCCTATGAGCAATTTTTGAGTTAATTTCGAATTTTATTAAAAATGTAGTATCTTCTTATGGAATTGATTCTATAATTTTTGTTGACTGTATCGAATTAATTATGACTAGATACGAGTCGATCGGAGTTGGGAAGTTGAGGAAAAAGTATATTACTTGTTTAAATTGGAGCAAGTTGAGGTAAGTGACTTGTCTAACCTTGTGTGGGGGAAATTTTCCCTAGGATTGGTATTGTTGTGATAATTGTAATGTGTTGAAAGTCGTGTACACGAGGTGACGAGTGTGTACACGGGCTAAATGTAGAAGATTATGTCTTTAAATTGTGTAGAGCACTGTTGCATATAAATTAAATTATTTTATTCTGTTATATTCATCATCAACAATATATTTTCGTATTTTAAATTTGCCTGACTTGTTCCTGCTAAGTATTTTACCTGTATAGTTGAAACTCTGTTTTCTTTTGTTCTGTGCGTTACTTGAAGGATGAATTTCTTAATTTATTATTATAAAAAAATGAATTAATTTACATTTAAAATTTTGATATTTAGACAAGGTGTTAAATTTGTGAAATATTATTTTTGGTGAATATTTTATGAGATTTTTGTAATCATTGTGATGGAGCCGTGAACTCTTTATTATGGAAAAATATTGTTGTTGATTTATTTTGGCAAGTTGAAATATTTGGGCACTTGAGGTGCAAATTGTGATATATTGTGATATTGATACGCATGTAGTGGTATAAGGTCGGGGTGTGAAAATGCATGCGGTGAGATAAGGATGGCTTTATACGCGTGGCTAGTAGGGAGAACTACTAGAAGTCATGCGGTGTGATAGGGATGGCTAAAACGCGGGATGCTATTTCGGAAAAAAGTATTTTCTTTAAAATAAATTGTGAAGGCTCCAGCGGTGAGATAAGGAAATGAGATATTGTGAATTTATTTATGATTTAAGACTACGAGGCGGTACCTCGTGAGTGCCCTTGTTGATATTGATTTATGGTAACAGTTGCCTTTGATTATTTATTGTGATTTTCTTAAAATTGAAAGGAATTCTGTTTTGATTCCACGAGATATTATTTTCCATTACTTTGTGTAATTAAATGGTGACATGCTACTTGATTCATTTCCGTTGTTATTTTATTTTATTATATTGTTAAACATTTTACCATGCCATTATTATTTTTCATTAGGGCCTGACCTGACCTCGTCACTACTCTACCGAGGTTAGGCTTGGCACTTACTGGGTACCGCTGTGGTGTACTCATACTACGCTTCTGTACATCTTTTTGTGCAGATCCAGGTACTTCTTACCAGCCCAGATATCAGTGAGTACCTGTGCACGGAGATTTCGAGGTATATCTGCCAGCGTCCGCAGAATCCGGAGTCCCCTTCTATTATTGTTATGTTGCTTCCTTATTTTTTTAGACTCTGTTATATAGAGACATTGAGGATAAATTCTTAGAAGCTTGTGACTTATTTCTATCGGGTTTTTTTAGTTGAAATTGTTTGAATTATAGTTTATTTATTTCAGATATCTATTATTATTCCGCATTAATAGGCTTACCTAGTCTTAAAGACTAGGTGCCATCACTACATCCTACAGAGGAAATTTGGGGTCGTGACAAGTTGGTATCAGAGCTCTAGGTTCATAGGTGTCATGAGTCACAAGGAGGTTTAGTAGAGTCTTGCGGATCGGTACGGAGACGTCTGTACTTATCTTCGGGAGGCTATGGAACTGTTAGGAAAATATTCACTTCTTTGATTCCTTATCGTGCGCATTTGTTGATTTCAAAGTTCTAAACCATTGTCTTTCTATTCTCTCACAGATGGTGAGGACACGGACAACTGGATCCAATGATAAGACACCTGCACCCCCTATTGGGGCCGCAAGAGGTCGGGGTCGAGGCAGAGGCCGAACCAGAGGCCGAGGAAGACCACGTGGTGCATCCAGAGCACCTGCACGAGCTGTTGCACTAGAGCCACCAGTAGCTCCAGTTGGAAAGCAGGCACCTGAGATGCCTGTTACTACTCCTTCACTTTAGGAGACTCTTGCTCAGATTTTGAGCATGTTTGGTACTCTAGCTCAGGCAGGGTTAATTCCACTTGCTCCTGCCACATCTCAGGCCAGGGGAGGAGCACAGACTCCCGCCGCCCGTACTCTAGAGCCACGGGCCCAAGTTGACCATACCCTAGAGGTTATACCAGTGCACACAGTTGTCCCAGTTCGGCCTGAGATTAGGATAGCAGTCTCAGAGGGGAAGCATCTCAGACTCGAAAGGTACAAGAAGTACCACCCTCCCACTTTCAATGGTTTAGCTTCAGAGGATGCTCAGGGTTTTCTATAGGAATGTCACCGTATCCTTCGTACTATAGGTATTGTGGATTCTAGTGGGGTTTCTTTAACGGCATTCCAGTTTAGAGGAGCAGCCTATCAGTGGTGGCGGGCATATGAGTTGGATAGTCCCGCTGAGGCATCTTCACTCACTTAGACTCAATTTTTAGATATGTTCTTAAGGGAGTATGTTCCTCAGAGTCTTAAAGATGCATGGCGCACAGAGTTTGAGCAGCTGCGCTAGGGTTCTATGACCGTGTCAGAGTATGCGATCCGATTCAGTGATTTGGCGAGGCATGCACCAGCCTTAGTTGCTACTGTTCGAGAGCGGGTTCACAGATTTATTAAGGGTCTCCACCCTAATATCACATACAGTATGGCCCGAGAGCTAGAGATAGACATCACATACCAACAGGTGGTGTCAATTGCTAGGAGATTGGAAGGTATACGGATCTGGGAGAGGGAAGAGAGGGAAGCTAAGAGACCCCGAGATTCTAGCACATATAAATATTTCTTGTGCCCCAGTTGCAGCCCATCATGGTAGAGGTTATGTGAGCCATCCTATTCATTTAACACTTCCAGCTTCCAGTGGTATTCCGGCTACTCCCAGACCTCAGGTTCCATATTATGCACCGCCAGTGTCGACTGTACCTCCTGTACGGGGTGCTTTCAGCGGGCAGTCTAGTCGATCAGGCCCGAGCTAGTCCCAGCAGCCACGTCCTTCGAGGGCTTGTTTTGAGTGTGGTGACACTCGTCATATCATGACAGATTGCCCCAGATTTAGGAAGGGTGCACCTCCACAGATTTCTCAGGCCCCACCTATTCCACAAGGCCCTCAGGCTTCTCAGGCCATGATTACTGCACCAGTTGCCACTCCGCCTGCATAACCAGCTAGAGGTGGAGGTCGGACAGGTAGAGGTCGCCCTAGAGGGGGAGGCCAGGCCAGATATTATGCCCTTCCTGCTAGGACAGAGGCTGTTGCATCTGATTCTATTATCATAGGTATTATTATGTTCTGTCTTAGAGATGCATCAGTCTTATTTAATCCAGGCTCCACTTATTCTTATGTGTCATCTTATTTTGCCCCGTATTTGGGCATATCACATGATTCCTTGAGTTCTTCTATTTATGTATCTACACCCGTGGGTGAATCTATTATTGTAGACCGTGTGTATCGGTCGTGTTTAATTGTTATCAGTGGTTTTGAGACCATAACTGATTTATTATTGCTCAATATGGTGTATTTCGATATTATTTTGGGCATGGACCGGTTGTCGTCCTATCATGCTATTATTGATTATTACGCCAAGACGGTGACGTTGGCTATGCCAAATCTACCACGGCTAGAATGGAGAGGTACCTCGGATCATGTTCCTAGCAGGGTTGTTTCATTTCTTAAAGCTCAATGAATGGTTGAGAAGGGGTGTGATGTGTATATGGCCTATGTAAGAGATGTTAGTATTGATACTCCCACCGTGGAGTCAGTTCCTGTAGTAAGAGATTTTTCTGATGTATTTCCATCGGATCTTCCAAGTATGCCACCCGACAGGGATATTGACTTTGGCATTGATTTGTTACCGGGCACTCAACCCATTTCTATTCCACCATATCTTATGGCCCCAGCAGAGTTGAAAGAATTAAAAGAACAGTTACAGGAATTGCTTGATAAGGGCTTCATTCGGCCCAGTGTATCGCCTTGGGGTGCTCCTGTCTTAGTTGTAAAGAAGAAGGATGGTTCTATGCGGATGTGTATTGATTACCGCCAGCTGAACAAGGTTGCAGTGAAGAACAAATATACATTGCCACGTATTGATGACCTATTTGATTAGCTTCAGGGTGCTAGGGTATTCTCTAAAATTGACTTGCATTCAGGCTATCATCAGTTGAAGATTCGGGAGCCAGATATCCCGAAGACTGCTTTCAGGACTCGATATGGTCATTACGAGTTCCTTGTGATGTCTTTTGGGCTGACCAATGCCCCAGCAGCATTTATGCATCTGATGAACAGTGTATTTCAGCCCTATCTTGACTCCTTCGTCATTGTATTCATTGACGACATTCTGGTGTATTCCCGGAGTCGGGAAGATCACGAGCAACACCTGAGGACTGTGCTTCAGAATTTGAGAGAAAAGAAGTTATATGCAAAATTTTCAAAGTGTGAATTCTGGCTTGATTCAGTGGGATTTTTGGGTCATATAGTTTCGTGCGAAGGGATCAAGGTAGATCCGAAGAAGATTGAGGCACTACAGAGTTGGTCCAGACCGTCCTCAGCTATGGAGATCCGGAGTTTCCTTGGTTTGGCAGGGTATTATCACCGATTTGTAAAGGGTTTCTCTTCTATTGCTGCATCTATGACCAAATTGACCTAGAAGGGTGCTCCGTTCAGATGCACTGAGGAATGTGAGGAGAGCTTCCAAAAGCTCAAAACAGCTTTGACTACACCCCAGTATTGGTATTACCTACAGGTTCAGGTTCTTATATTGTGTATTGTGATGCATCGCGCATTGGTCTCGGCGTAGTGTTGATACAAAACTGTAGGGTGATTGCTTACGCGTCCAAACAGTTAAAGGTACATGAGAAAAATTATCCGGTCCACGACCTTGAGTTAGCAGCTATTGTTTATGCCTTGAAAATTTGGCGGCATTATTTGTACAGTGTCCATTGTGAGGTCTACACCGATCACCGGAGTCTACAACATCTGTTTAAACAGAAGGATCTTAATTTGTGGTAGCGAAGATGGTTGGAGTTTCTTAAGGATTCTGGTATCACCATTCTCTATCATCCCGGGAAGGCCAATGTAGTGGTCGATGCCTTGAGTCGTAAGACGGAGAGTTTGGGCAGCTTAGCATATTTACCAGTATCAGAGAGGCCTTTAACCTTGGATGTTCAGGCCTTAGCCAACCAGTTTGTCAGGTTGGATATTTTCGAGCCGAGCCGAGTTTTGGCTTGTGTGGTTTCTCAGTCTTCTCTTTATGATCGTATTAGAGAGCGTCAGTATGATGACCCCCATCTGCTTGTCCTTAAGGACACAGTTCAGCACGGTGATGCCAAGGAAGTCACTATTGGAGATGACAGTGTATTACGGATGTAGGGCATGCTATGTGTGCCTAATGTAGATGGTTTGCGTGAGTTGATTCTCCAGGAGGCTCACAGTTCGCGGTACTCCATTCATCCGGGTGCTGCAAAGATGTATCAGGACTTGAGGCAGCACTATTGGTGGAGGCGGATGAAGAAAGACATAGTGAAGTATGTAGCTCGGTGTCTAAATTGTCAACAAGTGAAATATGAGCATCAACGACTGGGTGGATTACTTTAGAAGTTAGAGATTCCAGAATGAAAATGGGAGCGGATCACTATGGATTTCATTGTTGGGCTCCCACGGACTCAGCGGAAGTTGGACGCAGTTTGGGTGATTGTGGATAGGCTGACCAAATCAGCTCATTTCATTCCTGTGATTACTACTTTCTCTTTAGAGCAGCTGGCTCAGGTATATATTCGTGAGATTGTCAGACTTCACGGTGTACCGGTATCTATCATCTCTGACCGGGGTACATAGTTTACATCACGATTTTGGAGGGTTGTACAGCGAGAGTTAGGTACTCGTGTAGAGTTGCGTACATCATTTCACCCTCAAACAGACGGGCAATCCGAGCGCACTATTCAGATATTGGAGGATATGCTTCGTGTGTGTGAGATAGATTTGGGGGGTACTTGGGATTAGTTCTCACCACTTGTGGAGTTTGCTTATAACAACAGCTACCAGTCGAGCATTCAGATGACTCCGTATGAGGCGTTGTATGGTAGGCGGTGCCGATCTCTAGTGGGTTGGTTCGAACCGGACGAGGCTAGACTATTGGGTATAGCCTTGGTTCATGATGCCTTGAAAAAGGTTAAATTTATTCAGGATCGACTTCGTACAGCCCAAATTTATTCAAGTTGATCCTGTAACGACCCGGCCGGTCGTTTTGAGTATTATAACCCTGTTTTCCCATTTACTTCTCAAATTGTACTTTATAGTTGTTGTGTGAATTGTCGGGGTAATTGGTCAGTGAGGTTTTGGAAGGAATTGGAACATTTAGTTCCAAGGTTTAAAGCTTAAGTTAAAATAGTGACTGAATGCAGACTTATGTGTAAACGACCTCGGATTCGAATTTTTATGATTCCAAAAGCTCCGTATGGTGATTTTGGACTTAGGAGCGTGTCCGAAAAATTATTTGGAGGTTCGTAGTAGAATTTGGCTTGAATTGCCGAAAGTTAAAATTTTGGAAAGTTTGACCGGGGGTTTGACTTTTTGATATCGGGTCAAAATCTGATTCTGAAAATTAGAATACCTCTGTTATGTCATTTATGACTTGTGTGCAGAATATGAGGTCAATCGGACGTGATTTGATAGGTTCCGGATTTGTTTGTAGAAATTAGAAATGTCAAAGTTCATTAGGCTTGAATTGGGGTGTAATTCATGGTTTTAGCGTTGTTTTAGGTGATTTGAGGGTTCGACAAAGTTCGTATGATGTTTTAGGACTTGTTGATACATTTGGTTGAGGTCCTGAGGGGCTCGGGTGAGTTTGGGATGGTTAACGGGTTGGATTATGAACTTGGAACTCTGCTGGAATTTTTCTGATGCACCATCTCGTTTCCTTCATCGCGTTCGTGAGTGGAGCCTCGCGTTCACGAAGAGAAATTGAGAGGCTGGCAATATTTGCTCTTCGCGTCTGCGAAGAGAAGAACGCGTTCGCGAAGGGTGGACTGGGTGTGCATCGCGAACGCGAGAGGTGTTACGCGTTCGCGAAGAAGAGAGGAAGCAGCTGAGGACCCTAGGCAATAGGTCTACGCGTTCGCGTAGGAGGTGTCGCATTCGCGTAGTGAGGGGGAACGAAGCATCGCGTTCGCGTAGAAGGCATTGAGGCAGAGGTATTTTGTGCTTCGCGAAGGCGAGGGTGATGTTGCGTTCGCGAAGGAGGAATTTGGACGGGAGCTATTTTGTTCTTCGCGGACACGAGGCACTGACCGCGTTCACGAAGAAGAAAAGCCTGGGCAGTGAGTTTAAGTTCTAAAAATGGGACTTCGTCCATATTTCAATTTTTGACGGATTTGAGCTCGGGAAGAGGCGATTTTTGAGAGTTTTTCAAGGAAAACAATGGGGTAAGTGATTCTAACTCGGTTTTGGTTAAATTACACGAATCTATTATTGATTTTATCAACAAATTAGTGTTTTGGGTTGAAAATAGTAGAAAACTTCATAGATTTTAATTGAGGATTTGAAGGCCGAGTTGTGATCGGATTTGAGTAATTTTGGTATGGTTGGACTCGTGGTTGGATGGGAGTTTGGATTTTATGAGTTTTATCGGATTCCAAAACGTGGGGCCTACGGGTAATTTTTGGGGCGTAATTTTGAATTTTGTGGAAAATATTAGCATTTTGATATGGAATTAATTCCTATAAATTGTGTGGACTGAGTCAAATTATTGTGACTAGATTCGAGCCGTTTGGAAGTTGATACGCGCAGAATGGAATTTCTGGAGCATTGCTTAGCTTGCTCGATATTGGATTTGGCCTGTTCGAGGTAAGTAACTCTTCTAATCTTGGAGTTGAGGGTATGAACCCTGAATATATGTATTTCGTAAATTGTTGGGAGGTGACGCACATGCTAGGTGACGGGCGTGTGGGCGTGCACTATAGAAATTGTGACATACTTGTTTTTGTGGAATTTTCTAGTTAAAGAAATTGAGCTGAAAAGCTGTCACGACCCAAAATCCCAACCTGTCGTGATGGCGCCTATCTCGATACTAGGCAAACCGAAAATCTCAATAAACCAAACTTCTCTTTAAGGTTGAAAATATAATATTTAAATACAATACAAACACTCCCCAAAACCTGGTGTCACTGAGTACATGAGCATCTAATATGAATACAAATCTGGAAAATATAGTCTATAATAGTCTGAGACCAAATATAGTAAATAAAGAGATAGAGAAGGAGAGACAAGGTCTGCGGAACACGACAGCTACCTCAAAATCTCCTGAAAATCAACCGCGCGAAAGGATCAACACCCGCTATATTCGAAAACACCTGGATCTGCACACGAAGTGCAGGGTGTAGTATGAGTACAACCAACTCAGCAAGTAACAATAATAAATAAGGAACTGAAGATAGTGACGAGCTATACAGTTATGGTTCATTTCCAGTAATTCCAGCAAAGAATAGACATGCTATCAAATCTAGCAGTTTAATGTCAAATCAATTTTTATACAGTTCCTGTTCATGTAATCCGTATGTCAACAATCTTTCAGAGATTTCAGAACAATGACAGATAGCAACTAAGTGCAACAACAAGTGGAAATCAAGTACAACCTCTTAGGACAACAATCACTCACTGGGCTCCCAGCACTCATCACTCCCTGGGCTCCCAGCCCTCATCACTCACTCTCAATGGGTACCCGCGCTCACTGGGGGTGTACAGATTCCGGAGGGGCTCCTACAGCCCAAGCGCTATAATCTGCACAGACAACTCACGTGCTGCGTGGACAACTCACATGCCATAATATAAATATCTAGATCCGCACGACCAACTCACGTGTTGCACGGACAACTCACATGCTATAGTATAATATAAGGATCCTCACGGTCAACTCACGTGCTGCACGGCCAACTCACGTGCTATAGTATAATATAAGGATCCGCACGGCCAACTCACGTGCTGCACGGATAACTCACGTGCTATAGTATTAATATCTCACAATCAGGCCCTTGGCATCACTCAGTCATAAATTTCTCCAGTCTCTCGGGCTCTCAATAATCATGAAATTAGCCCAAACAACAATGATATGATGTATCAATAATAATAACAGAGACTGAGATAAAATGTGCAAGTAAAAATTGAGAGTGAGTACATATAGCATTTAGCAAGCAATTCAACAAGTACGCGACCTCTGTGGGTCCCAACAGTACTATTACATAGCCTGAGCATGATTTCTAATATGATTTACAGTCAAATTTTATCAACACATAGAGAGTATATAGCTAACAACAAATTATTCAACTTTATAGTTTCCCGGGACGAACCAAGTCACAATCCCCTCGGTGCATGCCTATACTCCCGTCACCTAGCATGTGGGTCACCTCCAAAATAATCGCTTGATACCAAAATCCGGGGTCTCATACCCTCAGGATCAGATTTAAAACTGTTACTTACCTCAAGCCATGAAATTCTTTACTCTGCTATGCCCTTGCCTCATGAATTGGCTTCCGAATGCCTCGAATTTAGTCACAAATAATTCGTTTCAGTCAATAAAATTCATTAAAATTAATTCCATAAGAAAATAATAATTTTCCATAAAAAACCGAAAATTAGCTCAAAAATCGCTCGTGGGGCCCACGTCTCGGAACTCGACAAAAGTTACAGAATCTAGAAGCCCATGCAACCATGAGTTTAATCATACCAAGTTTACCAAAATCCGACCCCAACTCGACCCTAAAATCTTCAATTTAAACCAAGAGGGTTTTCAAACTTTTCCAACTCAATTTACCAATTAAATGATAAAAACAACCATGGATTCGGGTAATTTAACTAATAATGAGTTAAGAATACGTACATTTCCTCTGAAAATCACCCAAAAATCGCCTCAATCCGAGCTCCAAATCGTTAAAAATGGTCCCATTTTCTAAACTTAAACTTTCTGTCCAGACCTCTCTTCTTCGCGAACGCGACAGGTCCCTCGCGTTCGCGAAGCACAAAATGTGCTGCCCAACATTTGCTCTTCGCGAACGCGAGACATTGCTCGTGAACGTGATGCTTTAGAGAGCCCTTCTTTACGAACGCGAGCTCCCCTTCGCGAATGCGAAGAGTAAATCCTGCCTGCCTGAAATTCCTCTTCGCGAACGCGAAAGAGAAAAATCCGAAAAATGCACCAACAGATATCAGCAATCCCACCAATGCCACAAATGATCTGTTAACCATCCCAAACTCACCAGAGCCCCTCGGGACCTCAACCAAATATACCAACAAGTCCTAAAATATCATACGGACTTAGTCGAACCCCCAAATTACCTCAAACAACGCTAAAACCACGAATTACACTCAATTCAAGCCTAATGAACTTTGTAATTTCTAATTTCTACAAACGACTCAGGAACCTACCAAATCACGTCCGATTTACCTCAAATTTTGTGCACAAGTAATAAATGACATAACAGAGGTACTCAAATTTTCAGAATCGGATTCCGACTCCGATATCAAAAAGTCAACCCTCCGGTCAAACTTCCCAAAAATTTAACTTTCGGCATTTCAAGCCTAATTCCACTACGGACCTCCACATAATATTTCGGACACGCTCCTAAGCCCAAAATTATCATACAGAGCTATTGGGATCATCAAAATTCAAATCCGAGGTCGTTTACACATAGGTCCATATCCGGTCCACTTTTCTAACTTAAATTTTTAATTATGAGACTAAGTGTCTCATTTCACTCCGAATTTCTTCCGGACTCGAACTCACTAACACGATAAGTCATAAAACAACTATAAAGCATAAATTAAGCAGTAAATGGGAGAACGGGGCCATGATACTCAAAATAACCAGTCGGGTCGTTACAAAAGTATATTAAAAATTATGTTGAGGCTATGTGCCAAAATTATTAGGACCCACATAGGTCATATTATTGTGAAATATTTATTTTAAATTAAAAATTCATACTCAGTTATAAGAACCTGATTGTGAGGATATTTTTAGGATCGGTCTGCACGCCGCAGCAGGTCATGTTGGCTTTATATATATTATACTATATCACGTGAGTTGGCCGTGCGGATCTAAATATTATACTATTGCACGTGAGTTGGCCGTGCGGATCCAGATATTATTATAGCACGTGAGTTGGCCATGTGAATCCAGATATAATTATAGCACGTGAGTTGTCCGTGAGGATCCAGATATGATATTATAGCACGTGAGTTGTCCGTACTTATAACGCTTGAGCTGTAGGAGCCCCTCATGAGTCTGTACACCCCCAGTGAGCGCAGTCGACTATAAACAGGGATCGGGCTGTACGCCGTAACAAGTATCGTATAGCGTTGAATGATTGAGTGTGCTGAGCATAGTGAGAGAGAATGCGAGACAATGAGATTGAGTACTCTGAGAGAGTGTGAGTACATGAGTGCAATATCTGAGATACATTGCATTGACACATGACATATATGCATAGAGATATGTTTTCCTCATGTTGTACGGTATCACATTATTTATGATTTCTCACACATGTTGACAGATGGGCATAGTGATGCATTGCTTTACACTGGTTATCTGGGAAAGAAAATGAGATACTTTATTTATTATTGAAAGGATTTTTGGAAAAATTACTGTTTCCAAACTTATTCATATTTTTGGTAACTTCGGTAAACAATTTGGGTTTTCATTGATGTACTTGAAAGGCAGAACTATTTTCAGAAGTCATGATTTAGCTGAGCATTTATTCGTTGAGTTACTTCTGGCATTACTTGTTTAATATTGTTATGAACTATTGTTGGTTATGGAAGTTGGACTCTGACCTTGGTAGAAGCTCATCACTAGTTTCAATCTACGGCTAGGTTTGTTACTTACTTAGTACATGGGGTCGGTTGTACTGATACTACACTTTTTCACATTGCGTGCAAATGTTGGTTGTTGTTGTTACTGTGCTCGATGATTGCGGGACTTGAAGATGTACATGCGTTCCTGCTGTAGCTGCCCCTTGTTTAGGGTAGCCCTAGATTTTATAAAAGATCTATTTATGTACTATTCAGACAGACTATATATTTATTTCATTTCCGCTTTGTATACTCTATTCTTAGAAGCTCATGATTTGTACTACCAGTTCTTGGGGATTGTATAAGATCAGGATCTTTATTCACTTAAATTTCTTTAATAATTATTATTGAAATTGGTTAGTTGGAAATTGGCTTACCTAACGGGATGGGTTAAGTGCCATCACGACTAGTTGGATTTTGGGTCA
Organism: Nicotiana tabacum; assembly: GCF_000715075.1. Classification (NCBI taxonomy): domain Eukaryota; kingdom Viridiplantae; phylum Streptophyta; class Magnoliopsida; order Solanales; family Solanaceae; genus Nicotiana; species Nicotiana tabacum. The sequence goes on from NC_134098.1 coordinate 121,339,708, forward strand.
TGACAGATCCCTAGGTATATTGGGCCTTTTGAGATCCTTGAAAGAGTTGGAGAGATGGCTTACAGACTTGCACTACCACCTAGTCTCTCTGCAGTTCATCCGATATTCCATGTTTCTATGCTTTGGAAATATCACGACGATCCATCTCATGTGCTAGACTTCAGTTCGGTTCAGTTGGACAAGGATCCGTCTTATGTCGACGAACCAGTGGCTATTTTAGATAGGTAGGTTCGAAAGATGAGGTCAAAGAACATTGATTCCGTGAAAGTTCAGTGGAGGGGTCATCCGGTCGAGGAGGCGACTTGGGAGACCGAGCATGATATGCCCAGCTGTTATCCTCATCTTTTCACCACTCCAGGTATAATTCTAAACCCGTTCGAGGACGAATATTTGTTTAAGAGGTGGAGAATGTAATGACCCATCCGATCATTTTGACTTTTAGAGACCCGTTCCCCTAAATAAAACTCCTCATATATGCTTTTATAAAATTATGACTTAAAAATGCTTGGTTCGGGATTTGGAAGCGTTCGGGTTGAAATCGGAACACTTGATTCCTTGAGTTGGCCTTAAAAATGCTAAGTTTGACTTCGGTCAATATTTTGAGAAAACGACCCCGGAATAGAATTTTGATGATTCCAACAGCTCCGTATGGTGATTTTGGACTTAGGAGCGTGTTCGAAATTTTATTTGAAAGTCAGTAGTTAAATTAGGCTTGAAATGGCTAAAATAGAAATTTAAGTTTGGAAGTTTGATCGGGAGTTGACTTTTTGATATCTGGGTCGGAATCCAATTCCGAAAATTTTCATAGCTCCATTATGTTATTTATGACTTGCGTGCAAAATTTGAGGTCAATCGGACTTGATTTAATAGGTTCCGTCGTCGTTTGTACAAATTGAAAGTTTCGAAGTTCATTAGGCTTGAATCTATATGTGATTTGTATTTTTAGTGTTGTTGGATGTGATTTGTGTTTTTAGTGAGTCTGTATGACGTTTTAGAACTTGTTGGTATATTTGTTTGAGGTCCCGAGAGGCTCGGGCGTATTTCGGATGGTATTCGAAGTATTTTCCTTCATTTTGGCACTGCTAGTAGCTGCTGATTTATGGTATTTTAAACATTCTTCGTGATCGCAAAGATTGGGACGCGATCGTGTAGGCTTAGTTGAGGCAGTGTTAATTTTGTTCTTCGCGATCGCGTGAGGTCAACCGCGATCGCGTAGGTTGGGCTAGTCTGTGCATCGCGATCGTGTGGTATTATTTGCGATCGCGTAAGTTAATTGAGGGCTACTAAGTTTTGTGCTTCGCGATCGCGTGAAGCGGAATACGATCGCGTAGCTTTGAGACCTTGTGACTCGCGAACGCGTGAGGACGGTCATGTTCGCGTAGAGTAACGGAGCAGGAGTGGAGGTCACGCGTTTGCTCTATGCGATCGTGTGAAGAGGACTGCGATCGCGTAGAGCTGGAACTCTGTGCTTTGCGATCGCGTGGGGATATACGCAATCGCGTAGAGTTAATTTGGGTAATGGAAATTTGTGCTTCCGATCGCGTGCGGATGTTCGCGATCGCGTGCAGATGTTCGCGATCGCGAAGAGTAAAAGCCTGGGCAGAGAGTTTAAGTTCTGAAAATGGGACCCATTTTCTATTTTTAACGATTTGGAGCTCGGATTGAGGCGAGTTTTGGGAGATTTTCAGAGAAAACATCGGGATAAGTGTTCTTAACTCAATTTTGGTTAGATTACCCAAATCCATCATTGTTTTTATCAGTTAATTGGTAATTTAAGTTGGAAAATTTTGAAAATCCTCTTGGATAGATTTGAGGAATTGAGGGTCGAATTGTTATTAGAATTTAGTCATTTTGGTATGGTTAGACTCGTAGTTGAACGGGCGTTCATATTTCGTAACTTTCGTCGGACTACGAGACGTGGGCCCCACGAGCAATTTTTGAGTTAATTTCGAATTTTATTTAAAAATGTAGTATCTTCTTATGGAATTGATTCTATAATTTTTGTTGACTGTATCGAATTAATTATGACTAGATACGAGTCGCTCAGAGTCGAAAAGTTAAGGAAAAAGCATACTACTTGGTTAAATTGGAGCAAGTCGAGGTAAGTGACTTGTCTAACCTTGTGTGGGGAAAATTTTTCCTAGGATTGGTATTGTTGTGATAATTACAATGTATTGAAAGTCGTGTACACGAGATGACGAGTGTGTACACGGGCTAAATATGAAATATTATGTCTTTAAATTGTGTAGAGCACTGTTGCATATAAATTAAATTATTTTATTTTGTTATATTCATCATCATTAATATATTTTCATATTTTAAATTTGTCTGACTTGTTCCTGCTAAGTATTTTACCTGTATAGTTGAAACTCTGTTTTCTTTTGTTCTGTGCGTTACTTGAAGGAAGAATTTCTTAATTTATTATTATAAAAAAAATGAAGAAATTTACATTTAAAATTTTGATATTTAGACAAGTGTGAAATATTATTTTTGCTGAATATTTTATGAGATTTTCGTACTTATTGTGATGGAGACGTGAGCTCTTTATTATGGAAAAATATTGTTGTTGATTTATTTTGGCAAGTTGAAATATTTGGGCACTTGAGGTGCAAATTGTGATATATTGTGATATTGATAAGCATGCGGTGGTATAAGGTCGGGGTGTGAAAATGCATGTGGTGAGATAAGGGTGGATTGATACACGTGGCTAGTAGGGGGAACTAATAGAAGTCATACGGTGTGATAAGGATGGCTAAAACGTGGGATGCTATTTCGGGAAAAAATATTTTCTTTAGAATAAATTGTGAAGGCTCCCGCGGTAAGATAAGAAAATGAGATATTGTGAATTTATTTATGATTTGGGACTACGAGGCGGTACCTCGTGAGTGTCCTTGTTGATATTGATTTATGGCCACAGTTGCCTTTGATTATTTATTGTGATTTTCTTAAAGTTGAAAGGAATTCTGTTTTGATTCAACGAGATATTATTTGCCATTATTTTATGTAATTAAATGGTGACATGCTACTTGATTCATTTTCATTGTCATTTTATTTTATTATATTGTTAAACATTTTACCATGCTATTATTATTTTCCAGTAGGGCCTGACCTGATCTCGTCACTACTCTATCGAGGTTAGGCTTGGCACTTACTGGGTACCGCTGTGGTGTACTCATATTACGCTTCTGCACATCTTTTTGTGCAGATTCAGGTACTTCTTACCAGCCCAGATATCAGTGAGTACCTGTGCACGGAGATTTCGAGGTATATCTGCCAGCGTCCGCAGAATCCGGAGTCCCCTTCTATTATTGTTATGTTGCTTCCTTATTTTTTTTAGACTCTGTTATATAGAGACATTGAGGATAAATTCTTAGAAGCTTGTGACTTATTTCTACCGGATTTTGGGAGTTAAAATTGTTTGAATTGTAGTTTATTTATTTCATATATCTATTATTATTCCGCATTGATAGGCTTACCTAGTCTTAAAGATTAGGTGCCATCACGACATCCTACGGAGGGAATTTGGGGTCGTGACAGTGTTGGACCCGGGCTTGTGTTCCAGCTCGTCACTACTTTCAACCTAAGGTTAGGTTTGTTACTTATTTAGTACATGGGGTCGGTTGTACTCATACTACACTTCTGCACCTTGCGTGCAGATATTGGATGTTGATGTTGCTGTGATCGACGGGAGCTGGATTTGAAGATGTACCTGTGTTCCGGTCATAGCTGCCTCTTGTTCATGGTAGCCTTAGATTTATAAGAATTTATTTATGTACATTGCGAACAGATGATGTATTTATTTCATACCTGTTTTATAAATTTTAATCTTAGAAGCTCATGATTGTACTATCAGTCCTTGGGGAGTGTATTAGAGTCAATTATATATTAATAGAATTGGATAGTTATTAATTGGTTTACCTACATTTGTGCATTAGACTATCCTTATTATTTCTCTTATATCAAATATGGTTCTGGAAAAACAAAAAAAAGTATGCATGTATTAATAAGATAATACCGCTTAATGATAATATAACCTAAATATAAACCTGATAGAAGAAGTAAATCATTAAAATAATCAGCCTCACATGCTAATAAACTTACAAGTCGAATTATAATAATAAGAAATTAGAACTGCTTGAGTCTCATGTTGTAAGATTTTCTCATGTTCTTTGTTGAACACAGTCTTGGGAGTAATACTAATCACATGTATATAGATTCCGGTTCTCACATGAAACGTGCTAAACAGCGACGAATATACTGAGACTCACCAATATAAAATGGGATAAAATCAACAAAATCAAATTTGATATCAAACTTATACTTACTTCCTCTACAATATGAAAGTCAAACTTCCATTGTGAAGTTTTTGAAGATAAAATTTATTGATTGCTCCACTTTTTGAAGATAAAATTTATAAAACAGGAAATTACATAATATTATGAATATTTAAACAAACGTACTTGAAGTTGTAAAAGAAAATATTGTTTGCTTCTGTAATTAACATGAAAAGAAAATATTGTTTGCTTCTCTGATTACTAGTAAGTTAAATTTGGAAAATTTATACTTTCGGAAAAAACTTATTTGTACCAATATTCACGCCACATCACATTAATATAACCATAGTTAAATGATAGGTTTAGGCGAGAGTACATATCTATCTATATATCTATATTATTATAAAAGCATGAATACAATGTCGGTTTACAAAAATAACCTTCTAATATTAAGCATAATAACTCATAATAAAAGGATATAACCGAAATTCTAGATATTAGCCTTATAATCCTATTAGTTTTAGAACATAATACTAAACGTTAGGAATCCTACATGATTACCTTTAGGAATCCTATTAATATAATTACTTTCCGGCTGTCTAATTCATATAAAATTGAACAAGTAAATATATTTAGTAATGTAATCCTATTACTTTTAGGATATACTTCTTAAAAGTTCCTATTACTAATTTAATTTAAAAATGTATTATAATATTCTATTACTAATTTAATTTAAGAATGTATTATATTGTCCAAATCCATTTAGAAAAAGGAGAGCCTATATTATTATAAAAGTATAAATACAATATTAATATACCAGAATAGCCCACAAATATTAAACGGGAGAACTCATAGGGAAATGGCATAACTGCAATAACTTATTTTTTGGACTACAATACCTTCTATGCTAATTTTTAATATTTAATATTTTAAAATTAATAAAATTTGTCTATTAAATTCTTATTAAAAATATGTAGGATGGTTTAATAAAATCAATTTCATCAGAATCCTAAATGAACTGCATAAAGAGTTGACATTGAAAAAAAAAAGATACGCCCACGATAATATATTTTTATATTATATTTGAACTATTTTCCTACTCAAATAATATATTTTTTTATCAATTTTTCGTGTAATATTTAAAAATACCCAATTATTAAACTACAACTAAGAAAATATTTAAGAATATAAATGTGTGAGAAAGAGAGAAAAAAATAGTTGGTAAGAGTCAATATCATTAATGATTCTACAGACATAAAGATCTAAAAGTGAAATGTCATATCAATCTTTTACTCTTTGAAAATAAAATTTATGGTGGATAAAATTATAATTAAGACTAAATATTCAAAACAAGAGATGAACTAATATTAAGATCTAAATTAACATAGAATAAATTATTTTTTATGTTAAAATTAAATAATTAATTTTTTAATTAATTATTTAGCAAGAGAATCCAATTCAATTATTTTTTTTTAATTCATCACATGAATAAAATTCTTATTCAGGTTAAAAAATTCTTAGGGTACATAAATTTATTTCATAAAAAGAGCGTTAGAACACAAAGTAAAAAGGTTAATATATTATTAAGAATCAAAATGCTATACAAGTGTCCGAGAAAATACAATTAAAGCTAAATATTAAACAAGAATAAGCTTTCAATACTATATTAAGAGTCGACTCTGCTATAACGGGATTATTCTTTGTAGATGTATCCGGCGGAATCGAAATAATATTTCGATGTCATGCATTACTTGCAAATATCATATCAAGAGGTATGACACTGTTAGCAATAATAGCAAGTGGTATACCAACAACGATTTTATTGTGAGGCCACCCACTTTAGATTTGATATACCTTTTCAAATAACTTAAATAACCATCACAAATATATCAAAGCAGAGCAATTGTGCTAAATTTATAAGGAAAGCAAAATTGATAATATGGGATGAAACACTTATGGCTAAGTGGCAAACGGAGTTCTACAGTTATATTGGATATTAATGAACCGTTTGGTGAAAAATTAATAGTTTGGGAGATAATTTATGTCAAGTACTATCAGTAGTTCCAAAATCGACAAAAGCAAAGACTGTAAAAGGCAGCTTGCCAAAGTTATACTTCTCGCCTCAAATGAAAAAGATTCAACTGATAAAAAATATAAAGTAAGAACAGATCCACTATTCAGTGTCTTCTTACTTTGTGTCGGAAACGAATAAAAGTATCCAATAAAAGATGATTTGGTTCTTCCTGAACACTTGGTTATCAATCCCAATGGTAATAGTAGTGCATTTAATAAGAGAAATATTTCTATCATTAGATTAAAACGCAATTTGTACAAATCGCATGATAGAATTAAAAAGACATCTTAGCTAGCAGAAATGAATATGCTGATCAACTAAATAAAAGGTTGATTGCAAAATTTTATAGTAAGAACAAAATATTTTTCTGTTTTTGACTCAGCAAAAAATGATACCAATAATTACTACCAAGAAGAATATTTAAATACTTTAATACCAAACGACCTTCTACCATACATGTTTGTTGTCAAGTTTATTATTTCTTACGTATGTTAGTGTCACCGTATATATAATAGACTAAGTTGATCTTCCATTGTATATAGGTTGATTTTGAAGAAAAATAAGCATGTCATGCTACTGAAAAACTTAAATACGCCAAATAGCTTATGTAATATCACACAGATGGTATATAGAAGTTTTGACAATAACGTCATACATACAAAAATTATGATACTGGTCAATGTGCTTCTAAGTATATTCTTATCCCTAAATTCAACTTTCGTCTTCCGAAACTAAGAAATATTCTTTTAAATTTGTGTGAAAATATTTTTTAGTATGTTTATGTTTTGCAAATATAATAAATAAAGTACAAGGACAAACATCCTAAATATTGGACTATATTTACCGCAATATATTTTCTTGCACGAATAACTGTATGTTACACTTTCAAGAGGGATATCAAGATCGACAACAAGAGCCTGGTTAAGGCAGAGCAACCAAAGCATTAGGAGGAAATATACACAAAAGAATATTGTCCACAAAGAAGTGTTCGTTAAGATACCATCACATTAAATACTTTTAAACTATAATACATAATTATCTAACTAACATGACAAAATTGATCATTTGTGTAAGTGTTGATGATGTCCTTTTATTTTAAATTCATGTATTATGCTAATGTAATAATATTTTCGGCATTTAGATGATTGTTGAATTATTATACATAAAGTTTCTCTTATTAATTAAATTTTATTTTTCTTTCATATAAATAAATATTTAAATCATCATGTGTCATTATTAACGTGTAACGCACGTTCATAGATACTAGTACTATATTAAAAGCATGAAGGTGATTAGTGAAATGTCGTTCGACTTTTTTATCCTTTTAAAATAGAGTTCACATTGAATAAAATAGTCATTTGATTATTTACCTAATATATTTAGGATCTTATAATCACCTAAAATTTTGTATATTGAATCCTTCCTTATTAAAAATAATACTATATAAGAAATCCAAATATTTAATACTTTTAAAGCAATTATAATTATAACTAATACAAATCCTTTCCAAGCATGAACTGCGTAATATGTCAACATAAAAATGTAAAGTTTAAATGGAAACTTTACGTCATTAATATGGTGGAAAAACTAGAGCATCTTTTATGAGCTATGTTTTAAAATTCAAGTTTATGTTACATTCAATTAGATAATATGTATAATTATTTTTATTTGGTTGAGTATTTAAATGATTGGTTCATAGGTAAAATACTAGCACTTCGGTCCAAACTAGAATATATTGAACTTTCTTATAAGTCTATTCATTCATATACTAACATTTATTTTACAAATTGAAACTAGATAAAAAGGGAAAATCAGATTTATATAATGATAAAATCAAACAAAAAGCACGATTAAGTTGGATTTAAAATAAAACACAACAAAAATTATATAGTGTTGGATTTAGTCTCAAATATTTTTGAATCGCAATACTTTGAAAGTTACGGATACCAATCTCAAGCTACTCTAAGAAATAAAAAAAAAACTAATGCAAACACACGCATCTTGTTCGGAAATTTATTTAATATTTCAACTAAATCTTGCACATTAGATCCTTTCCTTATTTTAATTATGTGATATAATAATTTCATAAAAGAAAAGTAACACCAAAAATGAAAATTTTCACAGAGAATAAGTAAAAACATAACTATTACTTGCTATATGCTTGAATTATTTGTTGTATAAAATCATAATCAATTAGTTTTATATAATTTAATTATCTTTAAATAAAAAATGAAAGTGAAAAAAACTAATTAGTAGGAAGCCATAACTAAATTAGATAGTGTCGATCTGCTCTCCTTCGATTTTCTTATTCTTAATTACATATATATAATCGGTCCTAAAATTAAAATCAATTGGTTTATATAATTTAATTATCTTAGTAAAAATGAAAAATAGAGAAAAGAATTTGTGAAAATTTATGTTTAGTTGTCCGGGTATAAAATAGTATGTCATTAGCCTTTAATCAAAGATTCATACTATAAAATTTATGTACCAGAATATAAAATATTATAATAAATTCTATAATTAGATATAAATTATTTTAATATTTACAATTATTATACTCTTTAATTAACATCCAATTCTAAAAATACTTTTTAAATGACACTTATCAATTGCACGCTGATATACAAAATTTAATAATATTTATATAATATTTTTAAAGCTCTAAACTTCTTAATATGTGGTACACGCGCAAAGCGCGTAGGAATGAATTCTTTTAGTCTTTTAGATTATTTTTAATATGCCATGTATTTCAAAGTTATTGTAAATTTTTTATTGGCATGATGACATAATCCTATTAACTTAATTATTGATTTAAACTCTATGCTGCTTAGTATTTTTTATGTTCATCTATAACTTTATTCATATATTTGATAATTTTTTATATTGTTCTCATACCAATTTTGGTTGTATAAACTTTTTGAGATGTGAATAAGCAGACGAATCAAATAAGAGAATAAAATAGGATTGAAATGGTGAGAATAACCCTAAATATTTTTAGATGACTTGATTCATCTTTGTTATTCCAAAACTTTAATTTTCCATATTGTTTTCTAAATATTTCCCCTTTGGAATTACAACAATTGAAAATGTAATACAAGGTTAGTATATATGAAAATTATCATAAATATATCAATGCTAAATTGATAAGTAAAAAATACAAAATCGGGATGAAGCATCTGTAGCCAAACACATTGTCCTTGCACGCATATTTACTTGATGCAAGGCACACGTGCAACACACGTATACTAAACTAGTACTATACTAAAAGTATGAAAGCCCTTAGCGAAATGTCGTTCGCCTTTTTTACCCTTTTAAAATAAAGTTCAAACTGGACAACATAATCATTTAATTATTTTTCTAATATTTAGGACTTCAAAATTAATTAAATATTTCTCATTAATTCATTCCTTATTTAAACTAAGTAGGAAGCATCAATATATTAGGGCATCATATTCTGATATATTTTTGCTTAATTTGAGCAACATTCTACAGGTGCATTATTCATAATTTTTATGCAGTTATTATATACTTTAAATAGGAAAATAATAAAAACTGAGGTTTTTTCCCAACAATGAAACTCGGCGACAAATAGTTGTGTAATTTCGTGTCCTTTGTCTTTGTATTTTAATCAAGAATAATTTTGCCTCTTAATTTATTGTCCCTCCCAATGAAACTATTTGTTGGTCTTAAAATTTAATTTGATACGTATTTATTTATTATTTGATTATTTATTTATATTTATATATTAAATTCTTTCTTATTTAAAATATATAGCAGTATAAAAGATTTGTAGTAGAAAAATCAAAATAATTTTAACCGATTAATTTTAGGTAAAGATTTAGATCATCTTCACATTTGTTCGTCTTTTTTACTTTTTAAAAATAAATTTCATACTAGACAAAATAATCATTATAATAATTTTCTTATATTTAAAAATAATTATTTAATTATTTTTTTAATATTTAAAACTCTGAGTGCTTCCTTATTTAAATTGTATAAAGTATCTATAATTCAATCAATCATTATTCTCTAGAATTACTTTTTTACAATTAGTCAAATCATATTGACGTGCATACATCTAAAACAAATCTATCTATGCTATATTAAAATCAGAAAGACTCTTAGCGAATATCATTCCCCTTTTTTACTATTTAAAAATGCTTTTACAAGGGATAAATTTATAATTTAAGTTAGTTTTGTACTATTTAGGATTTTGAAATCAATTAAAATTTTGCATATTAAATCTTTCCTTATTAAAATAGGGAAGAAGTCATAATATTTAGGAATTCAAAATCAAAAAATATTTTGCCTTATATAGATTGTACTAATTGACAATACATCCTTCATGCGATTACTTATGGAATCAGGATGAGAACAATGGCGACTTCACTTAATTTCTAATAAAATCACATATTCAATTAAAATTTTTAATACAATAACGTCTAAATTAAAATTATTTTAATGCGAAACAATATATGCACTTTAAAAGTTATTATTTTAATCATACGAAGTAGTTAATCCATGTTTAATTAAACATCCAAAATAATTATTTGATATCATATTTAGTTATAACTAGTAATAAAGTACGCGTGTCGCACGTGTATCTATATCAAGAAAGATAAACTTTTTAAAATAATATAAAATAATATATTCAGAACATATATTTATGATATAAAATAAAAATTAATAAAAAATTACAAGTTCTTAAAAATAATAAATATTGATCATATTTAGGACTTGATATTAATCTACATATCAATGAAAATAAACTTTTTAAATAATATTTAAAATTTGTGATTGAGTTATAAAATAAAAATTAATAACAGATAAGTTCCTAAATTAATAAATGTTGATCATGTAAGGATTTTGGATCACTCAAGTGATTTTTCATCCAGTTTGCTCCCATTACTTAATTTTGTCAAATAAGTTCTTATCTTACATATTTTTAGCTTTATTCTTTTATTTTTTAAGTTCTTATTTTGGCGAATAAGTTTTATATGAGATTAACAGTATTTAAATTCTAGAGAAAACTTCTTGTTGATAGCAAATACTATTATTTTTGGTTCTTTTTCCTGGTTGATTGTGTTAACTACTCACTAGAATGATCGGCATTGGGCAATTTGAAAAAGAAAATCCTAAAAAATCAAAAATAATTTAACAATTAATAAGTATAAACTTGAATAGAAAAAATAGTCCATATGACAGTGTCAATGATTCAACAACTTATTTTGAGTGAAAAAATAAAATTTTAAAATGATTGAATAAAATTTCGTGTACATAGAAAATCTCAAATTAATAGAAAAATATTTAATAATAAAAGAAGATGAACAATCGAGAATTAATAACAATAAATTACAATCTTGAATAGACTTTCAATTTAGATAAGATGACTCTCCTAATATTTATAATAAATTAGTTAATATATGAAAAAACGATATGGAATCGTATGTTGGAAGGGGTGAAAAATGAAAGAAAATAATTAATTACAACTTATTTAGAATACATGTTGTCTTATGTCTCGTCCACATTCCTTCAAGGACAAAACTATTCAACTTGAAGTAATAAAGGTTAAAGATAAGTTGGTTTTAAACTTCGAAACATTAGGCATAATTAATTAATATACTATAATTTTGAAATCATTCAAACTATAAATCTTGTGGAAGTCTAAAATGCATATTAATACCTCTTAGTTCTGTCTAGAACACCTTTTTATAAAAAAAATTAAATTAATATAAAACTTTTATATTTTTTTATAATAAAATAAAATGAGTATTATGCATATTGGTGTCTCTTTTGTTGTTGTTGTTGCTGCTGCTGCTGCAGCAGCAGCATATTGGTGTCTCTTTGTTTTTTCTCTTAAATTTATTCTTTCTTTCCCTTTTATGAGAACATAACCTTATTGTTAGATAATTGAAAGAAGAAAATTTATAATTTAAAACACATATATTATATAAATAAATGAAAAGTCAGTGAAATAATATACGAATACGAATTTTTTTAGTCAAATCTTTCTAAGATTTTGTTTATAAGAATAATGCTTTCCTATTAAATTATTGGAAGCTTCAAAGTAATTAGCTCGTCCGGAACTTAAGTTTTTCCTTTTCGTTTCTTAGGATTATTTTAGGTTTATGTTGTCTTTCAAGTATAACTTTTTTCTAAGGTTATAGCATTTTTATCTTTTTTGCTTATACATTTTTACTGGAGTTGAAAATCAGAAATATTTATAATTCTTATATAATTCAAATGAGAAAAAAGATTTTATGACTAAATATTAGAGAATTAATCAAATGAATATTCTTATAATATTAAAAAATTAATTAAATGGCCATTTCTAAATATTAAAAAATAATTAAATAACTATTTCATCCAATATCATATTTATTTTAATAAATTTTAGTTCACAAGTCTTTATGGATAGGAATACTAAATCGAAAAGAAAAGAAGGTGAGTGAAACCTAATCCCACACAAAAACTAAAATCAACCGAAACCCATTGTTGTCTGTAAAATTTGATATGACATAACATTTAATTTAAAAAATCTAAAAATACATAGTCACATCAACTTAAATTGGACCATTACCTAAATAATTTTTACATCTCATGAAACTTAAACTCTTTCTTAAATAATAATAATAGAACGTTACTTTCTTATGACTCCAGTTAGTATCATTATTATCAATGATCTAAACGATCATTTATTCAATTACATATGGTCAAAACTATGCATGCGATGATTTTGAATACTTCACCTTTCCTTTTCCATGGTGAACTATTATAAAGCACGAATCTTTCATTGACTGCACTAATTAATCGCTAAATTTAAATAGGACTGAATTGTTAATGTTGCAGCACATCTCAGTAATAATGATTTAATTAGGATATGCTAGGTTTGTTAAATCGCACAGATAATTCAAGAAGTCTTTCAAATATAGATAAAATTAAATAATTACATTCCATTAACAAATTATCTATAAATATTAGTCAAGAATTTATAGAAATAAAATCTTACTTGATTTTTAAGTTCTTAAATATTAGGAGTTTTTACCTAATTCAAATAAGAAAAGATTTAATAGTAAATTTTTAATTAATTTCAATGTCCTAAATAGTAGGAATATAATTAAATGACTATTTTATCCGGTATGAACTCTATTTTTAAAGGGTAAAAAAGAAGAACCACATTTCGCTAAGGGTATTCGTGCTTTTAATATAATATAGATAAACCGTACCAGCCTAAATTTATATTATAAAAGCACTAAACCTCTACACGAAATTTTAATCGGTTTTTTATTCTTTAAAATCATTTTTATATTGAATAAAGGGAAAATTTCACATGAGAACAACTGGCTCCCTACTTTTCAATTTTATAGCCCATATTTCAATTTATAACCAACTAGCCCAAAAATAATAGGCTAAGATTCAAAATTCAACTCCAATAGGTTCTCGAAATTACTATTTAATTTTTAAAAACGATTGCTCAAGCTTTTAAGTTAATTTTCAAATTAGTAATTGTGACTCAAATATTAGTTCAACAAATCAAATCTATTTGGGTTGTGAAAATTAGATTTTTAACAAGCTTAAATATGTGAGTTTAAATTTTGAATTTGATTTTGTGAGAAATTTAGAGTGAGTGTTATTTAGACTTGTTAGAAATAGTATAAGTAGATATTATATAAGATTTGAAGTCATTTAATAGAGATTTGGACTGGTTTTGAACAAGAATTGCAACTAAAAATCGCGGAAGAAGTTCGTCTACAAACGCTTGTATAAAGGTGTATAAAAGTGTATAAGATGTGTTTATACACTATTATACAAGATTATACATAATTATACAAAAAACTGATTTCGTCTTCTTCTTTGCGTTTTTTCTAAAATTTAACTCAAATCTTTCTCAAATCTACTCCAAATCACTTCAAATTTAAATTTTGAACTACCTTTTGATATTTTCATTCAATTGGAACAACACCCAATCCACACAACTAACAAACTCAAAAAATCCTATTTTCGAAAGTAAAGCTTTGAATGGCCTTCAATGGTGGACTTCTACTCTTCAACTTTCTTACATTGAAACCAGGTGATACAGGGGGAGAAGCAGTAATGGCGGACGGCCCCTTAAAACATATGTAGAAGATGTGAGAAGAAGATAGAGTGAAAGCAATGGTTGTGAGAACACAAATTTAACTCCATGCTTTTAGAAGCAATGGTTGTAAGAACACAGATTTTGAATTTGCTAGTTCTTTCAAAATATGTACAATATGGTCTAGGTCGGGTAAAACTTAAAAACATGGGCCATTTTTTGTTATGGTGTGAAGTCAAGTGTATTTTCTTGTAATTCGTTCTTGAATAAAAATGTTGTGTAAATATTTTACTAATATTCAAGATTTTAAAATCAATTAACGTTTTGCGTATTAATGTTTTTTTGTATTTGAACTATGTAAGAAGTCCAAACATTTAGGACTTTAAAATGAATTATATATATAAAAAAATCCAAATTAATATGATTACATAGAGTTAGTTAATTTAATAACTTTTATAGTAATTTGTTCGGCCTATTAAATTTTCATGTTTTAGTAATGTTTCCTTTGCTTATGCACATTTCGACAAAGTTATTTAAATCATCATTTTTATTTATTTATTTCAACAACTAAAACTTCATTACATGGATAATATCGAAACCTTAGAAGAGAGAAACTGAGAAAGACATGAATTTGATAATCTTTAAGAATTGTAATAAAAGCTTATGTGTATCCGAAAAATTCCAAATCTTAAATCTTCAAGGGCTATATGCTTTTACCGAAGCTAACAAGAAAGCACGATAATTTGTGAAACTGAACATATGAATTTATAATATTGGAGCATAATCTAAGGTAAATTTTTGAATAGTGATCGAAGAGTTTTACAAATAATTTTTTTTCTTTTATTAAGTTAGCTATATGAGATCAATATGCATAAATTTCAGAAGCGTACACTTTATTTTATAATTCAAACATAATTTTATAAATAATATATAATTTTCAAATAAAAATCACTCGTTGAGATGGGAAACACGCGCAACGATGATGGAGAACACGTGCAACGGTGTACCCTGAAACTAGTACTAACTAATAATGGCTAGCAATAATAGTGTTTATGGCTAGCGATAGTCTATAAAAAAACAAATATTTATACTTACTTGTTTGGCGAAAGTACCATTTTTTTCCCCTTCGATGAAGGAGACGAGTGCACTTAAGAAGAATGAGACATGGGAGATTATTGATTTACCTCCCGGAAAGAAGACTGGGAATCTAAATGCGAAAGGAATAGACTATGCCCGCCTCCTCTATGATATTCCAACCTGAGTACAAGTTTTAAAAAATGAATATATTTGTTCTTTATCTTGAATACTTAATCATAAGTTATTCACCAATGCAAGACAAATTTGCAAATCTATTTTACACAGAATTAGAGAAAAAAAGAGATGAATGAGGCAAAAGAGCCAAAGTACAACTAAGCATTACATGGCTAAGCTACTTTTTAGACTAAAAAACGTAAATGTCTACTAAATAAAGCTAAAACATTCAACAAGAAGCAACAACCCACTTAAAGATCAAAGCCCCCAACGCCTAACACCTGGCATTTTCTAAATTTCACCCTAATCTCTCCGTTTTTATATTTATCTACATAAAACCCCAAAATTAAACCCTCTTATACTTGGAACTTATACAAGCAGTATAAGCCGTATACTCCAAAATCCTACGTATAATAATGCCCGGATTTTGTAATTTCATCACATAACAGAGCACCCATTTGGATTTTCATCACTAAACATTTCAAATGAATCCAGCGGCTGGCGTGGATACGAGTCCAGATCGGACGGTGGAGGTTCCGTGACGGGACCAGAATACGTATACGCATACGAAATTGGAGGTGCCGAAGCATAATACGATGCCGTATAGGTACTCGTAGGTTGCGCTGTATTGTAGCTAACGACGTATGCTGGTGGTGGGGAGTAGTACTGTGGGCCCTGCTGCAGGTAGTAATGATAATCTGGATGACGTGGAGGGCTACCATTGGTCGGAACAAAAGCTTGTGGGCCCATATCATGATGTTCGAATTCTGGACCTGCCGGAGCAACACTTGAATGTGTCCCCTCCGCGTTGTTACCGTTTTGCCCTTTCTTTTTCTTCTTTTTACCAGTACTACCACTTGCTTCAACACCTGGGCCACCACCGCTTTTTTCGCCACTAACAGAAGCATTATCACTGTCAGAACCTTTTTTCTCCGCCGCCACCGGAATTTGTTGTTTACCGGCGGAGACAATTTCTGGTTTCTTCCCCTCAGATTTAGACTCCTTTATTGCTTCGTTGCTGTTCCCTTTTTCACCGCCAGCTTCATTACCCTTAACTACCGGGCCATCATTAGAGTCGGTGCCGGTTTCTTCCTCCGGTTTAGCTGAACCAGTGCTGGGCTTCTCACTTTTGGTGGGTGCTTCACCGCTGGCAGCTTGAATTTTTCCAGAAGCTTCTTTTGGTACTATAACTTTAGCTTTTGATTTCACCTCTTTGTTGATAATAGTATCTGGTTGACTATTTGTTGCAGGTTCTTTGCTTTGTTGGTCAATTTGTTTCTCTTTGTTCTTGTTTTTAGCAGGCTTTTTCTCCTTGTGATCAGGTTGTTGTGGCAATAATTCGGCGGGTTTACCGGACTTCTGTAGCCTCCTGAGTAAAGATTCGGCTTCTACGTTACCAGTGACTGTTGCTCTCTGTTGCTTGAGATCAATATCTATGGCATATACTCCTGAAAAAGGAAGGAAAAATTAAATTTTTAAGACTGGAGAACTGGAAACTTTTAAACCTCTAGCTAAATACAGAAATTTCAAAATATTTTTTAAAAAAAAATTTAAACAAATTAATAAGAGCATGTTATGAAGCTCAAGGAGAGAAATGAAGAGGTAACTGAGAAGGGGATATATAAATACCAGGGACTTGTTGGAGAATTTTCTTGACTTTCCTTTTGCAGCCTACGCAGTGAATGGAAACTTTCAAGACCCATGTCTGTAGAAATAATATGCATGAAGATGTTAGTATAACATAATAAATGGAGATGCTTCAATTTGAGAAAAAAATTAAAAAAATGGAATGAAGTAGTTAATAAGACAAACCTTGTAGTTCATGAGCTGCTCTGGGGGATCTTCTGGTATGTCTTGTGCTGCCATTATTAAACTATATAAGCCAATAATAAGAAGAAGAAGAGGAGGAGGAGGAGGAAGGAATTAGGTGAGGAGAAGAAGAGGAAAAGATTTATGCGCTCAAGAGAAAGTGTGAAGGGAGAGAGAGGCTTTTTTTTAAGAGAGAGAAATAGAGGAAAGTGAGGAGAGTGAAGTAGATTGAGGGAGGCGCGAAGCTATCTATAGGCAAGCTCGGTTCTTTACACGGACTGCATTTTATACTGCGAGTTCGGAAATTTTCTGTTTCTTAACCAACGGACAACTTAGAATTAAAATAACACTTCATTCCTTTAAATGAAACTATTTCCTTCCTAAGTCAATTACTCCTTTTTAAATTTAAAAATAATTTTAACTTAAATTTATAATTCTATCATTAACGAAATTTTTTTATAACTATACAAATACTCTGGGCTCTTTTTTGATTTATTTAGGACCATAAATTTTAAATTTTTTTATTTTTTCTTAAATTTCGTGTCCAATCAAATAAGTTCACGTAAATTGAAACGAATGAAATAGTAAATAAGTTACCAAAACTTTCTTTTCGTAATTATTAATTATTAATTTCTTGAATCATTTTGTTTTCTTTTTGACAAATATCTATAGATTGATTACCTTGCTTGCTTCATAACTTGGAAAGTAAATGGAATAATGAGACAACAAGAATCTATTTGAGAAAATGGTAAAATTATTTTTTAAGAATGTTCTTTGAAAACCGTATTTTGGGAGTAATTTTTTTGTTTTTCAAAAGTTTTCTTTTTGCTAATGTAATTTAAATTATCAAGATAACTTTAGCATTAATTTTTTCAAAATTTTGCCTGAGCAAACACCATTGCCACGTGTTTGTTTGGTGATAAAATTTTCCAGTGTTTTGGGAAAATTGAAAAAATTTAAAAAGTTATTTTTCCTTCAAAGCTTGCTAAAATTAATTTGCAAGAATTTGAATTATCCCGTTGCAGGCACAAAGGCACTATTTGAGTTGTCTGTCATAAAAAATCACCTAAACACAGCAATTCTAGCAACATTATTTTGTAAAAATCTCTTCCAAAACTTTTTGCAAGAAGCTGTGCAAGCATAATACTTTCATCTTTGGTGCATATAAAAATACAATTTAACAGTATGGTAAAAATTTATTGCTTTTGCTTTTCGTTTTGGTCATTTAGACGAACTTTTGCTTATGTATAATTAAAAAAAATCGAAAGAAAATATATTTATTACACTCTGTACGAATGTGCAAAAAATACAAAACAAGAAAGCGGTTTGTTTCACCTGACACTTGAAAAAACTTTAGTTACATATTGGGTTAAGACTTCAATTTCTAGAAAATCGTATATATGTGCAATCACTTTAATTTGTTGAGGTTACATTTTATATGTTGTCGGTTTAATATTATTTTATACCATCAAACACTTATAAGATAGTAATAATAAGTCTTTAATGTAGATGTTAAACGATAATCTAATAAAATTGATAATCAACTTGTTATAATTACAGGCTAACCTACATATACAACTTGTTAATTTCCTAATTTCTGTTAACGGATCATGCCATTTAAATACCACTTTAAATTCCTTAACACAACTGCCCGGAAGAAACTGTACTAGAAACAGAAATTTAAAGAAGAAAGCGTGTGTATGTGGAAAGTATAAATATTAGGAGGAGTGAAGGAATTTTTTCTCTAACATTTTGGAAGATGTTTCCTAGAGGATTCAAAAGGTTTTGGGAAACTTAGGTTCACTATTAACGGTTATTCACCTTATCAGATACGTCTCAAGAACTTGTTCCTCTATATGCTAGTGCATTCAATTTTTTTTTAGTTTCTCACGGGTGTTTGGTATCTGTATTGGGGCTCGACTAAATTCGAATTCCCGTTGCAAAGTATCACATTAGGGGTAAAACGTTTCCTAACAAAGGCAACTTCATACCTGGGGCTCGAACCCGAGACCCTCTGGTTAAAGATAAAGGAGTACTTACCACTCCATCACAACCTTTATAGGTTCATTCAAAATTATTATTCCCTTCTTCCTATGATCAATATTGTGATTTGATTTCATACTATTATTAAAACGACCAAATAACTGAAAACAAAAAGGAGGTCAATTTCAGAAGATAGGTGAAGTGAGGCAAAACGAGTGATTCATTCGGATCAACTAATTTTTCAACTCGGAAACTGAGAAGCAATGGAATGTCGCTGTAATCTTAAACAACATAAACTTTAATTTTTTTTTTTTTTTTTAACAAACAGTGCATTTTATTCATCTCCAAAAGAGTACATTATGCTTAGGGAATAGGGAGTAGCAACATCTTCTCCCTAGTCCATCTTGAAAGATAGACACACCTGTCTTTTAACATTTTGAGATAAGGTAAATGCATTTGAGCCGGAAAGACAATAACATTATGAAGTTTACATAAATACTCTATCCTATACAAAAATTACCTCTGCTAACTACCTTACTGAATGGTAAAGTGTGTTTAAAGTATACTGAATCAGTAAGTTTACTTTTTCCGTCAAGAACCAACACAATTTGATCAAAATCTAAACCAAATGGTAAGCAGGTGTAATATTTCTACAAATATATATATTTTTTCGAAACACTCTTGTTGATTGTCGTCATTGTGAGTGTAATTGTATCCATACTTTGAACTAATTAAGGGACGCAATGCTAAGAGGATTGTCTATCCTATTTTGTAAAATTTAGCTATCATGATGCACGAGTGGCGAAATTCTTGTCCAATTAATGTCTTTTAGTTTATTTTTTGATTTTTCCCCACTAACATTTGAGTAAATACTTACTTGATATTTATACTAATAAAATAATTTAACTATAATTAAAGTGAGAATACACATTTGACGATTTATAATAAAAACACTACATCTTATATTCGTCAGTTTATTGTAATTCTGAATGTGACTAAGTTTTTACTCTCCCTCTACTACAATTTCACATCATTGAATACCAGAAAGATCATTTCACCCTTAGCAACTAAAACATGTTGTCGGCCTTTGTTGAGTACTGCTTCAGCTTTAATTAAGAACCTTAAACATAGTGTTTGATTACGTGTCAACAGCCAATTTGAATTGGACAAGACCAGCGTTAATATCTTTATTTGTTAATCAAGCAATTCTAGTTCTAAAAACTAACCATCATAATTAAGGGCAATGTATATTGATAAATTTCAATAAGCAGACACATAATTTTTGTTCATACAATAAGATCTTAAGGAAGTTGTAACATGTTGCAAACACATGGTCAAAATATTTAATTTATGCTATACACTTTGTTACAGTATTTATTCTATACACTTTGTTACAGTATTTATTCTACGTAAATTCAAGTAAGTTTTACTATTTTAAGAGGTTCTGGTTCAAGAAATATCCGTTTGTATGCCTAAAACTGCTGCTTTTTTCTCCCCCTACTTTTTAAATCTTTCCATGCATGTTGTTACTTCTTTTTAATCCTTTATCTTTTTGTACTTACTCTCATCTTTTCTCAAATTTCTTTTCAATTCTTTTTTACCTTTCTTTTTTGGTGTTTAAATTAGTATGCTATTTGCAATCTTTATCGAAGAAGAACAAACTTTAAACGAGTATTTGACAGTGCACATGCACGAGGAGGGGACAATGTACGATTTTACAATAATAAGTCCTTCAGTAGCAAGTTGGAGACATATATACTATGGAAAATAAATTAATTGACACTCTTTTCTGGCTTAGAATTTAAATCGCTGAAAAAGACAAATATTTCTGAAATAAAAGCCCATCAAACTATTGGATCCATCCTTAAATTTCATAGCTACTTCTCTTTTCTATCTGTGTGTATTATTGTTGTGATAGTTGTGGACATAAATTTAATTAAATTTGCGCTTTTATTGCATATTGAATGGTTCAGCTATTCGAATTTACTTCCCAACTTCAGAAAAGACAAAAGATCCTTAATAGGTTTTCTTCTTAAAATGTTAAGATTTTTTTTATATGGTCTCCGGTATATGCTTTAGGATGCGACTAGTTCAGATTCAACCTATTTTAGGGTTGAGGGGGCTCGAACCCAAAATTTCTACTTCCTTCGTCTCATATTAATAATTGTGGTTACTAAAAATAGTTGTCTCAAATTATTTATCATTTTAAAAGTTCAAGACAAAATTGATTATTTGTTTCTTTTTTTACCCTTAGTAATAATTGTTCTTGAAGATGGAGATAACACATAAATAGAATAAATATTCAATGAAAAGAGATTATATCTTAAGACACAAATAAGGGTGGAATAGTCCAATCCCTTTCCTAATTAATATTTTTTAAGGAGCATGTAAAAAAGAAATACGACACATAATATGGGACGGAGGGAGTAATTAAGGATAGAGTAGTAATGACCATTTTACCACAACCTTTAATCTAAATCTATTGATATATTTTTTAATAATGTATTAACGTAAACTACTAGATGGCCCTTTAATTCATCCTGCAAAAATATTTTTATTTCGAATTGCGCATACTCATTATATTAAAAATAAAGAGATGGGGGTTTAATAATAATATCTCAAATTTCGTGATATTAGGTGATTGTAGAATCAGCCATTTCATTTTATTTTGTTCCTCAATGTAGTTTTTGAAATATTATAATTTATTTTGAGATAATTCTTTGACCTTGTGAAATTACACTGAGTTTGTTGTGGTTGTTATTTCGATATACTTCCTTACATTCCTTACATTATGAAGTATATGATTTTTCTGTTTTTTTCATAGAAGAATGATGGTACGACCACATATACACACAAAAATTCCAAATCAGCAATGTGTTGTGTATAATTAAAAAAAGTTAAATAGTGTTAGGCTCCCCGATCCCAAATACTGTAAGTCATTTTAACAAACTGAGTTTATTTTTAGATATTTAAATTTTTAAAATGAGAAATTATTTAATACTTTTTTTCAAATTTCTCTTACTGCTCTATTGAATCAATTAGGTAAGATGTTTAGGCAAAAATATAAGGCTTAGCCTTGAAATTGAAATAAACGGCAGATTATTTAGTCCCGTGTGCAGAGCTACCAGAGACAATAAGAACAGTGCAAATAAATAAGAAAGTAAAATGTTATTGAGCTTTTGATGGAGTATAGTATATGTTTGTGAGAAAATTCGTGTCCTTACAATGATGCTAGAGCTCACTATTTATTGTTACACCTAGGGAACAATGTCATATGATCAAGCCCATCTTAAATGATAATTATGAGAGTCATTGAAGAATGTGTAACGGTGGGCAGTGAATGCCATATTCTCTGTAACGGATCATGCACTTAATACTATATAATATTCTTCATTGAATGCTACCGGATAGCAGGCATTTATTTTGCCTTTATGAATATTATTCTCTCCGATGACAAGCAAGATCATTGCCTTAGGATTTGACTGTCTTCTGTCTTCGGCTCCATGTGTCGCTTTCTCATACGATCAAAAAATATGAACATATTTTACCCCATACAGATAGTCCCCCTGCTTTCCGATGACATAACTTTGTGTCACCGAAAAGTTGGTGGAGATACCTTTCTTGGCGAAAAATTCTTTGACCCCCTCCGAAAAGTTTCTGATGGTTGATTAGACGCAAGTCTCTCCGTATTTAATACCCCGAACGCGCGTCATCCCACGATTCAGCATCACTTTTGTCGGTTATCGAGGTAATTATGGCCACGATTTTAGCCGCCTATCCCTTTACTTATACGCATAAAACTTTTTCATTTACGCTTCATAATTCTTCAAATCTTCTCGATTTCTCTTTATTCATCTCGTACTTTGTCTTCAACCTTTCTTTAAACTTCTTCTTGAGAGAAAACTTTCCTTATTTTCTGATAAAAAATGGCCTCTTCTTCTAGAAACCCTAGTTCTTCAAAGAACAAAAGTAAAGCTGATGCTTCTGCTCCTCCTTCGGTGAGCTCCATCATCCCAAAGAGTCTTGTCACAACTAAAGACTTTGAAGAAAAGTATCCTTCCATCCACCCTCGTACGTGGTCTGTTAGCGTATACACTTCTTCCATCTGTACTTCTAGTATTCCTACTGTGAAGTAAGACTGCTATTGCCAAGATTTAGATATTATCGCTCCTGATCTGGCAGAGCGGATAACCTTACCCAAGAAGGGTTTTACGTATTTTTATACGTACTCATTTACTTTGAGGCCATTTTCTTTGAGTGGAGAGCTTGACTCCATCATCGTGGATTTCTGCATTCGCTACCAGGTATGCTTGGCATAAGTAAGTCCTTCTGTGTGGAGTAAAATCGCCTGTCTTTGGCGCTTGTGCCAGGAGACGGGAGAGGAGCTAACCCTAGCTCGATTAATAAATCTTTATTCCCCCAAGATTTTTCGCGGGAGAATGATAAATTTCAGCAAGCGTGGCCATCATGCTCTGCTATCCATCATGGATGGAATGGTTTGTTGCAGTTGCCACCTGCGACATCATTCCGACCACGACTTCATCTTTTCCGGAATTATGGAATCGCACTCGTAAGTTTACCATCTGTCTTTTCTTTCATTTAAGATCGTCTCGTATCGTTACTAACCTTTCTTGTTTGCTAATTTTAGCAAATCATTGGGTACCACTTAGGATTGAAGGTTTGGACCAGTGGGTCCAAAGAAAGTTTGGACGTTACTACGCCCGAGACCCGCATTTGGAATGAACTAGCCCTTAAATACGGGTGAAAGACAAAATATCATGGTAAATTAAACTCATCTTGACTTTACTTTTCGTATAAGGAAGTTGATTAACCTTTCTCTCTCATTGAATTCAAGTCTACTCCAGGGCTCAGTTGTCGTCCCCGAGGAGGACGTTTTGGCTAATCCTGCTGATGCGGTGAGGCTATTGCAGGAGGCTTTTACACGAACATGTGTCTCTAAGCCTGCTTCTGGTGCAAGTGCTTCTTCTCAGAGCCCCCGTCCGGAGAACAAGCAACTAAAAAGAAGGCGTTCCTCCACGGTCGGGGGAAAAATTAAAAAGGCAAAGAGTGCCGTACCCGAATCATCTCCGAAAGTCGTGGTGATGAGACCCCTGCCCGAGCCAGCTATAGACGTCGTGGTGATCGACGATGAAGAGAATCCAGCGATGAGGCTTCTCTACATAGAAGACGACGACCTTCCTTAACTCAACAGAATGTTCAATCTGTTGAGTTAGTTACACCAACCGAGGTTGATGCCTTGACACTCTAGGGAGTATGATATGGTGGAAAATGCCAACTCCCATTTTCGAATCCCAGTCGTCGTGTCCGGTACCTTGAGGTTGAGTATCTTGTCCCTGCCATCTTCGGTTGATGAGCAACCAACAGCCAGCACTGCTCTTGCGGCAGTCACTTCTCATCTTTCAATGCCATTAGCTTCATCTCCTTCTTCACCATCTGGTTTTCTGGCACCAACAATTGCTACATCATCTCCACCGGTCGCAATTGCCCTAGAGAATAATGTCCACCTTTCCTAGTGTCCGGTTCATGGGAACCTGGGGCAAAATTATGCTACCCTCTCAGAAGATCCTCAAAGGAGGAGGAACGTTAATCTCTCAGTTTCTTATGGATGCCATCTGTTGTCCCGACTGGTGGAACTTGCAAACTACATGAAGCTTTTTTCTTCAGAAAAAAAAGGGAAAACATACAAGCTCTCTTGGGAGACTGCTTGTTGAACAATGCCATGCATAACGCAACAACGGTATAGTCTTTGCTTTCTCTATTATTTCTTCTATTCGTGTTATGCTAGTGTTTTGAAATTGCATTCTTGTTTTGCAGGCCAACTTCCTTGCTTCCGAGGGCCCCCAAAGGTTGATTCGAGATAAGAATAAACTTACCTATGAGCGAGATCAACTTTTGGCCGAGCAGGATCAAATTGCGGTTTGCCTCTCAGAACTGGAAGCTCAAGCTGCTGAGGCCGTTGAGTTGGAGGCTCGGTTGCAGCAAAGAGAGCAATAAGTAATGACCTTTAGTCAATAGGTCTCACCATAGAGGGCTCAATTTGAAGAAACTAGGTCCAAATGGGTTGAAGTCCATGATGTCGTTCTTGCTGCATCCGATCGCGAGGCTGCCTTCTGCTGAAAGATTGAATAATTTGGAAGCGGCCTTAAACTCCAAAGCTGAAGAGCTTGTTGCTTCTAGGGCGAAGTATGCCCAATTGGAGGAGAATCATAATAGGACCATTGAGCATAATAGAATTTTAAGCTCTATTGTCCGTGACCTCGATATCAGCCTCCGGTTTGTTAGATCTACATGGGAAAACCTTTCTGCTGAGGTCGGCCAACTTGAAGAAGAACTTCATCACCGAGCGGCTTCCCTCATTGTTGAAAAAACATATGCTATGTAAAGCATGAGGAGAAAAACCTTGGAAGAGGCCAAAGCGGGTGTCATTGACTTTGATGCCGAAATCGCTTAGGCCCGTGAGCTGGAGCTAGTTGCAAAAAGAGGTCTTCCAGCCTGGCCTGATGCTACCGATTCTTTTAGTTCTGTTTATGAGTTCTCAGGAACTGAAGAAGAATCGGAAGATGGTGATGCTAAAAGCCAAAATGATGAAGGCCAAAGTATCGAACCAGCAACAGATCTATCATCTTCTCCTGGTGGCGTAGATGTTTCTCTTCGTCTAGTTGCGCCTTTTTTTGTTTAAGTGTTTGCGCAAGTTTGCTCTTTGCATCTTTTTTCGTTTAAGTGTTTGCGCAAGTTTTACTATTTGCGTCTAATTGTGCAAGGCTTTTGGATTTCTGGCATAAGTTCTTCTGAAATCAACTCTTTAACGTGAGGGTTTTCATAAGAGAGGGCCTTCTTATATTTACGGTGCTCTTGAAGAGGGAATCTCTTGTTCACTACAGCACTAACATTTGAAGTATTTGTTTAACTTTCAAATGATAAAATCAATTTATTTTTCAGACGAGAAACAAGATAGAAACAAAAGTAATTTATTTTATTCTTTCCATTTTCAAAAGTACACAAGCATTTGTTGTGCTAAAAAGAAATTGCCATTTATTGTGGATAACTTGTACAACTTGTTTCTACAGGGCTGGCCGCGCAGTCCCTGGTCTCGATGATACAACTATGTTCTTGAGTTTCATGTCCGGTCGAAGTGGCAGTCGTTGTTGCCGTATACTCATATCATTCCCCCCAGTGTTCGAATGCGAAGAATGCAAATTTGAACACTAGAAGTTTTATACCTTCGAGTATTCCACTAGTGAATTGCTAGATAATCTTTAGTTTGATAACAAACTTCACTTCCCTTTAGGAATTTATGCTATCGAGCCAAAGATTATCTAACAATACCCCAATAGCTTGCACTTGTGAACGGTGGGGTAATCTCTGTTCGACATCAAACTTAACTTCCTGGTAGGAACTTTGCTATCGAGCAAAAGACTATCTAACCGCTCTATAGTGGTTTTTTTTTACTTGTGTGCCTTGTCTTTTAAAGGTCTTATTGCTGAAGATTCTTTCGTAGTATGCTTTCCATTGCTGCCTCATTATAAACCTTGTTAGAAAAATCCAATTGGGACAAAAACTGGACAAAGGAAAAAATAGTGCAGCACAAACTTTCACTACAGGTGATGTTTATCAGCAATAGTATCTCTTGAGGTGTGTCACGTTCCATTAGCTTGATAATATTTCTCCATCTTGATTTTCTTACTCGTATGACCCTTTTCCGTTGACAGTTGAAACTCGGTAGGGCCCTTCCCTTGTTGGACCTAATTTCCCCGCATTGAGCCCTCGGGTGTTCTGAGTTACTTTTCTTAAAACCAAATCTCCTACTTTGAAATAACGTAGGTTGGCCCTTCGATTGTAATATCTCTCTATCCTCTACTTTTGGGCTGCCATCCTTATATGCGCCAAGTCCCTGCGTTCATCGAGTAGTTCCAAATTGACTAACATTGCTTTATTGTTTTCTTCTTCGTTTCCCCGAAAACACCTTAGGGCAGGTTCTCCTACTTCCACTGGGATCAAGGCTTCTGCCTCGTACACAAGAGAGAAAGGAGTCTACCCCGTGCTCGATTTGGCCGTTGTTCGATACGCCTATAGTACGCCTGGCAGCTCTTCGGGCCATTTACCTTTAGCTACTTCCAATCTCTTTTTGAGATTTTGTATAATCACATTGTTCATTGACTCTGTTTGGTCATTTGCGCTCGAATGATAAGGTGATGATGTGATCCTCTTGATTTTTAAGTTTTCAAGGAACTTTGTGACTTTTGTGCCTATAAATTATAGCCTACTATCGCAGGCTATCTCTTTTGGTATCCCAAATCTGTAAATTCTGTTCTCCCATAAGAAATTTACCACTTCACGTTCGCCGATCTTCTAATAAAGACCTGCTTCAACCCACTTAAAAAAATAGTCAATTAAAATAAAATAAAATCTTACCTTACCGGGGGCCGGTGGTAGTGGTCCGACGATATCCATTCCCTACTTCATGAACGGTCATAGAGAAAAAACTGAGTGAAATGGCTCTGCCGATTGACATACCAACGGTGCGTAGCGTTGACATTTATCACATTTTTGGACATAGGCTTTGGCGTCTTGTTCCATCAGGAGCCAATAGTATCCTGTCCTAATTAACTTTAACACTAAGGAATCTGCGCTTGAGTGATTTCCACAAATCCTTTTGTGGACTTCTCGCATAACATAATTAGCTTCAAAGGCTCCCAAACATCGGGCCAACAGGCCTTGGAAAGATCTCGGTACAATTGACCCTCCTTGGAGCTGTATCGAGTTGCATTAGTGCGCAATTCCCGAGATGCCTTAGGATCTTCAGGAAATTTCTCGTGCTCGAGATAGTCAATAATCTCGTTTCTCCAGTCCCAGACCAAATTAGTCGCGTTTAGCTTGCAATAGCTATCTGCGTCAAGTACCGAGTGCATAAGTTGTACGACCCTACCACAGTCCAATCCTTTTATTTTCGTTGACGAGCCAAGGTTAGCTAGTGCATCTACTTCTGCATTTTCTTCCCTCGAGATATGCGTAATTGACCACTCCCGGAACCAGGGGAGCAGAGCCAGAACCTTCATTATGTATTATTGCATGCGTTCTTCTTTGGCTTCGAAGTCCCCGTAGACCTGATTTACCACCAACTGGAAGTCGTATTTTATTTCTACGACCTCGGAGTCCAATCCCCGGGCCAATTTGAGTCCAGCAATCAAAGCTTCATACTCCGCTTCATTGTTAGTTAGAGGAACAGTTCTACTGGCCTGCCTTAGGGTTTCTCCCGAGGGCGTGGTTAGTATTATGCCGATCCCGGACCCCTTCATGTTGGAAGCTCTGTCCGTGAATAGGGTCCAAACTCCTGATATCGATTTGGACACTATCATTGCTTCTTTGGTAGCCAAAGGTAACAGTCCCAGACTGAAATCGGCCACAAAATCGGCCAAGACTTGAGTCTTAATCGTAGTCCTAGGCTTATATTCTATGTTATATTCACTCATTTCGATGGCCCACTTGGCCAGCCTACCCAAAAGTTTGGGTTTATGAATAATATTCCACAGGGGTAAAGTGGTCACCACAGCTATCGAGTGACATTGGAAATAAGACCTAAGCTTTCGAGCGGTGACTACTAGAGCTAGGGCTATTTTTTCCAGATGCGGGTAGCGAGTGCTTCCGTTAGAATTTTACTATGGTAATTAGTAGGAGACTGCGTACCTTCATTCTCACGGACTAAAACGACACTTACCTCTACCTCCGAGACCGCTAAGTAGATCAATAGTTGTTTGCCTTCCTCCGATTTTGACAGTAACAGAGGACTTGACAAATATCTTTTAAAATTCCTCAAAGCGTGCTGACATTTCGGCTTCCATTTGAAGTCGTTCTTCTTTTTTGGAAGCAAGAAGAAATGAATTCATATCTCTAAAGACCGGGAAATGAATATGCTCAAAGCGGCCAATCTCCTCGTTAGCCTTTGGACCTCTTTTACGCTTGATAGCTGCTCCGGGATGTCTTCGATGACTTTGACTTTATCGGGGTTAACTTCGACCCCCTTTGTGACACCAGAAATCCCAGGAACCTATCGAAGCTGACCCCGAACGCACACATCTTGGGGTTAAGCTTCATGATATGCTTCATTAAGATGTCAAAAGTTTCTTGCAAGTGTTTGAGATGATCACATGCGTTCAAAGCCTTAACAAGTATATCATATATGTAAACTTCTATGGTTTTCTCTATTCGCTTTTCAAACATTTTGTTCACGAGCCGTTGATAAGTGGCTCCGACGTTCTTTAGCCCGAAAGGTATCACATTGTAATAGTATGTGCCAAAGTTCGTTATAAACAAAGTTTTTTCCTGATCCTCCGGGTTCATCTTGATTTGGTCATACCTAGAATAAGCATCGAGGAAACTCATTAACTTGTGCCCGACCGTCGCATCAACTATTTGATCAATGTTTGTAAATAGGAACGAGTCTTTTGGGCATGCCTTATTTAAGTCCTTATAGTCTATGCACATGCAAAATTTATTATTCTTCTTTGGAACTACTACTACGTTAGCATGCCAGTCAGGATACTTTACCTCTCGGATTAAACCGATGCCAAGCAAGCGAGTTACCTCTTCTTTGACAAATTTATTATTGACCTCGACAATAGGACATTTCTTTTGTCTTACCAAAGGGATGCTGGGATCTAAGCTTAGCTTGTGTACGGCCACTTCTGGCGGGATACCTGTCATATCGTCATGCGACCGCGCAAAATAATCGACATTAAATTTAAAAAATTCAATAAATCTATACCTAAGTTTGGGGTGTAGTCCTTTCCCCAAGTGGAACTTCCTCTCCAGGAACTCTTCAAACAATGCGACTTGTTCAAGTTCTTACGATGTGGACTTTCTTGCGTCCGTTTCTTCTGGTATCTGAAAATATCTTGGTACCTGATAAGATTCCGAAGACTCCTCCCCTTCGTTGACTTCGCTCAGCTTGGGAGCAAACGTCGGTTCCTATAATTGCTATGCCACATGCTCCTTTCCTTTGCTACTGGAAACTGAGATTGCATTTATTTCTCACGCTGCCGGTTGGTCGCCTCTTATTTTTTTAATCCCCTCGGGAGTTGGGAATTTCAGCTACTAATGATTTGCCGACGGCACATCCTTCATCTCGTGCAACCACATTCTGCCCAGGATAATATTGTAGCACATATCGCCGTCCAGCACCCCGAAAAGGGTCATCTTTATCACCCATTTGGCATTCATAGGCAGCAGGATCTCTCCTCGTGTTGTCACACTTCCTAGGTTGAACCCAATGAGGAGTTTTGTGGCCAGAATGATGCTTCTGGTGAGCTTGGCTTTCTCTAACACCCTCCATTGTATAATGCTGGCCGAACTTGCTGGGTCCACCAAAACACGTTAATTTTAAAATCTAAGACATTTTCAGAAATTACTAATGCATCATTGTGTGGAAGCAGCAAACCATCCACGTCTTCCTCCGTGAATGTAATGCCATGTTCAGCGACTTCCCAAGGTCTCTTATTGTGGGCCACTAACACCTTCTTCGTTTTTACCGCCGAGAATGTAACCCCATTAATCTCGTTCCCCCCGAAAATCATGTTGATCGTTAGACGCGAGGATCTTCTCCTGCTTTTGAAGGTTCTGCATTATCATGATTGCGACCATCATTGTTTTTATCCCGGTCACTTAAAAATTCCGTGAGATGGCCGTTTTTCAGAATGTCGTCACCGCTTCACGCAGATGTCGGCAGTCCCCAGTCCGGTGACCGTTTGTCTCGTGATATTCACACCAGAAATTAGGATCCCTTTGGCTAGGAACAAATCTCATTGGCTTCGAGAATCGTGCTTCTTTAATGTACCTCATAGCCGACACTAGCTCCATTACGCTGACATTGAAGTTGTATTCGGAAAGCCTAGGGTAGGAAGAATCTGATGTTTCCTTGTTCAGCAACGACCTATTATTTCGGTAGCAATCAGTTTTACTATTGGTAGCGAATCTATCCGCTAACCGGAAACCTCAACCACGTCCTCCGACCCTTTTATAAGGCAAAAATCGACCTCTTAAGATCGTCAATATGTGTCGAAATCATTTTTCGATTTCTCTTTATTCTTCTCCTGGTCTCGACCCTTGGACGACGCCGGAAAATCGAGCTGATCATCCTCAATCCTTATTTTAGACTCGTACCGGTTGTGAACATCTGCCCAATTTGTTGCCTGAAACTTGAACAAACTTTCTTTTAATTTCCGAGAAGCATCGGAACTTCTCGGATACAGACCTTTGGCAAATACTTCAGCTACCCATTCGTCTGATACAACCGGTAGCAACATCCTTTCATTCTCGAGTCTGGTCATAAATTCCCGCAACAACTCAGACTCTCATTGTGCAATCCTGAATATGTCGGCTTTTCGGTCCTGTACTTTTCTGGCCCCGTCATGGGCCTTGATGAAAGAGTCCGTGAGCATCTCGAAAGAGTCTATAGAGTGCTCGGTCAAGAGAGGATACCATATCAGGGCTCCCTTCGTAAGGGTCTCCCCGAATTTCTTCAGTAAGACCGAATCAATCTCGTGGGTAGCTAAATCGTTCCCCTTCACCGTTGTAGTATAAGTGGTGATGTGCTCCTGAGGTTATAACATCCCATCATACTTCGGCACTTCTGGCATTTTAAACTGCTTCGAGATTTATTCTGGTGTCGCGCTTTGTTTGAAAGGAAATTGTGTATACTTCTTCGAATCCGGTCCTTTTAGCACTGGTGGTGCGCCCGAAATTTGATCCATTCGGGCGTTCATTTCCCTCATAAACCGCATAAGTTCGGTTTTAAAGGGATCATTCTCATCGTTGTTACCGGGTCCGTTACCGTTCCCCCCGTCCCTGTCAAAGCCGACTTTGCCCCTCGAGGTGTTGTTATCGACCCTTTACTTTGTTTGATTTGCGAGAGCACCGGGAGATTCTGCACCTTATCCATTCTCATTGTTGGAGGCACCCGATAACGCTTGTTTTAATTCCTTCATGACCTGATTCTACCGTGTAAGATGGACTATAAAAGCCTCTACTTGCTCCTTCAAGATCCTTGCTGTTTCAATGATGTGCTCGCCTTCAGCATCATCAAGAATCGCCTCCCGAACATGTTGCGGATATCGGCTATTGTGGACCGGCCTAGCCTATTTCCCCTCATTTCGGGTATCGCTGATTAAATCTTCGTGTTGAGGTTGATTTTCTTGGGCCTCAATGTTGTGTGTGTTGTTGACACCATTATCTGCCACTTTTAATGATTTTTTTGCTAAGAACAAGAAATCAAACAAGTTAGTAATAGATGCAGGGATCAATTCAATTACACGATTGTCTATGTCCTACGGTGGGCACTAAACTGTTTACCCGTAAAATGGTACAGTTTAATTTATACGTGGTTTGTAGACAAGTGAATTAATTTGATTCATGAGTAATAGATGAATTAGGCAAAAATATAAGACTTAGCCTAGAAATTGAAATAAACGATAGATATCTTAGTCCCGGGTGCAGAGCTACCAGAGGCAGTAAGAACAGTGCAAATAAATAAGAAAGTAAAATGTTATTGAGCTTTTGATGGAGTATAGTATATGTTTGTGAGAAAATTCGTGTCCTTACAATGACGGTAGACCTCACTATTTATAGCTACACCAAAGGAACAAGGTCATAGGATCAAGCCCCTTTTAAATGATAATTATGAGGTATATTGAAGAATGTGTAACGGTGGGCAATGAATTCCATATTCTCCATAATAGATCATGCACTTAATATTATAGAATATTTTTCATTGAATGCTACCGGATGGAAGACATTTATTTTGCCTTTATGAACATTATTCTCTCCGATGACAAGCGAGATCATTGCTTTCGGGTTTGACTGTCCTCTGTCTTTGGCTCCACGTGTCATTTTCTCATACGATCATAAAATATGAACATACTTTACCCCATACAACCGGATAACGCCTACTTTAATTCCATCATGACCTGATCTTGCCATGTGAGATGGCCTATAATAGCCTCTTGTTGCTCATTCAAGATCCTTACTGTTTCGATGACGTGCTCGTCTTCAGCATCATCAGGATTTGCCTCCCGAACATGTCGCGGATATCGGCCGTTGTGGACTGGCATTGCCTCGTTGCGGGTATCGCTGATGGAATTTTTGTGCTGAGGCTGATTTCCTTGGGCCTCAATGTTGTGTGTGTTGTTGACACTATTGTCTGCCATTTGTAATGATATTTTGCTAAGAACAAGAAATCAAACAAGTTAGTAATAGACGCAGGGATCAGTTCAATTACACGACTGTCTATGCCCCACAGTGGGCACCAAACTGTTTACCCGTAAAATGGTACTGTTGAATTTATTAGTGGTTTATAGACAAGTGAATTAATTTGATCCAAGAATAGTAGATGAATTAGGCAAAAATATAAGACTTAGCCTTGAAATTAAAATAAACGGCAGATATCTTGGTCCCGGGTGCAGAGCTACCGGATGCCGTAAGAACAATGCAAATAAATAAGAAAGTAAAATATTATTGAGCTTTTGATGGAGTATAGTATATGCTTGCTAGAAAATTCGTGTATTACAATGATGGTAGAGCTAACTATTTATAGCAACACCTAGGGAACAAGGTCCTAGGATCAACCCCCTCTTAAATAATAATTATGAGGGCCATTGAAGAATCAAGAATGTGTAACGGTGGGCAGTGAATGCCATATTCTCAGTAACGAATCATGTACTTAATGCTGTAGAATATTCTTCATTGAATGCTAGCGGATGACAGGAATATATTTTGCCTTTGTGTGCTAGTTAACCCACGATCTTCTGCAACAATCCTATTGTCCATGTCAAATTGGGAAACCTTTCTCTTATAGGTTTAGGAGTATTTGGGATCTATATATAGGGGTAGTAGTTGGGGATTCTATAGATTGTATTGTGTGTTTTTTCTCATTCATAGTGAAAAACTCTCTCTGCTTCTGCCCCAAGGATTAGGCTTAGCCGAACCTCGTTAAATCCTTATGTTGATTTTTCTTCTCTATTTGCTTTGTGTGTGATTGTGTACTAGTTAACCCAGGATCTTTCGCAACAATTGATATTAGAGCAAGGTTCGATTTTCTACATATAATCTAGGGTAAGATGTCTTTTTCATCTTCAACAAAGTACGGAGTAGAGAACTTTGACTGGGGTTCTAGTTTCAGTCTGTGGAAGTTTATGATGAAATCTTCCTTGGTGTTACAAGGGTTAGAGAAGGCAATAACAAAAATAGATCGTGGTGCCAGTGACCGCATAGAACTAGAAATTGAATCTCCACTAGCTCATCCCAATAGTTCTAAAGTAAAAGAAGTGGAGGAGGTGCATAATATTGATCAAGATGACAATGTTGATACACATGCGCAACAACAACAATATAGCATTGACCGCAAAGGTTTGCAAACGTAGTTGATGGGAATCTTCTTGTATATACAAATCCTGTGGGATTTGCTTTGGCAGTTGCATAGACTGTTGATGTATTTGAGTGTTATAGCTATCCAGAAGCTATTTAGAGTACAGAACCAAATCAACGGATTAGTGCTATGACTGAAGAGATTGAGTCTCTTAACAAGTTTAGGCGCTGCCTAGACTTGGTCGATGTGTGCGACAATGGGTAGAGCCCTTGTAAGGGCGGAGGTCAAGGTAAAGAGACGTTGTTCCTATTGATGAAGAGAATTCAAGCCAAGGGAAAAATTTGTTACTTTGTGGCTTGAATTATTTCCTTGTATTTTTAGAAAACCCATAATCTCTATAGGTTTAGGAAAACTCATTGTCCTAATAGATTTGGGAAAGGAAAACCTATTGTTCTTGTCAAATTGGAAAACATTTCTCTTATAGGTTTAGAACTATTTGGGATCTATATATATGGATTGTAATTGGGGATTTTATAGATTGTATTGTGCTTTTCTTCTCATTCATAGTGGAAAACACTCTATGCTTCTGCCCCTAGGATTAGGCTTAGCCGAACCTCATTAAATCCTTGTGTTGATTTTTCTTCTCTATTTATTTTGTGTGTGATTGTATGCTAGTTAACTCTCGATTTTTCACAACAATAATAAATGATAGTTAATATAAATACTCTTATGATTAAAGCTATTTAATACTTTTTTTAAGGAGGTGTGCAAAAATCTTGCACATGATTCTTATGATCAATTTCTGGATCCATTGATTTGCATCTTTAGGTTCTCGTTTACGACTATTTCCCCATATGCTGGTTGGTCCAAATTCAGGCTTTAATGTCTCACTTTGCAAGTTCTTGCAGTAAATCGTTGGCAAATGTAAATTCAACATCGACTCATCTACCCAAAAGATATATATTTTTAGCAGTTCCCTAAAAATAATAGTCGACTATATATATATGTGTGTGTCTCGACTCTTTCTCTATGATCTTCATCTTAAATGCTTAATGACATATTCAATGACATATTTTCTATGTTTAATGACGTATTCAATGGCATATTTTTTTCACTTTTCATGCCTATATAAAGGTCTTGTAATAGATAGAAAAATACACACAATTGAAGAAGAAATAAGAATCTCTTCTTTCTTTCTCTATATATCCCTTAACTTGTTTTTCCTTGTTCCATATTGTTACTTTGAGTTATATTTTATAACACGTTATCAGCACGAGACTCTACCGTCTCAAGAAGCTCTTTGAGAAGACTAAGGTATAATTTTTCTCTTCTTTTAATTATGACTGATATTATGAAAAGAAAGTTCGTTGCCCTTGAAATTTCGGGCAAGAACTATATGACATGGGTGTTGGATGCTGAAATTCATTTAGATGCAATGGGTCTTGAAGACGCCATTAAAGATAGAAATAAAACATCTACCCAAGACTGTGCTAAGGCCTTAATTTTCTTGTGCCATCACCTTGATGAAGGGTTGAAAATAAAATATCTCACAGTCAAAGATCCACTTGTATTGTGTAATGGCTTAAAGGAAAGATATGAAAACTTAAAGTTGGCTATACTTCCACAAGCACGATATGATTCGGCTCATCTGAGGCTCCAAGGCTTTAAGTCTATTTATGAATATAATTCTGCGATGTTCAAAATTACTTCTAAATTGAAACTCTGTGGAGATAGTATCACTGACTATGATATGCTTGAAAAAAAAAACGTTCACAACGTTTCATGCCTCAAATATGGTCCTGCAACAGCAGTACCGAGAGAAAGGTTTTAAAAAGTACTTTGAGTTGATTTATCTCCTCCTTGTGGCCGAACGAAATAATGACTTGCCCATAAAAAATCACGATAATCGACCCATTGGGTCTACACCATTGCCCGACATGAATGAGGTGTATTCCCATTATACTATTCGGGGTCGTGATCGTGGCCATGACCGTGGCCAAGTAATATTCTTCTTTTCTTATGTGTTAATATTATATTATTCCATTTAACATAGAAAATTAGTACCAAACAACCATTGAATTTTTTTTTATGTCAATATGACTTAATTATTTAAAGTACTAATAGTATCAATGCCGCACTTTGTTCAAGCAATTGGTTTGTCATCCAATTAATCTGAGTTCTAATAAAGCGTCATTAACCTTTTCTTCAAGAAGGATGTCAATTAAGAGGTTACATGTATAACTTTGACCATTTTTTATTTAGCATATTTTAGGAAATCTTTTTGTTACTTAACTATTGTATACGTAATATATTATTTATGGTAACTCGTTAATATTACTACAATATTTTGTTATTTTGTTTATTATATACCTTATGAACGTTGGTCTTGTTTTTAATGTTTATATAGTTTATTGTCTACTTTTATGTTTAGTTACCTTTATTTGCACACTCATTGTTTCATGTGTATTAATATGACTTAAGTTTTTCGTATTTTAAAATCATATGACAACCTAAAAATAATTGCATTATTTATAGTTATGGAATTGTTTGTATCATAATTAGAGTTTGCTCGAAATTGTATTAAAAGTCACTATTGAATCATTGGTTTAACTTTATTTTTTTTTCTTTTTCTCTGAAAATACTAATATTTATTCATATACTTCTTTTTGTATGTCAAATTATGGGAAACAAATATGGATATCTCTCAAAGCAAACTTGGATCAAAGTTCAATTGTAAAAATATTTGCTTAATTGATTCATGTACGACACATACAATATTCAAAGAGAAGAAATATTTCTCTCATTTAAGTATGTGTAAGGCAGATGTTACTACAATTTTAGGTAGTAGTAATCTAATTGAAGGCTCTGGAGGATCTAATATAACTCTGCCTAAGGGAACAATACTTATCATACAGAATGCAATATTCTCCTCCAAGTCCAAGAGGAACTTATTGAGTTTTAAAGTTATCCGTCGAAATGGATTTCATATTGAGACAATAGATGAGAATAATCTCGAATATCTCATCTTACCAAGAATGTCTCTGGCTAGAAAAAGGTTATTGAGAAGTTTCCATCTTTATCTTGTGGCATGTATTAGACAAGAATTAGTGCAATTGAGGCACATTCTATCGTAAACTAAAAGGTTACTGATTCCAATACTTTTGTACTTTGGCATGATCGATTGGGACATCCTGGATCAATTATGATGAGACGAATTATAGAAAACTCAAATGGGCATCCATTAAAGAATTTAAAGATTCTTTTAAATAATGAATTTTCTTGCACTTCTTGTTATCAAGGCAAGTTAATTAACAAATGTTAGGATTGAGTCCCTTGCGTTCTTGGAACGTATATAAGGGGATATTTGTATACCTATTCACCTACCTAGTGAGTCATTTAGATATTTTATGGTCTTAATAGATGCATCTTCTAGATGGTCTCATGTATGCCTATTGTCATCTTGCAACCTGTCATTTGCAAAATTAACGGCACAAGTAATCTCATTACGGGCACAATTTCTCGATAATCCAATTAAGTCTATTATACTTGATAATTCCACTGAGTTTTCATCCCCAAGCATTTAATAATTATTACTTATCAATTAGGATAGAAGTGGAATATTTTGTAGCTCATGTTCACACTCAAAATGGCCTTGCAGAATCTTTGATTAAATGTCTGCAATTGATAGCAAGACCATTACTCATGAAAATCAAGTTACCCACTTCAGTTTAGGGTCATGCCATTTTGCATGCAGCAATGCTAATTCGTCTCAAACTGACAAATTATCATAAATATTTTCTGTTGTAATTAGTTTTGGGTCATGAACCTAATATACCCCATCTAAGAATTTTTGGATGCGCTGTATATGTGCCTGTAGCACCGCCATATCACCAAGACAGGTCCCCAAAGAAGGTTAGGAATATATGTTGGGTTTGAATCACCCTCCATTATTCTCTACCTTGAAACATTAAAGGGAGATTTGTTCACTGCTCGATTTGCAGATTGTCGATTCGATGAGGCATTTTCCCCAAAATTAGGGAGAGAAATTAGTGAAACCAAACGTGAAATTTTATGGAAAAATATAGCATTGTCTCATCTTGATCCACATTCCTCTATTTGTGAAAAGGATGTGCAAAAGATTATCCATTTGTAGAAAATAGTAAATCAAATGCCATATGCTTTTACGGATTTGAAAAGGATAACGAAATTACATATCCCTGCAGAGAATGTTCCAATCCGTATTGATGTCCCTGTTGGACAATCTTCTAATGTCATAGCTAATGAGTCAAATGCATGCCTAAAACGTGGCTGACCATTGGGTTCTAAGGATCGAAATCCTAGAAAAAGGAAAATAAATAATAAAGATGACACTACGAAAAAGTTTCATAAAGAAACCCATGATTTAACCAATCTTGAGATTCATGAGGATATCAATGAGCATGAGACTCAATAAAATAAAGAACTATCAATAAATCCAATCGATATTGAGACAAATTTGAATCGATTGAATATAATGGTGGATTATTTCTTTGCATACAATGTTGCATCTAGTATTATGCCAAATAATGAGGATCTTGAACCTCAATATGTAGGAGAATGTCAAGAAAGACGTGATTTGCCAAAATGGCAAGAAGCAATCAAATCTGAGTTGGATTCACTTGTAAAATGTGAAGTTTTTGGGTATGTAGTCCAAACACCTAATGGTGTTAAACTTGTTGGCTATAAATGGGTCTTTGTACGTAAAATAAATGAGAAAATGAGGTACAAAGATATAAGGCACGCCTTGTTGCACAAGAATTTTCACAAAGGCCAGGTATCGATTATGAAG
The DNA here is from genome assembly GCF_000715075.1 of Nicotiana tabacum. Taxonomy (NCBI): domain Eukaryota; kingdom Viridiplantae; phylum Streptophyta; class Magnoliopsida; order Solanales; family Solanaceae; genus Nicotiana; species Nicotiana tabacum. The sequence continues at coordinate 121,379,380 of NC_134098.1, forward strand.
AGACGTGTTCTCCTGTTATGGATGATATATCGTTCCGTTATCTCATTAGTTTTGCTGTCCATGAAAAGTTTGACATGCATTTAATGGATGTGGTTACAACCTACTTTTATGGCTCACTTGATAATGAGATATACATGAAAATTTCTGAGGGATTTAAAATGCCTGACGCACATAATTCAAAGTCCAGGGAAATATTTTCAATCAAATTACAAAGATCTTTGTATGGTCTAAAGCAATCAGGAAGAATGTGGTATAACCGCCTTAATGAATATTTATTAAAGTAAGGTTATATAAATGATGTCATTTGTCCTTGTGTTTTTATAAAAAAATAACATCAGAGTTTGTTGTACTTGATGTATATGTTGAAGACACAAACCTTCTTGGAACTCCTACAGAACTCCAAAAGGCAATTGATTATTTAAAGAAGGAATTCGAGATGAAAGATCTCGGAAAGACAAAATTATGTCTTGGTTTGCAAATTGAACATTTGGCAAACGGGACTTTTGTTCATCAATCTACCTACATAGAAAAGGTCTTAAAACAGTTTTATATGGATGGAGCACATCCATTAAGTACTCCGATGATTGTTCGATCACTTGATGTGAATAAGGACCCGTTCCGACCTCAAGAAAAGAATGAAGAGCTTCTTTGTGATGATCTAAAATGTCATCTCTAAATTTAATAATTAATTCTGTATTCTAAGACCTCAAAAGGCACTATTTATCATTATTGAACTTGCGTGCGCAGTCCGTAAAATTTTTCGGAAAGTTTTTATGTAAAAAATGGATTAAAAGGTGAATTAGAGCTTTAAAACTCAACTGAGTTGACTTTGGTCAATATTTTGAGCATACGGACTCGGATCAGTATTTTGACAGTTTTGGTAGGTCCGTATCATAATTTGGGACTTGGGCGTATGCCCGGAATTAAATTTCGAGGTCCCTAACCCGAGATATGGAATTTTGATAAAAAATTAAAGATTTTAAAAGCTTAAGTCAAATAGTGACCGGATGTCGAATTATGTGCAAACGACTCCGGAATAGAATTTTGATAATTCCAACAGTTCTGTTTGGTGATTTTGAACTTAGGAGCGTGATCGAAATTTTATTTGGAAGTCCGTAGTGAAATTAGGCTTGAAATGGCTAAAATAGGAATTTAAGTTTGGAAGTTTGACCGGGGAGTTGAATTTTTGATATCAGGGTCGGAATCTAGTTCTGAAAATTTTCAAAGCTCTGTTATGTCATTTATGACTTGTGTGCAAAATTTGAGGTCAATCAGACTTGATTTGATAGGTTTCGACATCGAATGTAGAAGTTGGAAATTCTAAGTTTCATTAAGCTTGAATCGGAGCATGATTCGTGATTTTAGCGTCAATTTATGTTATTTGAGGTTTCAAATATGTTCTTATGATGTTTTAATCGGTGGCATATTTGGTTGAGGTCTCGAGGGTCTCAGGTGAGTTTCGGATAGTTAACGGATCAAAAATGGGACTTAAACAGCTGCTGCAAATGTTCTTCTGCCCAGAAATCGAGCCCAGTGATCGAAGGCCCACGCTCGAGGGCCATGATCGAAGGCAATCTCGAAGTCCAGTGATCAAAGGCCCAAGCTTGATGCCAGGATCGAGGCTATGATCGAAAGACCAGGCTCGATGCCATTACCGAGGTCCAAGCTCGAGCCTGTGATCGAAGCCACGATCGAGGCCTAGGCTCGAGGGCCATGATGGAAGTCACGATCGAGGTCCAGTTCCGAAGGCTTCCTAGACAGATTTATAAAAGAGGGCATTCGTCCCATTCGCCATTTTTAACAAACTGGAGCTTGAGCAAAGGCGATTTTTGATAGATTTTCAAAGAAAAATACTAGGGTAAGTGATTCTAACTCGGATTTGGTCCATATACATGAATATATCATTGTTTTCACCATTTAAATAGTGTATTGAGATGAAAATTTGGGAAAATTTTAGAAATCTCATAAAAATAAATTTTTGAGATTTCGGTATCGATTCAAAGTCGGATTTGAGTGAAACTGGTATGGTTGGACTCGTAATTGAATGGGTTGTCAGATTTCATAAGTTTCGCCGGATTCTGAGAGGTGGGCCCCACTGGTAATTTTTATCTAATTTTGGATTTTATTGAAAAATATAGTATTTTCTTATGAAATTGATTCCTATAATTTTTGTTGACTGTATCGAATTAATTATGACTAGATACGAGTCGATCGGAGTCGGAAAATCGAGAAAAAGGCATACTACTTGGTTAAATTAGAGTAAGTCGAGGTAAGTAACTTGTCTAACCTTGTGTGGGAGAAATTTTTCCTAGGATTGGTATTAATTGTAATGTGATGAAAGTCGTGTACACGAGGTGACGAGTGTGTACACAGACTAAATGTGAAGGATTATATTTTTAAATTGTGTAGATCACTGTTGCATATTAATTAAATTATTAAATCTTGTTATATTCCCCATCATTGATTTGATTTATATACTTTAAATTTGCTTGACCTTTTTCTGCTAATTATTTTACCTGTTTAGTTGAAACTTGATTTCTTTTATTCTGTGCATTATTTGAAGTTGATTTTCTTTAAATTAAATATTACTAATATGAAGTATTTGACATTTTTAAATTTGGTATTGAAGCAACGTATTAAAGATTTTGAAATATTATTTTGCTGAGTTATTTATTCTTGAATATTTTTGTAAGATTTTTCGTACTCATTGTGATGGAGCCGTGAGCTCTTTATTGTGGAAAAATATTGTTATTGAAATATTTTGGCAAGCTAAATTATTTGAGCACTTGAGGTGCAAATTGTGATATATTGTGATATTGATACGCATGCGGTGATATAAGGTCTGGGTATTGAAACGCATGCGGTGAGATAAGAGTAGCTTGATACGCGTGGCTAGTAGGAGGAACTACTAGAAGTCATGTGGTGTGATAAGTAGGGGTGTTCATAAAAACTCAAATAACCGAACCAAATCGAAAACCGAACCAAACCGACCAAAAAAATCAATATATTTTAGGTTTGGTTTGGTTTTGGTATTGAATTTTAAAAACTGATCAAATTTGGTTTGGTTTTCGTTTTAATAAAAAAATAACCGAAAAAACCGAACCAAACCGACTATAGAAGTAGCTATTTAAATTTATTATTATACCTATATATATGTATATTTTTATATAATGTTTCTAAAAGTTTATGGTACATATTAGTCGTTTGTATTTTTAGTCTAGTCCTTTGCTATTATAATAATCTAATTCTTTGCCTTTACATTCTAGTTTGATTGGTAATTTTCTTTTGCTATGTAAAAGAATTTTTTTCATGTTAAAAATAATTAATTTTTAAATGAGTACTTAAAGTATTCATCACTATTTGATTCAATTACCATCAATATATCTTGGTAAATGGTAGATTTCTCAAAGAGAAATTGGTTTGATAAAGTTACGTTGAAAATGTAGTCGCTAGAATATGTGTTTGCTAGTGTATGTTTCATATTTTAAAAAAAATAATAAATAACTGAAAAAACCGAAGACCCGACAAAAACCGAATCGATAAAAAATCGACTTAATTGGTTTGGTTTTGTTCTAATATTTTAAAAACCGACTTACTTGGTTTGATTTATTTTTAGGGAAAAACCGATCCAAACCGAACCATGAACACCCCTAGTGATAAGGATGGCTAAAACGCGGGATGCTATTTCGAAAAAAATATTTTCTCTAAAATAAATTGTGAAGGCTCCCGCGATGAGATAAGGAAATGAGATATTGTGAATTTATTTATGATTTGGGACTACGAGGCGGTACCTCGGGAGTGCCCTTGTTGATATTGATTTATGGCTGCTATTGCCTTTGATTATTTGTTGTGATTTTCTTAAAATGTTGAAAGGAATTCTGTTTTGATTCCACGAGATATTATTGCCATTATTTTGTGTAATTAAATGGTGACATGCTACTTGATTCATTCCATTGTTATTTTATTTTATTATATTATTAAATATTTTACCATGCAATTATTATTATCTAGTAGGGCCTGACCTAACCTCGTCACTACTCTACCGAGGTTAGGCTTGGCACTTACTGGGTACCGCTGTGATGTACTCATACTACGTTTCTGCACATCTTTTTGTGCAGATTCAGGTACAACTTATCAGACCAGGCATCAGTAAACTAGTTGTACGAGAAGACTTTGAGGTATATCTGCTAGCGTTCGCAGACTCCGGAGTCCCCTTCTATCTTACTATATTGTCTTCCTTATTTGTTTTAGACTATGATGTATGGAGACATAGAAACTAAATTCTTAGAAGCTTGTGACTTATTTCTACTAAGTTTTGGGAGTTGTAATTATGTAAAGTTTCATATTTGTATTTTTATTCCGCATTGATAGGCTTACCTAATCTTAGAGATTAGGTACCATCACAACGTCCTACGGAGAGAATTTGGGATCGTGACATTCTTGGTCCTAAAGTACCACATCTTAGTGCAATTGGTGCACTAATGTATCTTGCTAACACTACAAGGCTTGACATAACTTTTTCAGTTAATATCTTAGCAAGATATAGCTCTATGCATACAAGGAGACATTGGAATGGAATCAAATACATATTGCGGTATCTAAAAGGGACTTCTGATATGAGCTTATTTTATGGCAATGATTGCAGTCCCGATCTTGTTGGTTATGCCGATGTTGGGTATTTATCTGACACACACAAGGCTCGATCTTAAATATGCTATATGTTTACATGTGGAGGCACTGCCATATCTTGGCGATCGACTAAGTAATAAATCGTGGCTAGGGGTGTATAAACCGAACCGAAAAATTACACCAAACCGAAAAGTCAAACCAAAACGATTAAAAAATCCGACTAGGTTTGGTTTGATTTGGTTTGGTATTGAGTAAAAAAACCCGAACCAAACCGACATATAAATATATAATTTTTTATATATAATTTAAGACTTTATATAGAATTTTATTTAAAAGATGTCTAGAAATATTTGAGATCCTCTCATGGGATATAATATTTAATATAACTATAAAGTGCATTCATTTTTATTTACTTTAAATAATAAATTTTATCACTTTCTTATTATGTGTTATTGAAGCCAATCATCTCTTTGTTCTTTCATATTCATGTGTCAAGATTTATTATATGTTTTTCGAATTTGAAGTGGTATTTCGATAGTCTAAAATTACATAGAACATATCATTATTTAGGTATCATATTGATTTTTATGTTTAATTATTAAATTTGGTTAACCCTGAAAGCGTACATCAACCAAAAATATTGGTAGACGACTAAGAAAATAAACTATTATGTGTTACTAAAAATATTATCCCATAAGATCACTTTAATAGATCATATGTTTGCTAGTTTTTTTTTTAATAAATTTTAGTAAACATATATTCACTTATCAAAATTTTATCTATAACTTTAATAATGCAAGACTGAAATAATATTCATGTACAAAAAAACCCGAAAAATCCGACAAAATCGAACCAATCCAAACCGATATAATTGGTTTGGTTTGGTTTTGATAAAATCCGAACCAACCAGGTCCATGTATACCCCTAATCGTGGCTACTTCTTCTAATCATGCTGAAATAATTGCTATTCATGAAGCAAGTCGAGAATATGTTTAGTTGAGGTCTATAATACATCTTATTCGAGACAAATGTGGTTTGAAGTGTGACAAACTACCCACAATTTTGTATGAAGACAATACAGCATGCATAACCCAATTAAATAGAGGATTCATAAAAGGAGATAGGACAAAGCACATTTCACCAAAGGAGGAGTTAATACGCATTGTACTCTTTTTTCCTTACAAGGTCTTATCCCACCGGGTTTTCCTTGCAAGGTTTTTAATGAGGCAACCAAAAGGCGTATTTCTAAACATGTGTACTCTTTTTTCTTCACTAGGATTTTTTTTCCTAATAAGGTTTTAACGAGACACATTATCTATGGACATCCAGGGGGAGTGTTATAAGAAATATCAAATTATGGTGGATGTCTACTCTTCCTCCATGATCTTCATCTCAAATGCTTAATGACATATTCAATGATATATTTTTTTATGTTTAATGACATATTCAATGGCATATTTTCTTCACTTTTCATGCCTATATAAAGGCCTTGTAATAGACAGGAAAATACACACAATTGAAGAAGAAATAAGAATCTCTTCTCTCTTTCTCTATATATCTCTTAACTTGTTTTTCCTTGTTCCATATTGTTACTTTGAGTTATATTTTATAACACCTTTGAAAATTTTTGACTTATAAACTTTTTATAGTTGGATGTTTATCCTCGAGACATTGACTAATTGCACGTTTCATTAGTAGTTAAAAGTCCATACTCTTAGAATTGGTATACTTTAATTTGAGACTAAATTAAGTATTATTAAGCAATTAGGTCTAAAAGCAAAAAGACCTAATTGTTCAGCTGAAAAGTAAATTTTGTCTACTTCTAAATTCTTTTTTGCTTGTGAAGGCCCATCTTACATTAGTGCTCGCTGTGGACTGTAAATTTATATTATGAAGAAAGTATTAGAGGAGGTAAGGACTAAGCAAGAATTAGGATATACTTAAATAATCTAATTAATATTGGATCGATCGCTATCTTTACCCGTGAATATCACCTTATTTTTTTCAAAAGCTAATCATGCATAAATACTTTATAGATAAATGTATACGTTATTACTTCTCCCTCTCTTTATTATAAGAAAATTATTTCATTCAAACTTTGCTTTTGGACTCAATATTTCCTTTTCGTTTTGAGTAGGTTGTCCCCCTTTCCAACTTGTTGGGTTTTACTTTATTTCTCCTTCTTTCTTTTTCCAATCATAATAAAGATACGTTTTGAAACTATTTATCAGTCCAAATTAAATATCTAAGAAATCCATAATGGAAGCTACGTTGACACCTGCTTTATTTGCATATTAGGATGCAAATCAAAGAGACGAAACCTCAGAGATAAGGTATATATATATATGTGTGTGTGTGTGTGTGTGTTAGTCTAATTTTTAGTGGAAGCTATTAAAGCAATTCCAGATAGATTTGAGTTCTCAGCATAAGCTTTACAGCTTAGAGTTTTATATTAGCTGACACTGCAATTTGCTTTCTAACATCATTCTGTATTAATTGGAATCAAGCTCAGCATGCATCCCAAAAGTTAATAAAAGATACAGCAGGAAAGAAAAGAAAAAAGAATATTATTTTACATAATAAAATAAATATCTATGGAAATATTTGACATAATAAACAAATATTTATAAGTCTTGAGCTCTAGAAGTTTTCTTTATGAAATTCAAACTTTGTGCCTGTCTTATGTGAGAAATCTTGAGACAGATGTCTTAACTCTCCAACCAGACCTTGTGGACCACAGTAAAATACTCCTGTCAACACATAAATTCAAAAACCAAAATGTTAAAAGATGGAACAAACTAACAATATTAATCAGAATTAATTATGATAAAAGATATGTTAGAAAGCTAACCAATTCTTTGATCAGGATGATTAATGGTAACATGTTTGAAAACTTGGCGCCAATTTGGTCTAGCAAAATGAGTCTTGACCCTTGTCCCAGAGACAATGTCGACGCCACTCTTAGCTTGCTGGATTGATTGAAGCATTGTGATTAATGCAGACCGGGCATCGCCTTCTTCATAAACGCTGGTGCAGTAGTTGTGGAGCTCAATTAGACCTTCTTGATCGTTCTGAGAGACCTCATCCATCACACCCTTAAACCACTCGAACGAGCCTTGCTCGCGAGTTACCCAATAGAAGTAGGCTCGTTTGGTTGCAAAAGGACTTTTCTTAGTGCCACTCTCTATTAGGCCATCTTCTAAGTCCTTTTGTTGTTTGATGTTATTGAGAACATCTTTTACTATGCTTATCAATGGGGTTGCCCCAATGCCAAGGCCTACTAAGAGGACTACGTCGTATTTCTTGTAATCTTGTGCTGGTGCTCCATAGGGGCCATCAATCAAGAGCTTTGGCAGTCTGTTATACATTGAATTGAATCAAAACGTGCATAGAGTTAAGGGGAAAACATTGAACACTTAGACATTTTAGATCTTTACCCCCTTACCTAGGCTTATAGTCGGCCTTCGCTATGTCTGCTCTTAGAAGGCCACTTTGGTCACCAGTTGGAGGCTCACAAACCTAGATTTTGATCAGAGTATAAGTTTCTTAAAAATGAAGTCTTCGCTATGTCATTACTGATTTTATAAATTCAATACCTTAGAGAAGAGAATTTTGAGTTGAGATGTCCAATCGCCCACTGTTCGAATGTGCATGCTTAGGTAATCATCTCCTGGAGCTGAGGAGATGGTAAAAGGATGCCTGCAACACAAAAAGAAAGTATGATGTTAAAAGGTAATACTCCAATTTGTATACAGCTTATTTAATCAAGAGACTAAGTTTTAATTATATATGTTTCTCTCCCTCCCCCCTCAACTTACCATTGAAATGAAGAAACGTCGGAACAATTCACAAAGATATATTGTCCACTCGTGTACTTAAAGCCCAGAGGCTTAGACATGTGCACTGCCATTACATTTCCAGGGTATACAGCTACCTGAAAATTCAAATTTCAGATAAAGATTCTATTTGAATCTTAATGCTTCAAATAGTCTTAGGCTTTGAATATACCTTCAAAATCCTCACTGCCTTGTACCCGGACCTAAATGCACGAAGCAGACGTTCACAAGCATATAGTATCATAGGCACCGCAATGTACATCCATGTCTGATCAATTTTTCAGAAAGGAAAGAATTATGGCACCGCAATTTTATGGCAAAGCAGGGCACATCAATTAATTTACTTGGTCAAGAACTTACTGTCTTTTTGTACCATTTCTTGGAGAGGTAGAGGAAGTATCCATGGATAATGAAGAGGACATAGACTATAACAAATAAGTGATGGGAATACCAAAAAGCATTGAATCCAGTAAGTTTCTTGATTGTTGATGGGAGATTAAGTCGGTTCCTACGAAACCATGGTTGGGCTAGTATATAGGCTATGATCATAAGGACCACCATCACAACACCGGTCCATCCTTCCGTGCCTTTCACAAACCACCAGTAGTTGTTTGGCCTTTCATCTCCGAAAAATGGCTTCATTGGCTCGTATTCTTCATCCGTGGCATGTAATAGCCGAGGAAAATCACATGTTAAGTGTGAAATTGCATGCAGGCCTACACCAACTGCTATTCCTAATGCAATCACCTAAACAAGAAGACACAAAAATAAGTCATTTGAGTGTAAAGATTTTCTGTTTCTATTTCTGTTGAAGTCCTTATACCTTGTGGAAATTGATGTTATCATCAAAGGGAATTATTTTCCCAAGCTTTGTCCTACTTCTTAGCCAAGTTATGGTGTTTCTGCAAACTGGCAAAAGAACTAGAGCCATGTTAAATTTTGTTGTTTCAGCACCTCCTTTTGCTACAGAGACACAGTGGCCCATAACGTCAAAGACAGCCCGACGTTTATATTGAATAAATTTCCATGTAAAGAGTCCTGCACAAATTGACAGCCACAAAACCATCACCCAAATCCTCTTCCAATTGTCCTCAATGAAATATTCCAGCCTTCTTGTGCATCTTTTTATGGGATTTGGCTCTTTGGTGGGCTTAAGCTTCTGACTGAGCATCTGACTCAGAACTCTGCTGTTTGTTGAGAGATTTGTCGAGTGGCTTGGGGCCTGAATAAGCAATGTCTCCAAGTTGTAAAGCTGCATCAGATACAGGCACTTATTAGCTTATATCCTTGTTTTAAGAGTTATGTTATGTGAATTTTTTTTGTAGTGTCACTTTTAGTTGACTTACAACATTATGTAACTCTTTATATCAAACCTGATTCGGTAACTTGGAAACATAATTATTATCTGCTACATCTAGTTATATTGCACTATTGTGTGAAAAATACTTTATACTGTGAATGAATATAGCTTAAAACTCTTGTTTTGAGTATGTTTTGGAGGATCGTTTTAGAGACAGAACGAACCTCAATGTATCCAACATTGTCTGGATCTAATTCTTCCATGATGAGAGCTGCATACTCATCTGCATTCTGTTGGATTTTCGAGAGCTTATTTGCAGAAGCACTAAGACTGATGATCTATAAAACATTCGAACAAAGTATGAGTTTTGAGTTCTTCAGGTTTGTATAATTGCATGAATTAGTACAATTATCAGTTCCTTTTCTTTAGGGACTTACCTCTTTCACCTCTTCTTGAGTAATTCTCCCATCTGCATCTTTGTCCACCCTATTTTTTATCAAACCAGTGTTAGTTACAACAACATTTTATCACTTAATCAATGTCAAAACTTATACTACAAGTTTTCCCAATGAGAACTGCAAGTTGGATCTTATCCTGTTTTGTTCACAAATTGTCAAAAATAATTTTGAAATTCATAAGTTATATCCAGTGCAATGTAGCAGATTTGACTGAGAGTCAGATAATAAAAGTTTCAATCAATAATATCCGAAGTAGCAGTGGTATTTGGCATGCAATAGGCTAGGGTTCCAGTTTAAGACACCGTTAGTTTTTTGGTTAAAACTTATTTGTGAAATTTAATATGTAGAGAGTGATAAGATCTTACATGTCAAAGAAAGTTTGCAACCGGGCATCGAAGCCAGTATCTGTTATTTGTTCCCAGAATTCGCGCAGCTCAGCCTTGGTCACTGATGGAGATGTGATGCATCTCTTTCGAGCTAGAGCATCAAATAATTCTTCTGCAAACTCACTTGATTCCTTCATACCTGATTACAAGGACAAAATGCTCTTCAGCATTACATGTTCTTACTATGTAGTAGTTACTATTGAAGACAAAACATAAATAAATATGTAGTGTCTAAGTTTCACCATCGTTCATTATCAAAACCAATTTTCACGTGTTTGATCCGTCAAAATCCCACGTGAGGATAGACATGTTGCATTAAAAATTTTAAGTAAATTTTTAGATGAGGTGGCCGCGCACTTCAAATGTTATAGTATTATTAGCAATATAGTAAATATTAGAGCGATTAATCCAAATGATAAGGTGAAAAGATCACTAACATAATTAACCAAAGCAGAAGAGCCATAGTAATGAGCAAACCTATGCATTGACCAAACAATGATTTAGGGAGCATTTCATTAACAGCAAGTTTGTCGAATCGTGTTTCAATTTCAGACCAGCCTTCAGTTCGCACATTCTTGTTCATGAACTGAAGTCCTCGTAGAGCACGAGCAGCACCAGATTTGCTCCTATCCATTTTGTGGAACTTGTTTAAAGAAGTCATCCTCTTTAGTTCCTTTGAGACTTGCCTTAGATGAAAAGAAAGCTGAGAGCCAAGTGTATTAGGCCTCTTTTCAAGCCTGCTAGCTAATAATGCTGATTCCTGATCAGCACCTTTAATGTTTTGAACCAAAACTGAATCGTCCCTAACATCAAGAGTGATCTCTACGTAGGATTCATTGTCGTTGAACCTTGAACTTCTCTTGCCACTAACTAATGGACCGCTGAATCCTACACGCCTGATGCTATCAGAATCACTTATGTTTTCTATCTCCATTTGATGTGTTATTCAGTTTTCCCCTGTCTTTGGAAATGGAAATGGCCTTAAATTAATCACACTGATCAGATGATCAATAACGGGTAACGACCTATGCAGCAAAAGTGCAACAGTTCATTTGATACTAATGCAATGAAAGAACTACTACTAGCATTTAAAACTTGGAGAATAGGAAAATGTATGATTTTCCTGAGAAAGATTTAAAACTTGACGATAGTTGAAGAAAATTACTCCACTTATGAAGCAAACGTCCAAAGTTCTTGACAAAAAAAGTAAATTGTAAGAGATGAATCAAACTTGAAAAAAATGGAAGTTTGTGAAAAAGATTTAAGAGTGTGAGGTGAAGGAAGAGAGGATGGCCTTATAATGAGAAAAGAATGGTGATGTATATATACTACTTACAAGGAAGGAAGAGAGGATTGGGCTGAAAGAAAATGAGAAAAGAGAGAAGTCAGAGAGAAGAGGGTAAATCAGGGGGCGGATTTTGCATTGTTTTTGAATTAGTCTCATTTCTCCCTAACTTCCCAAACATAACGAACTCATTTGGTCAAACACCTTTTATATTTAACAAATAATTTGTTTTTCTTTTTGAGATGAAACTGGATGTAATAAGGTCAAAGTTGAACGTGATAGTCCTATTCAAGAAGATATACATATTTAAGTAAACTTTATCTAATATTGGATGTAAAATGCTAAACTTTTTCAAAGTTCGTAGTAAAATGCTCATCATATAGGCGTATATAAGATTTTAATCAATAAATGTATAATACCATCATACTTACTGCTCCTTTGTGATTACACATAGAAACTTGATATAAATATAGTGATAGCACTAAATTGCGCCTAAGCTTTTCTAGGCAGAAAATAGTATCCAAAAAATTAGCAACTTATGGTTGAATGATAAATACTAACACCAAAATGATTAGCAATAAATTAAAGGATCTAAGTATGAGATGTATGAAATTGAGAATAACACATCAGACCCACTCAAAACTTTTTTTTTTTTCTTGGCTGCTGTGCAAGTTGAATTTAACAGATAAGGAAACAATTCTTAAAACGAAAAAAGTTATCTAGTTTAGCTAGCTATATTTACTTCAAAATTCAAATAATCAACATGCGTATTTTGCTTTCACTGATTTATTCCATTTGGATGGTAGAGAACGAAGGACAAATGAACTTCTTACGGTTTCGATATACATGAAGATGTCATTAATTAGAACTGGTGCAAAATGATCATTTAACGCCTATGGCTACTTGATATATAGGTGTTGAATATAAGTACTGGTAGGAGTTGAATATAATGACTCTTTTGCTTAGATAAGACGTAAATCGAGCACATCAAAAAAAATTTACTGTAGTAGTTGGTGAAAGTAAATTCCAGTCGCTTAAGTCAGAATTCTAACTTTAGACTTTTTTGTTTGTTATTTTAAGTGATCATTTGTTTGTTTGTTTGGACTTTTTAATTGTATCCAAATAAATGGCTTAAAAACTATTTTGATTTAAAACACATAAAATAAATCAACCCGGGCTCATAATGTAATGTACGGAAGAGTTACATTTATCTTGTCCTTTCGCACAACTCATTACTATTTGATTGATTGATTATCATCATCAACAGAAAACAATTCTTTTTTCTAATTGATGAAAAGGTTGAATTATGAGATTGTAAGAGGGCGCCATCGCACTGTAAACTCTCATGGCATTTTGTGGGTAGTTTTCGTAAAGAATCTTTCCTGCTTATTTCATCAAATTGGTTTGCAGCTCATATGGCTGACTTAGTTAACTCTTTCAGAGCGCAGCCCACAGTTTTAACTTCCCTCTTCTGTTCCATTTTACACCTACTACTAATTACCAATTGTATGCCAAAAACAAATAAATATATAAACGAATAGTTTCTATTACGAATGTGCAATGATTTCTTAAGGCTACCAAATCTCTCAAATAATCCTAGCTATACTGTTAAGTTATTCTGTTGTTAATCCAATTGAAGTCTTATCCCATTTTCTGAAAAACTTGATAATATCACTTGAGCACATGATAAGGAAGTCAATCAGCTTGCTGGTGTAAGTTTTGACCAACTAATGATAAGCACAACCCATTTTGGTTCTATTATAAAAGTAATAGGATAAGGTAGAATCACATTGTTTTTTTTTTTTTGTTTTTTTAAAGTTAGAGTTTGGATTAAACCCTAACTTTTGAAATGCAAACAAGCTCCTCGCATGTGTTGATCAACTGTAGATTAAAGTGATTCAATCATCAACGAAACTTGATCACAAGACAAATAGTTACTCTCGCCTTTCTCTTCACTATTTACTCTTTTCCTTTTTCCCACTGCTAGCAACACCGGAAACAATCGCGAATATCAGAAAAATAGATCGTTTAAAAATTGTGGAAAATTATTAAGATGCTAAGAGCTGATTTAACTATCTGGGTATAATAATTGTGTATGCAATTAAGGGTGTTCGTCGGTCGGTACGATATGGTATTTAGACCTTTTAGTTCGGTATTCGGTTTCTTAAAATACTATGTCAATATCATACCTAATTAAATTCGATATGAGATCGGCTTTTCTCTTTTCGATTTCGATTTATTCGGTCTGGTAATTTCGATTTGTTCATCTCGAATATTAACTAGTGCATAAAGTCATAAACCGTAAGGTACTCATAAATACGAAAATAAAATATTATAATTTAGTTAGAAAAAAAAGATTAAATCTAGATAGGAGAAAGATTGAAACATAACTAGGCAACCCAAAAAGGGGAGGGGGGGGGGAATAGTGGGAAAAAAGATGGTAAAGATTAAAGAAAACTATAAAAATATGGGAAAGTAAAATTTAGAACTTCAATATCTATCATAATCAATAATATGTGTATTGTGTAACTTAGTATATATTTCGGTACGGTATCGATATTTCGATATTTTATTTTTAAGTACGATTACCTTACCTAATACTAATATTTTAAAAAAATTAAACTAAATACTAATACTAATACTAAATACCAAAATATCGAATACCAAAATATTTGGTTTCGGTACTGTAATTCGATATTTTCCAATTATACACAGCCCTGTACGCAATAAACTCTGATTCACGGTTCTTAATTATTAAGCAGTATCTTTTAATTTGAGTCATAGAACAATATAGTATAAATATAAGTTATACTTAATTACTTCAAATAAAATTTAAAATACAACGCTTTATGTCATATTTATAGGGCAAGTAATCCTAATTAGCATAAGACTCGCACGAACTAAAGCGTGAATGGAGTGAACATGCACTCTAATAATCGAAGAGCAACATATCTGCATGACTGCATCTTCTTAATTTTCTTTTACCTTTTTCCTTTCCCTGTCTATTATTTCTATAGTAATTGAAAGTGCGTAGAATATCGTGGAAATTGAAGTATATATGTTGAATATGCTAGAGGGTTATATTCGTCAAGAAATTCATGCTTTTGGAGGGAAATTAGGTTTAGACATATATGCTATAATATGTCCTATATAACAACACTTCATTATAGCAGCCAAAAAAAAACTCGAAACAAACGAGGCTGTTATAGAGGAGTTTGACTTCAGCATGTTTGGTCAATCCGTAAAAATCAGCTTATTTTGAGATTTAATTTTTCTCAAAAGTATTTTTTTTAAAACTACTTTTGATGAGAATCAGTTTGTGTTTGGTTAATTAATTTAATACGTATTTTTGAGCAACAATTAGTGTTTGACCAAGTTTTTAAAAACTGTTTCTAAGTGTAATTTTTTCAAAAATATTTTTTAAAAAAGTCTTTCTGATGCTAATAATCTCTTAATCGCATGTCCGTAACTACTCTGTCAATTAAAATCAAAGTAAATTGACTGGTTTATTTTTGCCTGCACCTTCGAAGAAACAGTGTTAAATCTTGTACTTAGTAGATTTATAGCCTGTTTGGTTTTCAAATTGGTCCATCAAAATAAGCTGATTTCAGAAAAACAGCCAAACATGCTATTAGACCCCAAAAGGAATTTCCCTTTCTCTTGGGCGGGGGGGTTCAAATCATCAAGCAATAGACGGTCAATGACTGCAATCTCAAATTGCATTGCGCTAACAGAGACATCATTAATAATTAATGAGTACTCCAATAGAAAAACGAGCAAGAGAAAACAATATCCAAATTGTTAATATTCCATTGAAACTAAAAGTAAAGGTCGAATAAGAATGTATATTGATGTGACTAGCTAGTGGAGATTACATACAGTAAGAATAAACAAGAAGAAATGGAGTATAAAAGAGACAGAGTGAAACAATTATGTGGAATGGTTAAGTAAATGGGAGTTGGTAAGACTCCATATGTTTGAGCCATTGAACTTAGAGCCTCCTGTTTTAAGGCAAAACCACTAAATTAAACAGTCAAAATTCCAAGGCAGTGGCAGACCAATTCATGATGGCACGACCTAAAAGACCTCTTTCTTTTTCATTATTTGCTGCTTTATTCTTAGACCGTCATATATCTCAATATAAAGACGCGGACAAAATGTTGAAATTGTATTATCACATATGCCCATCTAAAAACTTTTTAAATTTTGATTTGGGTGAAGTTTTGTTTGAAGATTAAAATGTGTTTGAACATCTATTTTGGGTGAAATTTGGTTTGAAAAAAGATGAAACATGACTTATACCCACAAGTTCTAAAAATTATTAAAAATACCCAACAATACTATTATCAATAACATTAATTATATTATCGCAAACCATAGTCCCGAACATAAATAAATTTGATACAAAATTATTATTTTTATAATAAACTACATGATACTATCAGATGACCGAGAAGACGAAGCAACATCGTTACAAAATAATAAATGATAGGCTCTTTTATAAAATATAAAAATTTGAGGCAATTTTTAAAAAATATAATAGTGATATTTTAGCCCAAAACCAGCTATTGAGCTGGTTTTAGGATTTGGGACTTGGAATTTGGCTAAAATATAGGTAAAATCTATGGCCACTCCTAATCAACTCTAAACCAAATCTCAAACCTTCTTTTCTAACTACCGAAAATTAAAGCGTGTGTTATAGTTGCATGGCAAACAAGACTAAAAACTTGCATTTCGTCAAACCATATTAATTCGTAATGATTAAGCAATAAATTAAGATAATATTAATAATAAACGAAATTATGTTAAATTTGGCAACATTGAGGGAGAATTATATTTGCTACAAACTAGTACCAATTTTAACATATAAAATTTTTAAGGAACAAATTAAATTGAAGTATGAAATGTAAATTGTATTGCATAAGTTGTATCATTACAGTAATTTATTCATTTGTTAATTTTTTTAAAATACCAATATCACGTACGAAAAAATCTGTGTCATCAACATGTGCACACTGTATCATTTCCCGCAGATCAACATTCTAGGCGTTAAATTCTTTTTATCAAAATGTAAGTTGTCCAATTCAAAATGAAGGCGAGATCAATTACTATGCTACACTCATATGTATTGGTTCATAATTCAATTCAGAGAAAACAAATAGTGCAATAAATTACAGTACATCACTCATTACACGCAGGAACATGAAGACCTAACATGAGATATATCCTCACGACTCCACCAATGATACACTCAAAAAAATAGAGAAATAAAGCTTAATTATAAGCTCTTTGTTTTAGGGGTTTCTCTCATGGATGTTTATAATAGTAACATCCTTAAAATACTCACAACATAAATAATATTAAGTGCTTAAAAAGCCCCCTCTTAATTAAATTACTTAAATATCTCTGTCCTTAGTGCATTCTGGTGGAAGAGTAGGGTATCTCTTCCTATCAGTGCAATAGTTATAGATAGTGTATTTTTGGCGAACCCAACGAAGTCTCCTATATTGCAAAGCATCTAAATCTTGGAAAGCCTTTTGATCCCACCATCTCATGCCTTTGGTGTTACAAACTTGGACTTCTTGTGGGGTGGCAGCTTCACAGCCGTCCACGTGGAATGATGTGTAGGAGGCAGTAAATGGGGCATTTGACCAGTCTGTTTTCTCCAATCCACCTCTTGTGGCCCAATCATCTGCATCCCAAAGGCTTGAGTATATTTTCATGGGTTGATTGAATGGGAATTTCACACCTAGGTCTTTCGAGTTCTTGAATGCTCGTATTGGGACGTCATCCACAAAGATCCTGTAACGTTAAAGACAATTTAGCCATGTCCATTTTGGTGGAGGCCCAAAGGTGGGATAGAATAATGTTTTGAAAAAACTACTCATTATAGCATCTCTCAAAAATAATAGGAGTACTGAAATGGATAAAATATATACTAATTAATATATAAGAATAAATTAAATATCTTTTTTATATATTTAGTATGAAATAGAAGAAAAAGTTCATTGCTTTTGAGCATCCTTTCCACCACTTTGCTCAAAGCGGTGAATAGTAATAAGTCTTTTGAAAGACAAAGATGCACATTCTACAAGGAAACATTATTTTTTCAAGATTTAGGTGCAAGATAGAAGACAAAAATTTTGTTGCAAGGACACCAATTCGCTAGCTGCTTTATTAAAGTATGTGGATCAGATAATTTGAAATGAACAATATAGACGCATAAATTTAAGCGTAAATATTGAGGAATATATACATATATATTGAGTATATCAAAAATTTAAAATTCTTGTTTAACACAAAAAGACAAACATAAACTCGAGAGGATGCTCACATGGGAGAGGTCCTTACTATAATCTTGACTATTTTTAGACCATCGTGAACTTACAAGTTTTCGTGCTTTATTTTAATACAATAATAATGCCTCGACAAATGTGCATTTTGCTTTTTTCTTAAACAACAATTGTTACCATACTATTTTTAAACATAGCAAATAGGGATCACGTAGAATAAAACCAAGTGCACCCGCTCCGAGAAATACATGGGACCATAGAAGAAAAGATGACAGACAATACAATAATCTAGTAATATTTTCTGTTTTAGGAAATTTTTTAAAAAAAGCAAGAAATTTACGGAAAAGAAAGCTACTAGTAAGTACTGTAAATGTTAAGGTACTTACACAATCTGGAAGGTATTCCAAAGAACGGAATAAGAATGGTAACCCTTGGTTGGGTCAAACCAAAGATAGATTCTCTGCTCTCTGTCTCCTTTTCCTCCCGTAAACACATTCGTCTGCAAAATGTATGGTTGCCCAGTCCTGTTCCCTAAGAATTCAAAATCTATCTCATCGTGCTCTGCATTATTCGATGACAGCTGAAACATTCCCAAAAATATAATTAAAATCAGTCCAAAAACACATAACTTAGTTTGTTCATTGTGAAGGAAATGAAAAACTATATGTTGCTGCAAAAATGGAGAAAATTGCAGATCTAAGCAGTGTCCATTTTCTAGTATGGTGCAAAAAATGAACGGACTATATATAGGTGGAGCTAAGATTTGAAGTTTATAGGTTCATAATTCTAGTCCTATTAAGTTATTAAATTTTAAATTAATAATTTTACATATTCAATCAATTTCTTAAAACAGATACAGATTTAAAAGACCAAAACTAATGTGTTCAGCTAAACTCGTGACTGAAGGGCAAGTTCCGCCCATACAACTTACGTAAAATGCAGTAACAACACCAGCGGAGTCTCCACCAACAAGCCTCAGTTTCATGCTAAAGTGCCCAAATAGATATGATTTCTTTGACTGAAATCCAGCTCCTTCATTCATACAAATCAAATGAAAAAATTAGACAAAATAAGGAGAGAAAAAAACAGGCAGCTATATTAGTACTAATTAATATTAGTACCTGAAGACCTGTCAAGAACAAGATCAGCAGTGGAACCACCATTGAGGTACTTGATGTGGTGACTAGCCCAACTGGGCTCATAGTTTTTCCAAAAGGGTACATCCACAGGTTTTCTGGGATACCCACAAAGTCCTAGTAATGACAAATTAATCAAAACAATACTAAACAAAAGTCCTTTTAGACCCATGGTGAATGTTCTAAAGCAAAGCCAATCAGAGAACACTATTTTGTTTCGGAACGGATTATGGCCCAATGGGGGTGAGGAAAATGGAAGGGAAATGGCTGGTTATTTATAGCTGTAAAGGGGCAGGGGTCACTTGTGGTCGTCAACTTAAGGTTTAAACAAAGTGAGATTTTCGGTGGTTGTGTTTGGCCTTTCAAATAATTGGGAAGTGTCTGTTGGGTAATACACATTGGGGGAGTAATTAACGGAGACATGCACATGCCCGCATCAGAGAAAAGCTTTGTCACCCTCAGACCGAGGAGGAAAGTTATGTGACCCCATTCATTTCACTCGACCTAATAGCGCGTGCTTTTCACTTTTAATTATAGCATAAAAAGTTTAATTAGTCAAATATTTCTATAACAACCTCGTTCGTTCCAAATATTTTTTAATTGTTATAACAAAGTGCTATTATAAAAACAAACATAACATGAAAAATCAGTTTCTAAGAAAATTTGATCATTAGTCATATAAGATGATTGTTATAGAGAAGTTAGACTATACCAAATAATAATAATAATAATAATAGATATTTGACATGTATTTGCAAAAACTTCTTTCATTTATACACGAAAAAATAAGCTTATCTCTCTCCATCAGGGGTGGGTGTACAGTACCAGCACGGGTTCATCATTAATCCATAATTTTCGAAGCGGAGCATAAATATATGTATAAAAATTTATTAAAAATACAACAAATGATATGTCTGAATCAATAAGTTTAAAATTATTAATAAAAAGCAAATTCAATTGCAGTTACAAAGGGATCCCTTAACTGTGGAGGTTCAGCAGGCAGAATCTCAGGCTTACCAGAAGTTTAAACAGTCATCCTATTTGGCAGAAATGTATCTACATCAGAGAACTAAAGCTACGTGGATTAAGCTGGGAGATGATAACATGTGTTACTTCTACTCAATTATAAAGTACAGAAAACTGAAACAGGCTACAACACAACTTAAGGATATTGAAGGGATATAGCAAACTTGTTTGTAGATTACTATGGAGAACTTTTAGGGAGGAAGTCTACATCTAGAGTGCAATATTTCCCTATCGTTATAGAGAATAGTCTTACTCTGTCAACTGCTCAACATCTAGAGTTATTTAGCCCAGTTGTTGTTAACCCAAATATGGACATAGGCTCACATATTCTTGTAAAAGGAAAGAGCCCAGCCCAGTAGCACACCCGGCCTAATTGTATTTTGGTTGTTTTTCATTTTGTTATACATATACACATACTCTTATGTAAAGAAAAAGAGACACAGAAAGAAAGCAACGGGTCTAGCCATGAGACCGATTCTTTTCTCCTTTCTCTCTCATCACTCTATCTAGGGTTTTCTTCATTTCTTCTTCGCCATAGCTCTTCAAATTGACATGGTATCAGAGCAGGAATTATGATTCCTCTAGTCATGAGCTTCAGTACGATGTTACCCTCGCCCAAAGTTTTGAACGGTCTCGTTTACGTCTCTGGTTGATCGTCGATAACTGAAATTAGATGATTTTGATCATCAAATTTGGGGTTTCTTTCGTTTTCTCCTTCAAAAGTCTGGTACTGCTAGGGAGTTTGGTTTTTCGACTCGTCCCTCAACGATTCTTAGAGATTCGAATCTCTAGGGTTTCATGTTCAAAGAAGATTGTTCTTCTTCAAGTTTGAGAAGAAGGCTGGTAATATCTCTCCTGTTCAACTTCAAAATCATGTAGATCCGAGTTTGCATGTAGTATACTCGTGTGGAATTTGTGATATTTCAATTGTTAATTGTTTCCTCTCAACAATATTGAACTTAAACTTCATTGTGTGAGTAGTATTATGAAAAACGTAGGTTCACCTAGTAGCACGCCCTCTGAGGGATTTACTCACTTCACAATAGACCCATCCCATCCTTTGTATGTGCATCCCTCTGACAGTCCTGGTAGTCAACTGGTGTCTGTACCATTTAATGGCTGTGGTTTTGTTCTATAGAGAAGTATTATGCTTACCTCCTTGTCTGCAAAAAATAAGTTAGGGCTCTTAGATGGTAGGGTTCCTCAACCAACACAAGATTCCCCTTACTACTCATACTGAAAAAGGTGTAATGACATGGTGAAAGCATGGATAACTAATTCTGTGTCCAGAGAAATTGCTACTAGTGTCATGTGCCTTAAGACTGCAAGAGAAGTCTGGAAAGACATTAATGAGAGATTTGGTCAGTCAAATGGCTCAAAATATCTTCAAATCCAAAGGGAAATTAGTACAACTACTCAGGGCTCATCAGACATTGCTACTTACTTCACTAAACTTAGGAGCTTATGGGATGAATTGAACTCCTCTTATGTTGGTCCAGTGTGTTCCTGTGGAGCACTTCCAAAGTTTATAGAGGACCAACAATTGTTTCAGTTCTTGAATGGGTTTAATGAGTCTTACTCCACAGTTAAGAGTGCCATTATGATGATGAACCCCCTTATTCTATAAGCAAGGCTTATTCCCTCCTTCAACAGGATGAGAGTCAAAAGGAGTCTTTTTCTAATGTTTCCAATTTCTCTGGGGATTCTGCTTCTTTCTCTGTCACCCCTGCTCAGTACAATAACAATAGAAGTTTCACTCAAAAGGTGAACTTTGAACCCAAAAAGAATGCGCCCACGGTATCTTGTAAATTCTGTAAGAAATCTGGACACACAGTGGAAAAATGCTACAGACTTCATGGCTTTCCTCCTGATTTCAAATTTACCAAGAATAAAAGGTCTGCTTCCTGTGTCCAAAGTGATATCTCCTATCCTCAACCATCTTCTGGGTTTAGTCAGCTTCCAGGAATTTCTGCCCCAGTTCAGGGGTTTACAAAAGAACAATATCAGCATCTCCTCAGTCTATTTCAGCAAGTTCAGGTCTCTCCTGGTTCTGCTCCACCTATTCACCCAGATGAGGATTCTGCATTTGCTCATTTTGCAGGTTTGTTCATGCCTATGCTGTAGAGTCTGTAGGTTTTCATGTATGTGCACCTTCACAGTCAAATCCAAACCCTTGGATCTTGGATTCAGGGGCTACTAACCACATGACTCCTCACAAACATTTGCTTCACAATCTTCTACCTTTAACTAAACTATTTCTTGTTACCTTATCTAATGGGTAGAAAGTTAAGGTTATATCAAATGGATCCTTACATCTAAGACATGATATAACTTTACTTAATGTCCTTCTAGTGCCATCTTTCCAATTCAATTTAATTTTTATTCATCAACTCATTACTCAGCTGAATTGTATAGCAGTTCTTACCAAGTTCCATTGTTCTTTACAGGGCCCTTCTCTGAAGAGGCCACTGGTAATTGGTAAGGCTGTTGGCAGGCTCTATTATCTTCATCCAGATGGAGATCTGTTTCCTAGCACAACTTCTTCTCTATCATCTTTTGTTGATGCAACTTGCAATGAGTCTATTTTTGATATTGGTTCAATTCCATGTAATAAATCTGTCCTTGCATCTTCACCTGTAAATGTTCCACCTAGTTATAATAAAACTTCACCTGTTAATAAGATGGATCTACTTTGGCATCAGCGATTAGGTCACATGCCTTTTCATAAGATGCAATCTATTTCTTTTCTGTCAAACAAGGTATCCACCAAACAACCTTTTATATGTTTGATTTGTCCAATGGCTAGACAACAAAGATTACCCTTTCATGATAGTACTATTCATTCTACCACACCTTTTTAACTGGTACATATTGATATTTGGGGCCCTTACAACACTAAAACTTATAATGGATTTAGGTATTTTCTCACCTTGATTGATGATTTTACCAGAGTCACTTGGACTCATCTTCTTTCTTCCAAGAGTAATGCTTTATCCATTCTTAAAGCTTTCACCTCTATGGTAAAGGTTCATTTCAATTCCTCAGTACAAACATTTAGATCAGATAATGCTTTTGAGCTTGGCAGCAGCTCTGAAGCCATCAGTTTCTTTACATCCCAAGGAATTTTACATCAAACTTCGATCCCTTATACTCCACAACAAAATGGTATTGTGGAGAGGAAACACAAGCATCTTTTAGAGGTTTCAAGAGCCCTACTGTTTCAATCTAAACTACCACTAAAATTTTGGGGGGGATGTGTATTGACTGCTACATATCTTATCAACAGAATGTCTTCACCACTTCTTCTCAAACTTTCTCCTTTTGAAAAGCTTCATGGTCATCCACCCTCCTATGATCATTTAAGATCGTTTGGTTGTCTCTGCTTTGCTACTTTCCCTAAGGGAGGCAGGGATAAGTTCCAATCTAGAGCCATTGCATGTATCTTTTTAGGATACCCATGTGGGAAGAAAGGTTACAAATTGCTCAATTTGTCTAAAATTTTTGTTTTCCATTCTAGAGATGTGGTATTCCATGAACATACTTTTCCTTATTCTTCTTCTTTTAATCCTTCTCATTCCAATGTCTTACCTCCCACTTTTGTGGATATCCCAGCTCATCCTTCTGTGACTACTCTATCTACTAGTCATTCCGAACCTTCATCTCCTATAGTTTCCCCTAGTTTTAATTCTACTTCTCCTACTTCCACCTCAACTACTTCTGCTCTTCCCATCTTAAGGAAGTCCACTAGAACTGTCACTCAACCTTCTTACCTTAAGGATTATATTTGTTCATCTGTCATCTTCTCCAATTCTGCACACTCTAATCTCCCTTCTAGTGAAACTCACATGTATGAACCTCAGTTCTACCAGCAGGCTGTAACTCATCCTGCTTGGCAAGAGGACATGCTAAAAGAATTTTTTGCTCTTGAGGTAAATCAGACTTGGGACATTGTCCCTCTTCCCCCACATAAGAAGGCCATTCCTTGCAAATGGGTTTATAAAATTAAGTAGAGGGCAGATGGGTCTGTTGAAAGATACAAGGCAAGATTGGTTATTAGAGGTGATACTCAGAGGGAAGGCATAGATTTTACTGAAACCTTCTCTCCTGTTATCAAGATCACCACCATTAAATGTCTTTTAACTCTTGCCATCAAGAGAGATTGGACTGTGTACCAGTTAGATGTTAACAATGCCTTCTTCCATGGTGATCTCCATGAGGAGGTATATATGAAAATTCCACCTGGCCTTGATATTTCCTCTGCTTCTTCTTCAACTCCTCTGGTCTGTAAGCTCAAGAAATCTCTCTATGGCCTTAGGCAGGCCTCCAGACAGTGATTTTCTAAACTGTCTGAGGCTTTGCTCTCAAGAGGCTACATTTCTAGTCTAAATGATTATTCTCTCTTCACCAAATCCTCCTCTGGATCTTTAGTAGTATTGGCTGTCTATGTTGATGATATATTATTGGCTCTTAAGACGAGGAAATGAAGGAAGCTATGTTTAAAATTGATAGTAACAAAAGCCCAGGTTCAGATGGCTTTGGTATTGGATTCTACAAGGCTGCATGGCCTATATTGGGGCAGGATATCACTAAGGCAGTAATAGATTTTTTTTCAAAATGGCAAGCTCCTAAGTAGCTAAACTCAACAGTCATAACACTCATTCCTAAGGTGGACAATCCAGAATTTTCTAGCCAATACAGACCAATATCATGTTGTAATGTACTTTACAAGTGCATTTCAAAATTGCTATGCAGTAGACTAAAGGCAACAGTTGATCATTTAGTAGCAGAAAACCAATCTGCATTTGTACAAGGGAGGTCCATGTTGCATAATGTATTAATTTGTCATGATATACTAAGACACTACAATAGAAATAACATCACCAAGGTGCCATATGAAGATTGATCTTAGGAAGGCATATGATATGATGAGTTGGGAATTCCAAGAAGAAGCGATGAGGGGCTTTGGATTCACAGATAAATCCATCCTTTGCAATTATGGGGTATGTGTGTGTGTCTACAATCGGTGGCAGGTATAGTGTAGTATCACCGGGTTCAACTGAACCCATAACTTTTGACGCGAGGTAAAAATTTATGTGTAAAAATTAATTAAAATTATAAAAATAGTAGATATGAACCCATAACTTTACAAATATAATGAATTTAGTGTTAAAAACTTTAAAAGTTGAACCCATAAAATTTAAATCCTGGATCCGCCTCTGTCTACAATAATATATTCAGTTAAAGTCAATAGAGAAATTCATGGGTATTTTGCAGGGAAGATAGGCCTCATGCAGTGTGATCCTATCTCTCCTCTTCAGTTTGTGCTTGTTATGAAATACTTATCAAGGATGCTGAAGAGAGTTAGCATGCTACCTGATTTTAAATTCCACCCAATGTGCAAATCACTAAAGCTAACCCATCTCTTATTCGCTGATGATCTGACGATACTCTGTAAAGGGAATGATAGCTCGGTTAATAGGATTATGGAGGCACTGACTCACTTTAGTAATGTAACAGGTTTGATAGCAAATATAGATAAATCAAGCATTTTTATGGCTAAAGTGGATGATAACACTAAGGAGCAACTACTGGATAGAAAAGGATTAGCACTAGGTACTCTTCCTATTAAGTACCTAGGACTCCCCATGCCCCAAAGAAATGGAACAATCTTGATTGTCATATGCTGGCAGAGAAGAACACACAAAGGATCAGAGTCACATATTCCAAGCTCATTTCATATGCTAGCAGGCTACAAATCATTAATGCAATCTTGTTCTATATTCATAACTTCTGGGGCACAGTGTTCATCATACCTCAAAGTATTCTCAAAGAAGTAGACATGATATGCAAAGAATATCTTTGGAGCAGCTCAGAGGAAAAGAAGAAACTACCCTTGGTTGCTTGGGAAAATATTTGCTATCCTAAGAAGTTAAGAGGTTTGAATGTTAAGGGCATCATAAACTGGAATATTGCATCAGTTGGAAAGTTATTATGGCAGTTGATTAAGTATAAGGAAGCCTTATGGGTGAAGTGGGTGAATGGGGTGTACATGAAAGCTGAAGCAAATATATGAAATCATTAACCCTCCGGCAAATTGTAGTTGGTATTGGAAAAAGATTAAGGGCCTGAAAGTCAAAATACCGGGATGGTATGAACAAGATAATTACAAGCTTACTAGGAGTGGTGACTACTATATTACTAGGATTTATCTTGATCTTATTGGTGATCATCCTAAAATGAAAATAGCTAATCTGATATGGACCTCATTAGCGCAACCAAAACAAAGATTTATAGTGTGGCTGCAGTGCATGGGAGGCTGCTCATAAAGGAAAGACTATTGAAGTTACAAGTCTCGGTGAAGGATAGCATGTGTTGTTTATGTAATGGTCCCACGACTAAAACTAATGTCCACTTGTTCGTGGAGTGTACATGGATCACAGCTACAAGGTACGGGGTGAATCAATAGACAAATATCAAGTTACTAGCAGTTAAAATTACTTAGGCATTTGACAATATTAACATGAAACATTAGAAGGCCTACAAGAAAGAACTGGCAGCGACTATCAATGGAGCTTTGATTTACCACACATGGTGCGCTAGAAACTGGAAATTGTCCAGAGGCATAACTGTACATAAATATGTGATGACCCAAAATATCATCTTTAAATTTAATAAGTAATTCTGTATTCTAAGACCTTAAAAAGTACTATTTATTATTCCTCGACTTGCGTGCATAATCCGTAAAATTTTCTGGAAAGTTTTTATGTAAAAAAATGGATTAAAATGTGAAATAGAGCCTTAAAACTCAACTAAGTTGACTTTGGTCACCATTTTGAGCAAACAACCCCGGATCAGTATTTTGATAGTTCCGGTAGGTCTGTATCGTGATTTGGGACTTGGGCGTATGCCCGAAATTTAATTTGAAGGTCCTTAGCTCAAGTTATGACCATTTAACGGAAACTAGTAATTTAAAGGTTAAAGATTTCCAAGTTTGACAACGGGGTTGACTTTTTGATATCAGAGCCGGAATCTGATTCTGAAAATTTGAATAACTCTGTTATGTCATTTATGACTTGTGTGCCAAATTTGAAGTCTTTCCGGATTCATTTAATATATTTTGGCACGAGTTTTGCAAATTAAAAAGTTTAAAACTCAAAGTTCGAATCGAGGTGCGAATTGCAATTTCGATGTTATTTGATGTGATTTGAGACCCCGAATAAGTCCGTATTATGTTACGGGACTTGTTGGGATATTTGGATAAGATCCCGAGGTGCTCGGGTGAGTTTCAGACCAAATTCAAATATTTTAGAGCATGTTGAAAGCAGCAGGTTCTTGGCAGAACCTGGTGTAATCGCACATGCGCAATGGTGATCGCAGGTGCGCAACCGCATCTGCGAGAAGCTGGTCGCTTCGACGACCTGGGCACTAGTCATTTGTGTCGCTTATGCGGAGAAATGAGGCGCAAATGCGCGACCGCTTCTGTGAAGGCTGAAGCGCTTCTGCGGAAGAGACCGTTTTTGCAGTCGTTTGGTCGCTTCTGCGACATCGCAAGTGCGATAGAAATGTTCGCAGATGCGGAACCTCGCCTGGCAGCCCCACTTTGCAAATGCGAGATTTTTCTCGCAAATGCGTGACCGCAGGTGTGAAAATATAGCCCGCAGATGCGAAAATGCTGGGCAGAATACATAAAATCGGGTTTTAGCCCTTTTTACTCATTTTTGAGTTTTGAGTCTCGGATTTTGGCGATTCTAAAGGGATTTTTTATGACTTTGAATTGGGTAAGTGTTCTATAATCAAAAATGATTATATTTCATGAATTCATGTCTATATTCATCCTTTATTTCGGATTTAGATGGAAGAAATTGGAATTTTTGTAAAACATTCCAAAAACGAGAAATTTAGATTTGAAGGTCCATTTGACATTAGAATTGGATAATTTTTGTATGGTTGGACTCGTCTCGGAACGAGTGTTCGGATTTCGTAAGTTTTTCCGAGATTTGAGACTTGGGTCCCATTGTCAAATATTTTAATAAATTTTGGGTTTTTATCCGGAAAATTAGTAAATTCATATGGAATTAATTCATATGATTCATATTGAATATATCGAATTGTTTGTGAGCTTTCAAAGACAAATTTAAAAGGAAAAGTTATGGTTGAGTAATTGATTGAAATTTACAAAGCGAGGTAAGTGTCGTAGTTAACCTTGACTTGAGGGAATAAAACCCTTAAATTATTTATTATGTAAATTGTATGTGAACGACGTATAGGCGACGTGACGAGTGTCTATACGTCGTCGAATTAATTGTTTGCATAATTATTTAAAAATCTTAAATCATTTTAAATCATGAATGAATTATTGTATTAATTGTTTCACTCATAATTTCTTGTCAAATATTAATTCTCGAATTCCTGTAATAATTGCTACATGCTTATTTGAATTATGTGCATTAATTATTACTTAGCATTTAGTATATCAAACATTAAACTGCCTATTTTCTCCATGATTTTCATAATAAATTATTATTTGTCATTGTTTGTTTCATAATTAAATCATAATTATTGTATGCTTGTTGTTTTAAAATTTTATATTAATTATTGCATTTATTGTGAAAATTTCTTCTATAAGATTTGGTAAATCAATATATTGGTGGAGCGGGTTGCACGCCGCAACAGAATTGATCGAAATGAATATATATGAGGATCGGGTTGCGCGCCGCAACAGACTTATTAAAACGTCCATATTGGAGTATCAGGTTGCACGCCGCAACAGACTTATTAAAACTCAATATTAGGGGATCGGATTGCACGCCACAATAGACTTATTTAAAAGTCTATATATATATATATATATATATATATATATGAAATAAATATATGACATACTTGATTGAATGTGAATATATTGTGAGAGCGGGTTGCACGCTGCAACAGAATTGAATGTGAATATATTGTGAGAGCGGGTTGCACGCTGCAACAGAATTGAATGTGAATATATTGTGAGAGCGGGTTGCACGCTGCAACATAATTGATGGAAATGATAATTGGTTATGACTGCTGAGTTGGCTTTAATTATTATAAATGAGTTACCTGATTTATTTCTATTATTGTTGTTGTTACTAATATTGCATACAGGTAATGTAAGTGACCCGCCTTAGCCTCGTCACTACTTCGTCGAGGTTAGGCTCAGTACTTACCAGTACATGGGGTCGGTTATACTGATACTACACTCTGCACTTCTTGTGCAGATTTTGGAGTTGGTCCCAGCAACGCACCATAGACTTGCTCGGATTTCAGCTACCAGAGGAGACTTGAGGTATAACTGCATGACGTCCGCAGTTGTGAAGTCCCCGTCTATTTTACTATAGCTGTGTGTTTATTTCCAAACACCTTTATTTTATTCAGGCCTTTATTTGTATTATTCTAGAAGCTCGTGCACTTGTGACACTAATTCTGGGACGGTATTTAGACACCGTTGTTTTTTATAGATTATTCACTACATTTTAAACTTTACTTCCGCATTTGTTCTTTGTTATTAAAAAATTTAAAAATTATTTTAAAAATGGATAATATTATTCTAACGTTGGCTTGCCTAACAAGTAAAATGTTAGGCGCTATCATGATCCGAAGGTGAAAATTTCGGATCGTGACAAAAGAGGAGGTAGTGCAATAGATAAATAAGGAAATTATAGAAAGGACAGAGGTCACCAGGTCTTCACATAGAATACGTAGATGTAGGAGCTTAGTACAACAAGTCCTTTGTAATTAGAGTTATGTGTAGTTATTTCTTGTTTTGGTGGAGGCCTAATTTCTTAGTCAGAAAGGAGGTGCTCTTTATTTGTAATGGTTTTTGGAGTTAATGGTAATTTGACAATGGTTACCAACAAAAATTATAATAAAATCAATATTAAAAGTCTAAAATGTTTGAATCTATAAAGTTTATATCCCGCATCATCTGCTCTCCATGATCCTTATTTAATATATACGCTCACCATTTAATTACTAAACCACTATATAATACGGTATGGTGTAACTTAGTAAGTTTTACCCTCACAATAATTCAAAATACGTTAAAATTTGTAGAAATCTTTGACAAACTTGTACTAAGTGGGCATTTGGACATAAGAATTATAAAATTTCAAAAGGTGGTGAAAAAATTTTTCTAAGTAAAAATTGTATTTGAAATTTGTTTAGACATGAATATAATTTTGGGTTGTTTTAAAAGTTTTGTGAGTGATTTGAGTGAAAATTTTAAAAAATAGTTTTTTGGAATTTTTTAAATTTTTAAAAATTTTTAAAATGCATTTTCAAGTAAAAATTAAAAAGTAATTTTTTTTTAAAAAATATGGAAAAATTTCTTATGTTGAAACGGGGTACATATTTGACAATGAATCAATGCAACACATATAAGTGCCGACACCCGAATTGAGAGTACGATAAACGCGAGGAAGTAGGGAAGAAGAGTGGATAAAAGGAAAAGAGTGAGCTGAACAGGTGTTTGTAGTGTAGTTAGGACACGTAGACCAATAGGAGCATGTGTATGGGTCGGGTTTTTGCGTAAATTTTGACGGCTAAGCCGACGCGTCTGTTGGGACCCCAAAATGGGCTGGCTCTGTTACACAACACACCCAATTGGGCAATTGGGAGACATAGTCACATAGCCTTCTTTTGGTTCCAATTCTTGCCACGTCCCTTTAGTTACCTTATTAATGTAACATAACATACATACCAGAATGTAATAATGAACCATCCTTTTCTATATATGAAACATCTATTTTTGTATCTTGAAAATAAACAGAGCTGAATAACTTATGGCAATGAAGTCTCCCTCTATTTCAAATTATATATAACAATTATTCAATAGAATCCGGAATCCGACACTTAATCATGTTTCTAATATTTTTAGTTTTAGCTAGCGATTTGGACATATAAATTTGGTTGGAACTTAAGAAAAAGAGATTTTTAAAAATAAAATTTGAAAGTTGAAATTGTGTTTGGATAGGGGTGTACAAAGGAAACCGATAAACCGCACCAACCTGATAATCCGAGTCAAATCGAGAAAAAAAATCCGACTATGGTTCGGTTTGATTTGATTTTAACTAAAGAAAGTCAAACCGAAACCAAACCAACCCGATAATACATATATAAAATTTTTAGATATATTTATTATTTAATATATAAATATACTTATTGTGATGTAATTTATAAATATTTCTTAAAACTTTTTCATAATTTTATCTTTTAAGGCATTATTTCAAGGTTGGACTTAGAACTTTTGAATGTTCCAATAAGTTTTATACCCATTAATATTAGTAACTCAAATAATGCTAACAAAAGCCTAAACCAAAATCAAATCAAAGCTAATGCTAACAAAAGACATTCAATTTAATACTAGGAATGACAATGTATTGAATATCTATTTTTTGTTTGGCAATAATTTAGATAAAAATACATAACCTATTTTTATTTTTCTTTAGCGTTTAGTCACGTAATTTATACTCCCTTATTAGTCTACTTATTTTAGCATGACTTAGTAATTTAGATAATGTTTATTTTTATTATGGCTTTTTAATTAACAATATTTATATTACGTGATTTTATTGACTTTATTGTTGAATATTTTAGGATATTGCTATGACACATCTCATATTCTGTATTATTTTCTTGAAAAATATCTTATATAGTTGTATCTTACTAGGATTAAAGAAATATCTGGAGCACAAGTTATATATTTTGTGGTACGAAGATTTTACCGGAGAAAAAATCAAAAAAATCCGAATAACCCGAAAATTCGAGATTGAAAAACCCGAGTTTATTGGTTTGGTTTGATCTTTAGATTTAATAACCAGGCACAACTGATTTGGTTTGGTAATTGTAAAACCCGAACAAACCTGACCTATGTACACCCCTATGTTTGGATATGCATTTTATACTTGAAAAAAAACTGAAGTTTTATGAGTGAAAAAATAAATTTCGCCAAAAATTGTCCCGGACCAATTTTTGAAACATGAAAAGTTTTCTTCAAAAATATTTCAAAAACTGATCAAGTTTCATGAACAAACAATCGAAAATCTATGTCAAAATAGGAGCTTAATAGACGATGTAATTATAAAAAATAAGATTACATCCATAAATTAGGTAAACTTTACCTAATAAGTGAAATCCAATCTATATTATTTAGTGTTTTTGCCTGTTCATTTTGATCCAAAATAACTGGTATTTACATAATCAAGATGGTATTATTTTTATTTTTTCAAATTTACCTTTATTGCACATTCCTAACAAGTGTTTCTCAATGATAATTTCTTACATTGCATAGGTACTTCTATTATTTCTTCAAAGACATTTAATATGCACATAATATTATGCAATATTGCTTTCACGCAAGATATGTACGACATAGTTTCTTTTCTCAAATTTGTATGTTACATGGTAGTTTCTTTTCTCAAATTTGTATGTTACATGGTAGTTTCTTTTCTCAAATTTGTATGTTACATAGTGTAATAATCACGCAAAACCTTTGTCGTCTCATGAAACGGAGACTTAAATGCTCCAATTGCAGCGGACGTTATTAGGCTACAGCCTACAGCTTTGAGTAGTCTGTCAGCACATTTGGATATGTGGCTAAGGTTTCTAAAGATTTATTTCCTGTCTCAAATTAACTTTAATTCTAATTTTCAAGCAATATTGGCCTATTATTATATGTATGTATTTTAGAAATTCTGTATATATATACTAAGAATTCAAATCTTTCACGAAACGACGTCGAATGACCTCAGTATAATTGACCTAATTAAACAAGTCGGTTCAATATTAATACTTTTTTCAGTTAAACGAGTAACACAAATAGTCTCTTCGCACTAATAACTGTAAAAATGTATATATTATGTATAACTCAAGGAAAATATCCAAAAATACTTCCTCCATCTGTCTTTCGATTTGATTTTGATGGTGCAGTTGACCGACTTTTAGAGTTATGTTTTACCTTCACTCTTGTATACGGTCAAAATCGGGCTCGCCTCTAATGTAATTAATCATATGATAGGTTAAGGTTCGACCTCGTATTATATCAAACCATGATGCAAAATTAGATCGTCGAGCTCGTGACCCAAAGACCGATCAAGATCGAGACCGAGCAAGATCGAGACCGAGCAAGATCGAGGAAAACTTACCGAGCCAAATAACGGACAGCTGAAATATCCGCGATTGGTCGAGGATCACGGCAGAAATATCGGCATATATCAAGGAGAGGCCGAGTAATTATCAAATCATAAGATTTTTACCCTGTATAGAATTGTACCAAGAGTAGGATACCCCTACTATATAAAGGGGGGTCTGATCATTTGTAATACACATTATATCAACGCAACATAAAGCAATATATTGACACTTTCTAGCTTTTATTATCTTGTTACTCTATAAGCATGTTCATACTTCGATTGAAGCATCTTTGGTTCGAAGGTGGTCAAACTTGAGGGCCAAGGCAATTTGATACGTGTGGTTTGCATTTATTTTTCTATTGTCAATTTCAATATTAATCTATCTTCTTAATTTGTGCCAAGTTATATCACGTATCCATAAAATCGTGTATAAATTCAATTGTTATCCGTTTTTGAGGGTAAACAGTTTGGCGTTCACCGTGGGGCTAAGGATAATAGTGATTATTTGGTGCAATCTTTCATAACACACACTATTTTACACTTGTTCTTCGGAGTGTTTTTGATTCGAGGACCAAAATGTCGAACTCACAATCGGCACCCTTTCACGTTGACAATGATTTCGGCCACCACGGCGAGAATGACAACATAGCACCAGGGAACGACGTACCTCCGGTCGATTTCGATGGAGTTCCGGCAGTAGATCCGGTTGACGTCAGTTCCATGTAGCCATCAACGCAAATCTGGCCGCCGATCCCGGGGGCAGTGTCCGTAGGGATGTTCGATTGGCCGCTCAAAGCACCCATGGCGACGAAGAGGGTGAGATCAGCCTGCGAGTCATCTTTGAAATGTTGCAGGCTCAATAGGCAGTGATAACTCAGCTCCAAAACCAGAATCGCCCACCGGACAGGATCGAGACCGAGCCATCCCAGGAAGTTGTCCATAGGGTCGAATCAGCTTCAAGGAAATCGAATGAGAAAGAATCGGGGACCGGCCCTGCAATCATGAAGATGCTCGAAGAATTGACAAAATGAATCGAGTCGGGGGAAAAGAAGATCGAGGCAAACGATAAGAAGGTGAAAACTTACAATTCCAGGGTCGATCATATCCGGGGGTACCACCGATATTGAAGGGTCTAGACTCCAAAAACGTTCGTGCAACCCCCCCTGAGCACGGCTCCCAAGCCGATTCCCAAGAAATTCCGAATGCCCGAAATTAGGGGTGGGCGTAGGTCGGTTATTATGAAAGTACGGTTCGGTTTATCGGTTTTCGGTTTTGTAATTTTAATAACCAAATCAAAGCAAAGTATTTACGGTTCGGTGCGGTTTTTTCAAAGTTCGGTTAGGTTTTTGCGGTTTAATTTTCGGTTATTAACGGTTCAAGATTTTTATATCCAATGTAGACTACTTATGTAACTGAATATAATAGACGTGCCCCTGATTCTAAGAATTGGCAGAGATTATAATAGCCGTGACACTGATTAATATTTTTTAAAATCAGAAAATCGGAAATTTTTATTCCACCGGGGGCAATATCCACTGATTCCATTCCAATTTTCATATGAAAATCAGAAAGCTGTAACATAGATTAATTATTCTAAGAATTAAAAGCTTTTTTGCATCTCTTTGGCGTGCATTCTGATTCTGTCATTCTGATTATGATTAACCAATGCATAATCAGACAGACCCCTCTAGGATGAGTAAATCTCCATTAGCAATCAAATAAAATCACCAAACAGCTACCAAAGGGCAAACAATTACCAACAGTTGGTTCAAAACAGTGGCATCACCAAACAACAAAACAGTGGATGAAGATCACCAAACAGCTACCAAAGTCCAAAACAAGTCTAGAAAATAGAAATACCATCACCAAACAACAAAACAGTGGCAAACTAGTCACAAACCACATGCCACAAAGTAAGTCTAGAAAAGGATACTTTAAAATCTTAAATACGAATCACTGGATGAGGCATGAGACACTTCTTAATATGCTTCACTAAGCCAATAGTGCCATAATACTTCAGATGACAATTATAAACTCGACCACAATGAAGGAACTTTGCTTTGCGAGATTCTTCATTTACTTCAACTAGCTCAAAATATTCCCAAATAGGCGATCTAGCTTTAGGACCACGAGGCATAGTTGAACCTACAAAAAAAAACATCACAAGTTAATAAAATATTTTTAATTATAAATAACAAAAGAAATAAAGGATATCATAAAACAAGCAAATCTTTAAACTTACCACTTGTTCAACTGAATTTGTAGGTAAAGAAGTAGGTTCGCTTTAAGATGAACCCACCTCACTTACTCTATTTTCAACTTCTGCCATCTATAGAAAATCGAATGACAACAGAATTAAAAATGCAACTAACTCTAACCTAAATCCAAAATGAATCCGAAATTAATAATTATTCAATTCTTCCTTAATGGGTATAAAGTGAGATTTTCCCTAAAATGAATCCAAAATTAATAATTATTCAATTTTATGTTATTTATTTGTCTTAATAACATTTAAATTTATTAATTTAAATTTTGAATTTGAAGTTGAATTTTTTCCAACAACCCGATCCTCTTAATTTGCAACTTATATTGACCTTGTCCATTATTTCAATTCGCCTTTGGCATCTTCTGAAATTGGTAAACAAATAAAAAATGGACAAAGCAACGATATTCCCGAGGTTACTGTAGGAGGTTAGACTTTGAATATCACGTCAGTAATATTTTCAAAAAATAACCTGGACAGAGAAGTGACAGAAATTCATGAAAGGGTAAAAAACTATCGGCTTATTTTGCGGTGGATTCTGAATGTCTTCGTTAGTTGGAATTTACAATTGCCAATGTTACTTTATGTGCCCGGCTAAATATTGATCGCACATTTTTATTTATATAAAAATGGAAAAGAACATTACTTTGCTACTGTATACTTTGCTACCGCCATTAACAAATTTAAAAGGACACAAAAATGGAGAAGGAAAACTCATAAGAAGAAGGTAACCACTAACCTGAGGAAGAAGGATGAGCGAGCGGCAAAAACGACGAGCTGAGGAAGAAGGATGAGCGTCGGCACTCGACAGCATTGCAGCAGTCGCATAGACTTAGAGTGACAGAGGAGGAAGTGACGAACCCTAATTTCTAATGAGTAAGGAAGGAAAAATGGGAAATGCAAAGCGAAAGTCTGTAGTGTAGGCTAATTAGGCTTAGGGTTTGGATAAATTGGATGGGCTGGTATTGGGCCTTCAGAATTTCAGAATTCAGATGGGGTGGGCTTCGGAACATTAAGTTTAGTAGTTTACATTTTACAACGTAAGTTTTGAGCATACCCAAAATTTTGATTTTTCGGTTTAACCGAAAACCGAAATACCAAAACCGTAAACCACACCGAAAAATCGAAATCTAATAATTTAAAAATCGCAAACTGGCCGAATAAATGATTAAACCAAAATCGAAAAATCAAAATTCACTGTTCGATCGGTTTTTTCGGTTTGGCCGGTATTATACCCACCCTTACCTAAAATTCCTAAATACAACGGAACGACTGACCCGAACGAGCATGTCACCTCTTACACATGCGCTATTAAAGGGAATGATCTAGAGGATGATGAGATACAATCAGTCTTGATAAAGAAATTTGGAGAGACCCTGTCAAAGAGGGCTATGATATGGTACCACAATTTTTCACCTAATTCTATTGACTCATTTGCTGTGCTTACAGATTCTTTCGTAAAGGCACACGCCGGAGCCATCAAGGCCGAAACCAGAAAATCAGACCCTTTCAAGGTAAGGAAGAAGGACAACGAAATGCTCAGAGAATTCGTGTCTCGATTCCAAATGGAACGGATGGACCTGCCACCAGTCGCCGACGATTGGGCAGTTCAAGCTTTCACCCAAGGACTCAATGCTCAAAGCTCGGTGGCTTCGCAGCAGTTGAAGCAGAATTTGATAGAAAACCCAGCTGTCACTTGGGTCGATGTACATAATCGATATCAATCAAAGATCAGGGTCGAAGACGACCAACTCGGGGCTCCTTCCGGGTCCGTTTATCCTATCAGACCCGTCGACAGAATTAAGAGGGATATCGATCGAGAACCGAGTTCGAACAGAGAACGATATCAGCCATATAATGGAGATCGCATGAGCGGCGGACCCGAGCGAAATCCTGTACAAAATGAAAGGAGAAGTGATCGAGGTCGGAGCTCTCGAGGGCTCATGAGTAAGAACGGTTTCGACAAGCCCATCGGACCCAAAGAGGCACCTCGGTTATCAGAGTAAAACTTTAGTGTTGACACAGTCGCCATCGTATCAGCTATCGGACGTATCAAAGATACCAAATGGCCTCGACCTCTACAAACCAATCCAACAAAAAGGGATCCTAACCAAATATGTAAATATCATGGCACACATGTCCACAGAATGGAGGATTGTCGACTACTGAGAGAAGAAGTAGCCCGATTATTCAACAACGGGCATCTTCGATAATTTCTGAGTGACCGAGCTAAGAATCATTTCAGAAATAGGGATTCCAATAAATAAAATAAACAAGACGAGCCCCAACACATCATTCATATGATCGTCCGAGGGGTCGATGTTCCTCAAGATCCGATGATAAAATACACCAAAGTATCAATCACAAGGAAAAAACGGACTCGAGATTACATACCAGAACGAACTATATCTTTCAACGACGAGGACGCAGAAGGAATCATGCAGTCCCATGATGATGCACTGGTAATTTCTGTACTCATGAATAAAACTCGAGTTAAACGTGTGTTAATTGATCTAGGAAGTTCTGCCAACATCATTCGATCGAGGGTCATAGAACAACTCGGCCTACAGGACCAAATTGTGCCTGCGGCCCGAGTGCTAAACGGATTCAACATGGATTGTGACACTACTAAGGGAGAAATAACGTTGCCGGTAAACATAGCCTGTACTACCCAGGAGACCAAGTTTTATGTGATCGAAGGGGACATGATATACAATGCCCTGTTCGGGAGGCCGTAGATCTACAACATGAGGGTTGTACCCTCGACCCTTCACCAGGTATTAAAATTTCCGACATCAGAAGGGATAAAGACGGTTTACGGGGAGAAACTCGCTGCAAAGGAGATGTTTGTCGTCGAAGAAGTAATTCCGATATCAGCATTCTCATCGACAAAGGACTCAGATTCGAAAGTGAAATAGGAAGCCAAATAGCAATCATCGATGCCAGCCTCGACCCAATCAGACAAGCAAGGGATTGACGAAGATGACGATTACAGGGTTCCTCGATCTTTTATATCTCCCGATGATTCTGATGCTACCAAATCGACGGTCGAAGAACTGGAGCAAGTCATATTGATCAAACATCTGCCCGATCGAAAGGTATACCTGGGCACGGGATTAACTCCTGAGCTCGGGTAAAGACTCATTCAATTTCTTATTGCTAATATGCATTATTTTGCTTGGTCCCATCTCGATATGATAGGGATTCCACTGGAGATCACCACTCATAAACCAAGCCTGGACCCAAAATTCTATCCGGTCAAGCAGAAAAGGAGGCCGCAGTCCGAGATCAAGCATGCTTTCATCAAAGACGAGGTAACTAAACTCTTTAAAATAGGGTCCATCCGGGAAGTCAAATACCCGGAATGGCTAGCAAACGTAGTGGTAGTCCCTAAAAAGGGGAATAAACTGAGAATGTGTATGGATTACAAGGATTTAAATAAGGCATGCCCCAAAGACTCTTTCCCGTTGCCTAACATCGATCGCATGATCGACGTCACGGTCGGCCACGAGATCCTCAGCTTTCTCGATGCCTATTCCGGATATAACTAAATACGAATGAACCCAGATGATCAAGAAAAGGCCTCTTTCATCACTAAGTACGACACATACTGTTATAATGTAATGCCATTTGGGTTAAAAAATACTGGTGCCACTTACCAATGCCTAGTAAACCGAATGTTCGAAGAACAAATAGGGAAATCTATGGAAGTTTATATTGTTGATATGTTAGTTAAGTCCCTGCGAGCAGAGGATCATTTAAAGCATTTCCAAGAAACCTTCAGTATATCGAAAAATACAACATGAAGCTGAATCCAAAAAAATGCACGTTCGGAATCAGATCGGGTAAATTTATTGGGTTCATGGTATCCAACCGGGGAATCGAGATCAACCCCGACAAGATCAAAGCCATCGAGGATATCACATTAGTGGACAACATGAAGGCCGTATAAAGGCTAACCGAGTGCATAGCTGCCCTGGGACGGTTCATCTCGAGATCTTCCGACAAGAGTCAATGATTTTTCTCTTTGTTGAAGATGAAAACCAACTTCATATGGACCCCGGAATGCCAACGGGCCTTGGAAGAACTCAAGCGGTACATTACGAGCCCGCCACTGCTTCACACACCGAAAGAGGATGAACAACTATACTTGTATTTGGCATTATCGGAGATAGCGGTAAGTGGAGTCCTAGTTCGGGAAGAACAAGGTACGGAATTTCCGATTTATTATGTTATCCGGACCTTAGGTGAGGCCGAAACTAGATATCCTCACTTGGAAAAACTAGCGCTCGCTTTGCTAAGCGCCTCTAGGAAACTAAAACTGCACTTTCAGTGCCACCCTATATGTATTGTGACAACTTACCCATTGCGAAATATAATGCATAAGCTCGAACTCTCGGGGCGACTGGCCAAATGGGCCGTAGAAATCAGCGGGTACGATATTGAATATCGACTCCGGACGGCCATTAAGTCTCAAATTTTGGCAGATTTTGTGGCCGACTTCACGCCGGCCCTAATACCCGAGGTCAAAAAAGAGTTACTAGTAAACTCGAGGACATCTTCGGGAATCTGGACCCTCTTTACGGATGGTGCATCGAACATAAAGGGGTCCGGACTTGGCATCGTACTGAAGTCACCCACATGCAACATAGTCAGGCAATCCATTAGAACTATGAAATTGACTAACAATGAGGCCGAATATGAGGCCATAATTGCAGGTCTCGAACTGGCGAAGAGTTTAGGGGCGGAGGTGATCGAAGCTAAGTACGACTCCCTCCTTGTGGTAAATCAAGTTAACGGAACGTTCGAAGTCAAAGAAGAATAGATGTAAAGGTACCTGTATAAGTTACAGGTAACATTACATCGATTCAAAGAGTGAACCTTACAGCACGTACCTCGAGATCAGAATAGTAAGGCCGATGCACTTGCAAACTTAGGCTCTTCGGTCGAGGACGATGAGCTCAAATCAGGGGCAGTCGTACAACTCACGAGATCGGTAGTAGAAGAAGGTCACGCCAAAATAAACTCTACAAGCCTAACTTGGGATTGGAGGAATAAATACATAGAATATTTGAGGACCGACAAAGTACCCGCACATCCTAAAGAGTCGAAGGCCCAGAGCATAAAGGCAACTCGATTCTGCTTGACCGATGATGGAACCTTATTCAGAAGAATGTTTGATGGCCCACTAGCTATATGTCTAGGACCGGGAGATACCGACTACATTCTGAGGGAAGTCCACGAAGGCACATGCGGGAACCACTCAGGCGCTGAATCATTGGTTCGAAAGGTAATCATAGACGGCTATTACTGGAATGATATGGAAAACGATGCGAAGGAGTTCGTACAAAAATATGATAAATGTCAAAGGCATGCTCCGATGATTCATCAACCCGGAGAACTGCTGCATTCGGTCTTGTCACCATGGCCATTCATGAAATGGGGAATGGACATTTTTAGCCCTCTTTCATGGGCACTAGGTAAGGCTCAATTTATCTTATTTATGACTGATTATTTTTCTAAGTGGGTTAAAGCCTAGGTGTACGAGAAAGTCAGGGAGAAGGAGGTCGTTGACTTCATTTGGGACCACATCATATGTTGGTTCGGGATGCCAACCGAAATCATATGTGACAACGGGAAATAATTTATCGGCAGCAAAGTGACCAAGTTTCTCGAAGATCATAAGATCAAAAGGATCTTGTCCACACCATACCACCCCAGTGGGAATGGACAAGCCGAATCGACCAACAAAACCATAATCTAAAACCTTAAGAAAAGGTTGACTGACGCTAAAGGGAAATGGAAAGAGATCCTGCCCGAAGTTCTTTAGGTATATCGCACAACTTCGAAGTCCAGTATCGGGGCTACCCCGTTCTCATTGGTTTATGGCACCGAAGCTCTAATACCGGTCGAAGTCAGTGAGCCGAGTATCAGATTCTGATATGCAACAAAGGAATCAAATGACAAGGCCATGAATACAAGCCTGGAGCTATTGGATAAAAGGCGCGAAGCCGCACTTGTTCGATTGGCCGCCCAAAAGCAACAAATCAAGAGGTATTAAAATCGAAGGGCCAACCTTCGACACTTCAATGTCGGGGAGTTAGTACTAGTGAAGGTCATACTAAACACCTGAAATTCTAATAAAGGGAAATTGGGTCCGCACTGGGAAGGACCATACCAGATTCTCGAGGTCACAGGGAAAGGATCCTATAAGCTCGGGATGACAAACGGAGAATAGATACCGAACAATTAGAACGTAACTCACCTAAAATGATATTACTGCTAAGGTACGACCCCATTTAATTTCTTTTTATTTTCGGAATAACACTTGCAGGTGGTCGACAAGGAGCGGCACGAAGTCTTTAGGTCTGAAAGCACGCGTTGCACTCTTTTTTCCTTGAACCGTTTTTGTCCCAATTGGGTTTTTCGGCAAGGTTTTTAACGAGGACATAATGGATCGTGCTAACTTAGAATCAAAGGCCAATCATGAATCTATGTCGAAGACAACACTAACAGTTTCTGAGGTTCCTCTATAATCAACCCCGAATACTGGGGAGCATTACCATTGGATATCGACTTTTGCGAGGAAATTACTTCGTAATAGAAGGGTCTCGATAGGTAAGATTCGTTGTAAGGTACAAACGGTCAAACGAACCGTGCCCACATAGGTTGCTTGATCCATGGCATAAAATATGTACGCATGTATAACTGTTTTTCACAAGAATAAAGAGGTACTTTCCTTGCAATTATCTTATGTCTTAGAAAAGTTTCCTCTTTACAATTTCGTACTTTCGATCTCTTAAGGAAACGAGCTCAAGGGCCGATTATAACTAGAGTTCGGATGATCACTCCCTCACTCGGGGACTACCGTCCGAAAAACAAACTCAAACAGATCGAACTATTAAACATCGGGGACATAAGACCTCTAAGGCAACCCCCGAATTTTAAAGGCCACGACCATACCCACTCAGGGACTGTTATCTTAGGCAAGCCTGGATAACTCGGGAAAGCAAGCTCACTGGGCTACACCCGAATTAAAAGACTACGGTCATATTAATACGGCTCGGAGACGTCCGAGAAACGTAACATAATATAGGCCTTCGAAATTTTCATAAGCGGTTTTAAGGCTACCCTCGACAAATTATAATCTGAGTTACTTAATTTGGGAGAAGATTCCCGGTAACACCGAACCTCCAAGATGACTAAAAAATAAAAAAGGCAGGGTTTGTTTGAATTTACACAACCTAAGCTATTTTATGCTAAGACATTCCAACCTTTGTGAATATAAGTAATAA
The DNA here is from genome assembly GCF_000715075.1 of Nicotiana tabacum. Lineage (NCBI taxonomy): Eukaryota > Viridiplantae > Streptophyta > Magnoliopsida > Solanales > Solanaceae > Nicotiana > Nicotiana tabacum. Next base: position 121,422,444 of record NC_134098.1, read on the forward strand.
AGCAGAGGAAATATTTGAAAGCTAAAAGGGAAAAGAAAGCCTTGTATATATTTACCCAATAATCTTTTTACAAAGGCCAGAATGACTTAATTCAAAAATTTACAATGGCCGAAACGGCCTAAAAAGATGGAAAAGAAAGCAAAAAAATATAAAGGCCAAAATGGCCTGGTCTTCATCAAAGGCAGTATCTCCGCCCTCGGGATCTTCCCCACCTTCTGACTCGATTAAACTCTCGGAATCTTCCTCAAGGAAGGCCACTTCCGGGCCCTGGTTTCTTCTGCTTTGGCGTTCTCGATTTCAGCCAGTATATCGAAATCCTGAGCATGGACTCCCTCGAGGGCTACCCTTCGAGCTTGCCACCTTTCATGATCCACAATGCTCTTGGCCTGTGCCTGGATGGCCTCGACGTCGACCTTGAATTGGGACACGTTAGCATTTTGCTATTGGCCACGACCACCTCAGATTTGGCCGCCTCGAGTTCATTGGCCAAGTTTGCTTTATCAGAAATAGCCAAGCACAATTGGGATTGAAGCTCCTCGATTTTCTTGACCTGCACCGAGGCCTTCATTTTTGCAGCTCGGAGCTGGGTCTCGATCGACTCCAGGTGTGCTTGGGAAGCTTCTCTTTTCGAGGCTAAGATGTCTATATTTTTCTTGAACTCCTCAGCCTCAGCTTGAATTGTATCAATCTGTGCCTGAAGCTCCCCGATCTATTCGAGCCTTTGCCGGACCTGCAAAATCGGATCGTTAGTCACTATCTTCAATTCGTCTTCACTATCGTGAAGTACTTGAAATACCTGCCCGGCCATCTCGGCATGCTCATTCCGAGCATTTACTAAATTGGCCTGAAGCTTCTTACTGAAAAGCTTGTAGGTCTCACTCTTCTCAGTGAGGTCCCGAACCTCGGCCTCGTGGTGAGTTAATTTCTCCCCATATCGGAGGAAAGTCTCATGATGCAGCACCGAAGTCTTCAAGCATAAGGGAAGGTGTTATGGTTATTTACAGCTTTAAATTTAGAATATATGAGAAGAAAGATATACAAAGTTACCCGATTTAATGCTTGGTGGGCTTCATTGAATAGGCAGGAGGTTTTCACCTTGTCTATCACTGCCTGATCTTCTTCGGTCACCAAACACCAAAGGTAGCTAGCGACCCCCACGGGGGCAGAGAAAACTCGGGCATCCTCTGGGATAGAGAAAGCTATTGACCGTGTTCGGTCAAGATCGATGCTCGGGGCTGGGAACCGGTTCACCAATTTTGGGCTCGAGGAAGACCCACTGGCTCCCGACGATGGTACCTTCTTTGGCACCAGCAAGTCTCCGAGCCTAGTGACATCCTCGAAGGCAGTGGACTCAAATCCGTCCAAGAAGTGGTGGATATTAGTCTCCCCCTGAGGCCCCTCATAAGAACGGCTTTTTAACATACTGGCCTCGTGAATCATGGCGTCTGAAATATGAGGGGACCCGGTAATGTCGATCGCCCCAAGCTCGTCTCTCGGGATACCTTCCTCTGCTCGAGAAGCGTCACCCCCAGCCTCTCTCTCGACCCCCTTAGCTGGGGGCGGAGTGGCCTCAACCCCTTCTGGTTCGGGAGTTTCGGCTAAGACTCCATCATCGACCTCCTCATGTCGGGACGATCCGATTTCGGCATCCGTCGGTTCAGAGGACCCTTACATCACAACACCTGCCTGCACATGGGCCACCAATTGGGATTCCTCTTCTTCTTCTTCGGATTCTTCTTCGGACGTGTACCTTAATTGGCGGGACCCTTTTTTCTTCTTTTCATCACCCTGCTTCGGAGCAGGGGACTTGGGGACTTGAGAGGCACATCCTCCTCACCGGATGGAGGCCTCATGGAAACATCTTTGGGGAGACCTACAAAAGAAAACAGAACGGTAAGAATCCGACTGTACGAGGAGGGAATTAAGCATTATTACATCAAAAGAGAAAACTTACCATGATTACGGGCCTCCCATCGACCCTTCGATAATTCCATCCAAGACCGCTCGGAATACGGTCTCTGTGACACAAGGCCTTCGACCCATTCCTTAAGTTTAGGAACTGCGTCCGACATCTGTGCCACAACTGCGACACAAAAAAAAACAATGAAGAAATAGATAAGAGGTAAAACAGAAAGATTGAACCTTCAAAGCGAAGCACTACTTACGTTTTATGTTCCATTTCTCAGGAAATGGCATGTCTTAAGCAGGGATCAGGTCTGAAGTCTTTATGCGAATAAATCGGCCCATCCAACCTCGGTCTTGAGCTTCATCTATGCTCGAGAACGGGGCCCTACTGGCCCGACGAGAAAGCTTGATCAGCCTCCCTCGATAGATTCAGTGATTGTAGAGGCGCATAAGGTGGTCGAGGGTAAAGGGACATCCCTCGATTTTGCTTACGAAAAATCAGAGGAGAATCACTATTCTCTAGAAGGAGGGGTAGATCTGGCCAAGAGTCACATCATACCTCTTATAAAAGGCAATGATGATAGGGTCTAAGGGACCCAACGTGAAGGGATAAGTGTAAACACTTAGAAAACCCTCCACGTGGGTAGTGATCGATTCCTCGGGCGTAGGAACCACTACATGCTTATTGACCCAATTGCATTCCTCTTTAACCTTGGTAGGGAGACCATTAGTGATTGTGCATATGTACCTCGAGACCGGCTCACATCGGCCCGGTACTAAGGAGGTCTTTTCAACCTTAAAATGGGCAATAGTAGGGCACCCTATCGGAACGAATTCCTCAGGGTGAGGTTCCGTCGCAGCCCCGCCGCCGGCGGGTCGTGATGAAGAAGCGACCTCCTTTTGCGGTACGGTCTTAAATGTTTTCGTCATTAAAGAACAGAAGAAAAGAGAATTAAGATGGTACGCGGTTTGATAAAAGTTCAAGAAATTTGGGTGCAAGAGTTGCAAAGCAAAGGGATTTTTGAAGAAAAAACAAGAATATGAGGAGTTTTGAACGTAAAGTTTGAATGAGGAAAAGCTAGGGTACTTATAACTTGCTGGTGATGGTTCAGAACCGATAGTGGCTGACCAGCGATTGACAGGCATTTAATGCCTTGATAACTGGACCGACACGACGTTTCGATATCCATTTGTCGCTTACGTCATAGTTGGGTTCGTCGCTTACATCATGGCCCATCGAGACGGGATTTGGAAGTTCATATCGTTTCTCGTCATTTTCTCTCCGAAAAACGAGGGGACTATCTGTATACGGTCAAAACCGGGCTTGCCCCTTATGTAATTAATCGAGACTGAAATATGATAGGTTAAGGTTCGACCTCATATTATATCAAACCATAATGCAAAATTAGATCGTCAAGCTCGTGACCCAAAGGCCGATCAAGATCGAGATCGAGTCAGATCGAGACCGAGCAAGATCGGGAGAAACTTACCGAGCCAAATAACGGACAGCCGAAATATCTGCGATCGGTCGAGGATCACGGCGGAAATCTCGGCACATATCAAGGAGAGGCCGAGTAATTATCAAATCATAAGATTTTTACTCTGTATAGAATTGTACCAAGAGTAGGACACCCCTACTATATAAAGAGGGATCTGATCATTTGTAATACACATCATATCAATGCAACATAAAGCAATATACTGACACTTTCTAACTTTTATTATCTTGTTACTGTATAAGCCTGTTCATACTTCGGTTGAAGCATCTTTGGTTCGAAGGTGGTCAAACTTGAGGGCCAAGGCAATTCGATACGTGTGGTTTGCATTTATTTTTCTATTGTCAATTTTAATATTAATCTGTTTTCTTAATTTGTGACAAGTTATATCACGTATCCTTAAAACTGCGTATAAATTCAATTGTTATCCGTTTTTCAGTGTAAACATCTCTTCAACTCGAGTAAACAATATTTGGCAAAAACATGAACAATAATTATTCTTCACAACCAGGATTAGTTTGTTGATTCTGAGTTGTCCAGAAACATGGATTACCTCAAAGGAGATTTGCTAGAGAATACATATAATTGAAAGTCTTCACAACCAGCTCGATTCTTCATTTTTTCCGATTTGGTTAATTATTCCTCTTGTCTGGGGAATTATTCAAGAGGAAATAAAATTTTCAAATCTATAAACTTCATATTGCCCCTTTGCTCTCGAGAAATTCTGAAAAAGAATATGTATACTTGTATTCTAGATAATATGCAGAAACAAATCAATTGTCCCTTTCCGACTGATCGAGCAGGCTTTTTTTCTTCATAATTTCCAAAATAAAAAAATTCAAAAATGCTACTTGTGATAATGTTTTATCGATATTCTCAAATGTGAAATTAAGTGAAATATATTTAATCAAATTTAAAAACAGACCCATTGCCTGTAGGGCGATTGATATATTTCCTTTCTTTGGCCAAAGGTCAAGAAAAAGAAAACCAGTGACTGTTAATCTAATATTTATTAAAAATTCAGATTTAAAATCTTAAAAATGGTAATCTGCGCCGAGATGATGAAAAAGGTCCAAAATACATAGATTTCCGAATAAATATTTAAAAAAAGGAACATGAAATTAAAAGCTTGAGACACAATAACATGATTGCTGGACCAACGGGTGGTCAAAAATCATATCATAGATATGGACAACAGAATACCATAGCTGTATCTGATATCATGCACTTGTTTTATTTGATACTGTCTATTCACCGAAAACTAAATAATACACATCTGTCAGCAATTTTAAAGCTTACTGAAATAATGAAATAATTTTCTATTGGTAACCTCGTTACTCCTACAACTCTTCCAAATCTAGAAATATAACCTTCGAACATTGACATTATATTAGGTATTTAATTAAAAGAAAAAAGCATAGCATAATTACTCCTAATTGTGGCATGAAATAGGTTGACCGTTGGACTCATTTTCCTTCTCAATTACTAATTGAGGAGTTCGTTTTTTCTCACAAGGACCCTATATGTCAAAACGACAAAAATGATTTTCTTTTTTCCAATTTGATAATAGCAAGACATGCTCACTTTTTTCCCTTTCCTTCTTTCGGCCCATGTCGTTTTCTGCTGTGTTATATACGATATTTGATTATGTCAATAGAAAATACTATGTTTAACTGCAGTTTTATGTATAAGATTGTTTACCCTCAAAATTGGATAACAATTGAATTTATAAGTGATTTTAAGAATACGTGGACTAACTTGACACAAAACGATAAATTAGATTGCAATTGAAATAGATAATGATAAAGTAAATACAAACTACACGAATTGAACAGTTTCAGCCTTGGAAGATTAGCCACCCTCGAGCCGAACGTATTTCGATCGATATCAAGAAGAATAAGAACTTTAAAAGAATAATAATATGTTGCTTTGGAATGCGTATTACAGTGTGTTAAATAAATTATCAGACCCCTTTGTATAGTAGAAGAGTCTTATTTTAGGTACAATTCTATAAAAGGTAAAAATTCGTTGATTAGCTGATTGTCGGTTCCTTACTGATACGCGTCGAGATTCCCGCCGTAATATCCGACCGATGACAGATATTTCGGTCTTCTGTTGGTCATGCTAACAATATTTCTTCGAGCTTGATCGGGGCTAAGGCCGACTCCGAAATTACGGGCTCAATGTTCTCGAACTTCAGGCGTTCTGACTCCGGGTTCTAGCTCGGTGGGACTCGGGGTCGATCTTCAGTCTTTGGTTGTCATGTTCCGAGCCTAACCTGCCATGTCGTAGGCGAGCTCGATTTCGATCGTATATAGATAGTCCCCTCGTTTTTCGGAGAGTAGACGACGAGAAACGACATGAGCTTTCGATTCTTTCTTCAACACCACACGACAGAAACGACAAAACAGTCGAAACATCTCGTCAGTCAAGTCTTAATGACATTAAATGTTTGTCAGTCGCTAGTCGGCCACTCCTGGACGCGAACCGTCATTGAAAAACTATAAATATCCCCTAATTTGCTCATTCAAACTTTACATTCAAAGTTTCTGTCCTCGTACCTCAGCAATCTTAATATTTTCAGGCACTTATATTTCGGTTATTTGAGATCTCTTTGTAAGAATTTCCATTCCGTCTTCATTCCAAACCATCAAGTGTACTCTTTTAACTTCCTCTTTTCCCTCTTTTTCCCTTCATTTTCAAAAAAATGGCAAAGACTTCAAAAATCGTTTCCCAAAAAGAGACTCCTTCTACCTCGCGGCCGGCCACTGATCAGACCGTTTTGCGTACTGCTATCGAGGAGCCAGTACCGGAACCTACTCTGAAAATGTTCATCCCGGGAGGTGCCCGGTTAATGCTGATTTTAAGGTCGAAAAGCCCTCCTCCGTACCAGGCCGGTGCGAGGAGATCTCTAGGTACATCTGCTCGATCAACGAGGATATTCTATCTGAGGTCAAAAAGGATTGTAACTGGGTTGACAAACATGAGGTGGTTCCCGAACCTGACGAAGCCATCACCACCCACGTCGAGGAATTTTTAAGTGTTTACACTTATCCCTTTACGTTAGCCCCCTTGGACCCGGTTATCATCGAGTTTTGCAAACGATACGAGGTAACCCTCAGTCAAATTCACCATTCTTTCTGGAGGATCATAATCCTCCTCCATTTCTTTGTAAGCAAGATCAAAGGGTGCCCTTTCACTATCGACCACCTCATGCATTTATACAGTCCCCGACTATATCGGGGGGACAGATCGAGCTCACCCATTGGGCTAGTAAATCCCCATTCTCGAGTATCGATAAAGATCGGGACCAGGGTTGGCTAGGCCATTTCGTTCGAGTGAGGACCTCAGACTTGATCCCGGCCGAGCACATGTCGTTCCCTGAAAAATGAAACATGTCACGTAAGTGTAACTTTGCTTCCAAGATTTAATTTATCGCCTTTTTCCTTTCTTCTTATCAGTGTTCTGTGGTGGTGCAGCTGTTGCTCGGATCCTAAACGCAGTTCCTCGACTCAAGGAGTGGGTCGAGGGCATCGTATCACAAAGGCCTTATTCCGAACGCTCATAGCACGAGCTTTCAAAAGGCCGATGGGAAGCCCGTTCGCACGGTGAGATCTCTTTCATGAGTAATATTTGGTTTTCCTTTCGCATGATTAAGTCCTTACTTGTTTTATTTCTTTTTGCAGGTTTACCCAAGGATGTCCAAATGAGGCCCCCATCCGGTTGTGATGATTTCCCCACTGAGTCCCCTGCTCCGAAACAGGGTGAAGAGAAGAAGAGAAAAAAAGGCTCCGAGTTCTCCGAGCCAGGAGAAAACGATACCAAGGAGGAGGCTGATCCGTAAGCCAAAAGAAACCTCCAGCTCCCGAATACTTGATTCGGACTCCCTCTACCGGCTCAGGGACGAGTCTGAAGAGGATAAAATTTTAGTGGCCCGGGAGCTATCGGTCCCTGGAGAACGGACATCAACCGAAGGGGGGACGATAGAGGCTAATCCCTCCCAAACTCAAGAGGTCGATGCATCAGTGAGGGTCGAGAACCCTCAAGACGCTGTTTCTGCTCCACCTGGTGTCATCGATATAACGGGATCGCCTTCGTTTACGGACTCAATGTTCGGTGAAGCTCAAGCGGCGAATGAGCGTTCAAATTGGGGGGAGGGGGTCCAAGGAGCGAACGATCCCCTCCAAAGCTTTTTTGATGGCGTGGACTCTATTGCCACAGGGGATGTCACCAGATTGGTTGATTTAGAAGTACCAAGAAGAAGTCTGCCCTCGGGGACAGGTGGGTCTAGCTCGAGCTCGAGATTGGTCAACCGATTCCTTGCCCCGAGTGCCGATCCCGGTCGGAAGCGGTCGATCATTATCTCTGTTCCGGTGGACGCCCGGTATTTTCTGTGCCTGTTGGGGTAGCTAGTTACCTTCGGTGACTGGTGACTGAAGAAAACCAGGAAATGATGAACGAGGTGGAATCTTCATGCTTGTTCAACGAAGCACAACAGACATTGAATCGGGTAAGGTGTTGCCAAACCTTTTCATTTTCGAGCTTTGGTTACTTAATGATCTTAAAATTTTTCCTTGTATTCGTAGGCCTCGGTGCTTCACCACGAGACCTTCCTCCGATATCAAGAAGAGCCGAGTCTCCTCGATGCCGAAGCCAAAGAGCCTATTGAGAAGAGAGATATGTACAAACTTCTCAATGCGCAACGCGAGGAAGAGGCCAAGAGTCTTTGGGCCGAGTTGGACGCGGCTCAAAAAGAACATGTCATTCTGGTGGAAGAGGTAAAAGTCTTTGAGGTTACTGATGATGAAGTAGACTTGGTGACTAACGGTGGGAATCCGCAGTTCCAACAAAAAATCGATCGGGTCGATCACCTACGAACTGAGATGAATACTGTCAAGGCCGAGACCGACGAATGGAGGGGCATGATGGACCGCCTGGCCTTGGAAAAGGAGACTGCTCGGGCGCAGCTGGCTTTGGCTGAGGCCCAGCTACAAGTGGCAAAAGAAAAGGTCGAGGTGCAGGCAAAAAAGGTTGAAGAGCTCCAGTCTCAGCTAAGCTCGGCCGCCTCTGAGCAAGAAATTATGGCCAAGGAGCTTGAAACGGCCAAGTTGGCGACCGTTGTGGTTAAAGTCGATGCCGACGAGATGGTGGCCCAATATAAGGCCAATGTCGAGGCGGCCCAGGGCCGCTTGAAGGACATTATTGATTATGAGAAGCGGCAGTTGCGAAGAGAGGCCCTCGAGGATATTCATGCTCGGGGTTTCGCTCTATCGGCCGAGATCGAAACCGCTAAGGGGCTCAAGGCCGAGGCTAAGAAGTTGGCTTACCCCGAAGAAGAAGAAGAAGAAGAAGACTCCGAGGGTTCCGATGGACCCGGGGGTGGAGAAGACCAGACTATTTAGATGCCTTTGTAGAAATTTTTTGCTTTTTTTGTTTTTTGTACTTGTGTACTTTTGTATTTTTTGTTATGCCATTTGGCTTTTGTAAAAACTGTATATAATATACAAGGCTTGTTTTTCCCTTCGACTGTTTAAGAATTTTGTTTTCCTTTGCTTTATTCTTTATGTTTGCAAAGATCGAAATGCCTTAGCATAAAATAGTTAGGTCTTGTTCAGATGTTCGAACAGGCCTTGCCTTTGACATTATTTTGTTTAAGGCATCGTAGGGGTTCGGTATGACCAGATACTTTTTCCCCAAAGTACTTATATTTTTTAGATTATAGTTTTCCGAAGGTAGCCTTTAGAACCGGTTATGAAATTTTTAAGGCCTTGTTTTTTGTTACGGGTCTCAGACGTCTCCGAGCCGTTTTAATATAACCGTAGCCTTTAGTTCGGGTGTTGCCCAGTGGGCTTGTTACCCCGAGTTATTCGGGCTTGCCTAAGATAACAGTCGCTGAATGGGGATGGATGTAGCCTTTAAGGTTCAGGCGCTGCCTAATAGGTCTCGTGCCCCCGGGCTCCGATAGCCTGAGCCGTGCGAGTTTGTTTTTGGACGAAAGCCCCCGATTGGGAGTGATCATTTGAACTCGGATAAAGGCTTCCCTTGGACTCGATACCTTTAGGGGATCGAATGTAAGAAATTCCTTAAGAGGAAAAGAAAAAAGAGAAATTCTTAAGGGACAAGATATTTATCCGCAAGGTAGAAACTTCTTTTTATTCTTGTGCGTAATAGTTACACTTGTGTACAAATTTTGTGCCAGGGCTCGAGTAGTCTATGAGGGCATGATTTATTTGACCGTTTGGCCCTTACAGTAAATCCTATCGATCGAGCCGAGACCATTCAATCATAAAGTTTCCTTCCTTGCTAAAGTCGTTATCCGAGGGTGATGCCCCCCAGTGTTCGGGGCCGAGTGTAGAGAGGCCTCGAATACTATTATCGTGATCTTTGATACCGGTTCGTAACCGGCTTTCGATTCTAAGTTAGCATGATTTAGTGTTGTCTCGTTAAAAATCTTACTGGAAAACCCGTTTGGGACAAAACCGGTTCAAGGGAAAAAGAGTGCAACGCGTGCTTTCAGGCCTAAAGATTGTATCGTTCTTTGATGATTGCCTGCAACTGTTATGTAAATAAATAAAAGGAAATGAATAGGGTCGTACCTTAACAGTAGTATCGCTTCAAGTGAGTTATGATCGAGTTGTTCGGTAGTTGCTCACCATTCGTTGTTCCGAGCTTGTACGATCCTTTACCGGTGATCTCGATAATTTGATAAGGTCCTTCCCAGTTCGACCCCATCTATCCTTCGTTTGGGGTCTGGGTGTTTAGTGTGACCTTCCTTAACACTAAATCCCCGACATTGAAGTGTCGAAGATTGACCCTTCAATTGTAATATCTCTCGATCTGCTATTTTGGGCGGCTAACCGGACAAGGGCTGCTTCACGCCTTTTATCTAATAGATCTAGGCTCGTGTTCATAGCCTCGTCGTTCGATTCCTTGGTTGCATATCAGAACTTAAGACTTGGTTTTCCGACTTCGACTGGTATTACAGCTTTGGCGCCGTAAACTAGTGAGAACGGGGTGGCCCCGGTACTGGACTTCTAGGTCATACGGTATGCCCATAAGATTTCGGGCAGGATTTCCTTCTACTTTCCTTTGGCGTCGGTCAACCTCTTCTTGAGGTTTTGGAGTATGGTTTTGTTCGTCGATTCTGCTTGTCCGTTCCCACTAGGGTGGCAGGGTGTTGATAGGATCCTTTTGATCTTATGATTTTCGAGAAACTTGCTAACTTTGCTGCAGATGAATTGTTTTTCGTTGTCGCATCTCGACCGGCATTCCGAACCGGCATATGATGTGGTCCCAAATGAAAACGATGACTTTCTTCTCCCTGACCTTTTCGTATGCCTGGGCTTCCTCCCACATAGAAAAATAGTCAGTCATAAAAAATATAAATTGAGCCTTACCGCGTGTCCAAGGAAGGGGGCCAATGATATCCATTCCCCACTTCATGAACGGCCATGGTGACAAAACCGAATGTAGCAGCTCCCCGGGCTGATGAATCATCAGAGCGTGTCTTTGACATTCATCACATTTTTGTATGAACTCCTTCGCGTCCTTTTCCATATCGATCTAGTAGTAGCCGGCTCTGATCACTTTTCAAACCAATGATTCGGCGCCTGAATGATTTCCATAGGTGCCTTCGTGGATTTAACTCAAAATGTACTCGGTATCCCCTGGTCCTAGACATATCGTGCGTGGGCTATCGAATATTCTTCCGAACAGGGTTCCGTCTTCGGATAGGCTAAACCGGGCTACCTTTGTACATAGGGCCCTTGATTCTTTAGTATCCGAGGGCAATTTTTCGTTCTTAAGATATTCTATATATTTATTTCTCCAGTCCCAAGTTAGGCTCGTTGAGTTAATCTCAGCATGGCCTTCTTTCACTACCGATCTCATAAGTTGTACGACTGTCCCCGAGTTGAACTCGTCGTCCTCGACCGATGACACTAAGTTAGCAAGGGCATCGGCCTCACTGTTTTGATCCCGATGTACGTGTTGCAAAGCCCATTCTTTGAACCGATGTAATGTTACCTACAACTTATCCAGGTACCTTTGCATTCGTTCTTCTCTGACCTCGAACGTCCCATTAACTTGGTTTAACACAAGGAGGGAGTCACACTTGGCTTCGATCACCTCTGCCCCCAAGCTTTTGGCCAGTTCGAGACTTGCAATCATGGACTCATATTCGGCCTCGCTGTTAGTCAATTTCACAGTCCTAATAGATTGTCTAACTACATTGCCTGCAAGTGGCTTCAATACGATGCCAAGTCTGGACCCTTTTGTGTTTGAGGTGCCGTCCGTAAAGAAGGTCCAGATCCCCGAGGAGGTTCCTAGGTTGATTAATAACTCTCTTTCGACCTCGGGTATTAGGGCCGACGTAAAGTCGGCCACAAAGTCTGCCAAAATTTGGGATTTAATGGCGGTCCGGGGTCAATATTCAATATCGTACCCACTGATTTTCACGGCCCATTTGGCCAACCGGCCCGAGAGCTCGGGCTTATGCATGACATTTCTCAATGGGTAAGTAGTCACGACACATATGGGGTGACAGTGGAAGTATAGTTTTAGCTTTCTAGAGGCTCTTAGCAAAGTGAGAGCTAACTTTTCTAGGTGAGGGTACCTAGTTTCGGCCTCACCTAGGGTCGTGCTAACAAAGTAAATTGGAAATTATGTACCTTGCTATTCCTGGACCAGGACTCCACTTATTGCTATCTCTGATACTGCCAAGTACAATTGTAGATGTTCATCTGTCTTCGGCGTGTGAAGCAGCGGTGGGCTCAATAGATACCGCTTGAGTTCCTCCAAGGACCGTTGGCACTCCGGGGTCCATGAGAAGTTATTCTTCTTCTTCAATAGTGTGAAGAACCGGTGGCTCTTGTCGAAGGACCTCGAGATGAATCACCCCAGGGCGGCAATGCGCCCGGTTAATCTTTGCACGGCCATCACGTTGTCCACAGCCGTGATATCTTTGATGGCTTTGATCTTGTCGGGGTTGATCTCGATCCCCCGGTTGGATACCATGAATCCGAGGAATTTACTTGACCTAATTCCAAACGCACATTTCTCCGGGTTCAGCTTCATACTGTATTTCTTCAATATTCTTGTTTAACCAAAGAATTAGATTCTCAGTCAAAGCCTATTTTTAGAAGTACTCAGGTTACTGATAATCAAAAAATTCAATATTCTCTCAAATATAAGAAAGTAAATCATAATCAGAAATGGCAAAGTAATCAATAGAAAGCACAAGAAAATAATTATATTCCAATGTTCATCAGAACGTGTCCTTACAAGTGAAATTCCCTTCCCTTATATAGGAATTTACAAATATAACGTTTCTTCCCTTTTATGACAGAATCATTATGAGCATTAATGACATTAACGAAACGTTATAATTGGCAATCGTAACTGTTCATGAAGATTCTGTAACGGTTTCGATTCTTCTTCCATATTAATTTGAGGTTCATGAATCTTCCCTCTTTACTGTCTTGATTCATCATGCCCGTGTCTCTTCAGTGAATAATTTAGGCTCGGGCAACGGTACTTTTTCATCTCGTGAGTGATTTGCTCGTACCTGTTGTAAATCACGACTCTTTTAATGCGACACTCCAGTTGTCATCTTCTTAGTAATCCATGTATCTTGCCCTGTCATCCTCATATAATTCCACGTGTAATATTTATTTTTTACTAATACAATGCTGAAGGTTTTCTGTAAATATTTTAAATGGTCCTCTACTCGCATAGGACTTGACCAACATAAGGTCAATGTAAACCTCTATTGATTTTCCTATTTGTTCCTTGAACATCCGGTTTACTAGGCATTGGTAAGTGGCACCGACATTTTTAAACCCGAATGGCATCACGTTATAGCAGTATGTGCCGTATTTAGTGATGAAGGAGGTTTTTTACTAATCACCCGGGTTCATCCGTATTTGGTTGTACCCGAAGTGGGCATCGAGAAAACTGAGGATCTCGTGGTTGGCCGTGGCGTCGATCATGCGATCGATATTGGGCAAAGGGAAAGAGTCCTTAGGACATGTCTTATTCAAATCCTTATAGTCTACACAAATTATTAATTTGTTCCCTTTTTAGGGACTACCACTACATTTGCTAACCAATCCGGGTATTTAACCTCCTGAATGGACCCTATTTTAAGGAGTTTAGATACCTCAACCTTGATGAAAGCATGTTTGACCTCGGACTGGGGTCTCCTCTTCTGCTTGACCGGATGGAACTTTGGGTCGAGGCTTAGTTTGTAAGAGGTTATCTCCGGCGGGATCCCTGTCATAACAAGGTAGACCAAGCAAAACAATCTTCATTAGCTATAAGAAATTGAATGAGTTTTTTCCTGAGCTGGGGACTTAACCCCGTGCCCAGGCATACCTTTCTATCGGGTAAGTGTTCACTCAATACGACTTGTTCCAGTTCCTCGACCGCTGATATTGTAGCGTCGGAGTCATCGGGGGCTATGAAAGATCTGGGGTCCCCGTAGTCATCGTCCTCGTCTACCCCTCGATTCTCCGATTCCATCGAGACTGGTATCAGTGATTGCTTTTTGGCCCCGTCTTTGACCATCTGGTTCGAATCCTCCGATGTTGAGATTGTGGATGTTGGGATCACTTCATTGACCGCAAACATTTCCTTGGTGGCCGGTTGTTCCCTATAAACTGTTTTGACTCTGCTGGGTGTTGGGAATTTCAGCACTTGGTACAGTGTCGAGGGAACTACTCTCATGTTGTGGATCTAAGGCCTCCCGAACAAAGCGTTGTACCTCATGTCTCCTTCGATCACATAAAACTTAGCTTCCTGGATGGTCCCGACAGTATTCACCGACAATGTTATCTCACCCTTAGTGGTTCCAGATGCCATGTTGAATCCGTTTAGAACTTGAACTGCAAGCACAGTTTGATCTTGTAGACCGAGCTGCTCTACAACCCTCGATCGGATGATGTTGGCCGAGCTACCTGGATCAATTAACACACGTTTAACTCAAATTTTATTTATGAGTACAGATATTACCAGTGCATCATTGTGGGGATGCACGATCCATTCCGCGTCCTCGTCGTTGAAAGATAAGGTTCCTTCCGGTATGTAATCTCGAGTTCGTTTCTCCCTTGTGATGGACACTTTGGTGCGCTTCAACATCGGCCCCTGAGAGCTATCGAACCCACCATATATCATTGCATCTTCTTCAAAACCATCGCTTCGCATGTCACTTCCATTTAATGTATGTGCTACGTGGCCTTCGTTGATTGGGTCTACGATTCTTCAGCAGGTTTTAAGGCTTTTTTGCGGCTGCATCATTCACTTTTAGTTTCAAAAAACCTCCAATATACAATGTTCTTCTTCTTTAATCGTTCTTGTTCTTCTGCACACATTATTTTCTCGTATAAGCATGTCTTCATCAAACCCCGATCCTCGCAGAGTAGTAATTGTAGATGAACTTCCCCTTTCAACTGCTCCTGTTAGGAGTAGAAGAGGCGGTAGATTACGTAGTTTAGGATCTATATCTGTGGTTCTACTTCTCAAACTAACGTTGCTACCCCTTCTTCTTCTAGAACTAGGGCTTCTTCAACTCGTAGATCTTCTGCTAGAAATAGGGATTCGAGTGAACCTATTCGAGAACCAACTGTTGATGAAATTATTCCTGCAGAATTTTCTTTCT
Organism: Nicotiana tabacum; assembly: GCF_000715075.1. Lineage (NCBI taxonomy): Eukaryota > Viridiplantae > Streptophyta > Magnoliopsida > Solanales > Solanaceae > Nicotiana > Nicotiana tabacum. Next base: position 121,437,501 of record NC_134098.1, read on the forward strand.
CTACTGATCGTGAATCAATTAGAAATCAAGTTACTTCTATGACTTCCCATGATCGTGCCGATCTTTATCCTTCCAAGATTACCGAGGGTTTGATTTCTCTTGTGCGAAGAGAATGCCGTTGTAAATTTGACTTTCCAATTTTAGTTCCTCGTCCAAACCAAAGGATTACTTTGTTTCAAGCTGGTTACTCTTTCGTTTACACATATCCTTTTACGTTAGGTTTTAGACCACCTATTGACCCAGCCATCATAGAATTTTGCCGTTTCTTTAACGTTTGCTTAGGACAGATTGGTCCTATTGTATGGAGAGTTGTTGCATGTTTAAGATACCTGGCTAATTCGGCCTCTTTACCCTTTACCTTTCAACACTTGCTTCATCTTTATTCCCCTAAGTTGTTTCGTTCAGGGGTGTTTACTCTCATGGCTAGGAGTAAAAGGGTTTTGGTTAGCCCTGAAGATGATAAAGATCTTGGCTGGTATGCCCGTTTTGTTGCTGCTCCCATAAGTGATTTAGTGGGTGAAGAGAACATGCCTTTTCCAGAAAAATAGAACTTTGCACGTAAGTTTTATTTTAGATATATTTCTTCTCTTTTATGAAGGAAGAAGAAACTTACGATCTCGTGGCTGTTTGTTTTTCTTTTTAGCAACCATGGAAGTTGTTGAAGAAATACCAGACTTTCGTGCTTGGGTAGAAAAATTATTGTCGGTTGCTCCTATGGAAGGAAGGTCTTGGAAATACCTTTCTCATAGGTTTGGTTGGAAAGTTAAAACTCATGGTATGCTCCCCTTTAACTTTCTACATTTCTTTCATATTTATTTGGAGATTTACTAACTTCTTCTTCTGCTAGGGTTTCCCATACGGGGTGTTAGTGTCGCGTCTATTACTTCATCAAGACTTTCTTTGTCCATGGCACAAGAGATGATTTTGAGTTCTTCATCAAAGAGAAAAGTAGAGAGAAATCATGTTTCTGAGGGTGAAGAGGAACGAGATGAGGGCTCTTTAGTGCGTAAGCCTTGGGCTAGGAGACGTGTTATTTCGGATGATGAAGCCACTCCTCCTCCAAGTTCAGTTCCCGTGAATGATCCTGAAAGTGCCACTTTGGTGAGCTCTGATGAAGAGATGATTGTTGCACCTCGTAACTCTACAGAGCAGTTGTTTTCCCATGGGTTTGATAGCGAAGATTTTGGCTTAGTTTCTGATGAAGCACCCCTTGCCTCCTTTTCAGTGTCTGTTCCTATTGGTTCTCAGTTTCCCGTGCCTGTTGTTGCTGCCACTGCTCCTCCCGTGGCTATTTTTACTTCCTGAACTATCCCTATTGCTACCACTTCTCATGTTGAAGTTGGTTCTCCCAGTAGCAGTAGGATGATGAAAAAAGTTACCATTAAAGTCCCCGAGGATGGTAATCTTTTGAAAAAGTCTGGCCAAACTGATGTATGGCTAAAACCGCTGATTGGCCCAATTGAGAAGTCTAAATTGGAAAACCACGGCTCTTTGACATGGATGACTGGAATTGTCCATTCATCCTTAAAGGTATAAGCCTTAGCCTTTTATTTTACATGTGATTTCTTTGTCTTTGTTTGATAATCACTTCTTCCCTTTCTTTTGTAGATCAACATGATAGGCACATAGCTGATGAAAAGAATTATCCATACTGAAAAGTTAGTCAACGACTATCATACGAAAGCAGACAACTGGAAAGAACAATTTGAAGGCCTTCAGTTAGAAAAAGAAGTTTTAGATGAGGAAAAGTGTGCTTTGGAACAGCAAGTGAAAATGATGGCAGCAGAATTGGCGATTGAAAAAGCCTCTTTCAGTCAAGCGGGCAAGGATAAAGACCTCCTTGAGTCTTCATTTGCCGAGCAGCTTTCTAAAGCTACTGAGAAAATTAGGGGTCTGAAAGAACTGCTTAATCAGAAGGAAGTCTATGCCAGGGAGCTTGTTCAAACGCTCACTTAGGCTCAAGAAGACCTCCGTGCATCTTCTAACAAGATCCAGTTCTTAGAGAGATCACTCGCCCCTTTACAAACTTCTTATGATGCCGCTTTAACTGAAAAAGCAGAGTTGGAGGCCGAAATTGAGCAATGGGAGAGGGATTATGAGGCCCTTGAGGATAAATCAACTCTTGATGTAAGATGGGCTTTCTTGAACACGCGCCTCTAGACTTTGATGGAGGATAACGAGGATGGTTTCGACTTGACTGCTGAGATTGCAAAAACTAAGGAAACCATTGAAAAAACTCAGCAGAGTCAAAACTTTTCTTCACTTGAGGTCGGCATTCCCGGGGGTGAAGAACTTACTTCTGGTGAAGTTAGTGTTCAAATCTCTCCTGCTCAAGTCGACCCTTCTGCTGCTGTTGATGATGCCATCTTGACTTCTCCCGCTGCTAATAGTACTGATAAGTAGGGATTTTAGCCTATTATTTGTTCTCTTTTACTTAGATTTTGGGCCAAAAATGTGTGAAGGTATTCCCGGAAACTAAACTTAATGTGCTTGCTTGTAGGGTTTTGTTCGAAATGAGCCAAAGAAGCCATAACCAACTCATAAAGGAGTCAAACTTGAATAAAAACCAAGTCTGGACCAATACTGTGGAACGCGGACTGCAATAGAAAGGGGCGGCCGAGAAATTATCATCGCTGAGGCGGCCATTATTCCGCGGACCGCGAAATAGAGATTTAGAGAGGCTGTTTTGAGCAATAAATTGAGCATTGAGAGCGGCAGAAAGATGCGACCGCGAAGTGACTGGCACGGCCACGGTTGGAATTTAGCGGACAACGTTTGTCGAGGTTCAGAGACTTTGCAAGATGGGCATAAATGAAGAAGGCGGTCCGCGTCCAAATTACGCGGTCGCGAAGGAATCTCACGCGGACGCGATGAACATTACGCGGTCCGCGAAACGAAGATCTACCCAGGCCCATATATGAAGAAACGTGGACCGCGCTCACTATTATGCGGCCGCAAAAGCCCAAGCGCGGACGCGCTCAGAATTACGCGTCCGCGAAACCTCCACAGGGGCATTTTTGTCCAAAATTTTCAGCCTAGTGTAAATAGATCCTTTTATCAATTTTAGGTAAAGTTTTGTTTAGCAGAGCACGTGAACAGCTAGTTGTTCCCTTTTTGGGCAATTTTAGAGTAAATTTACCTTCAAACTTTAGATTTTCATCTTGTACTTTAATATTATGGCTTATATTTCATCTTTATCTTTGATTTCTGCTGTTATTATGAGTAGCTAGATCCCATAGCTAGGGTTGTGACCCAACCCTAGTGTGAGTATTTAATGGGTCTTGAATTTTAGGGCTTAATTATTTATGGGTTAGTGATATTTAGCCTAATTCATGCTAAAATTGTAGAATTAGTAGTTGCAAACACTAACTCATGCCTTTATGACTTAGGCTCTTCTTGAGAAAGATGGACTAAGTCTAGGAAAATTAGGCTAACAAGGAATTGGGGTGAACTCAAGAGATTGATAGCCCCAATTAAAGGGTTAAACATAGAGATAGTAATACCTGACTTGAGCCAATTTCACTTGTATTCTATGAACACCCATTTGGGCTTGGGAAAGCCAAATCGGACAAAGTCACTCAAACTACCGAGAGGTATAGAGTGAGCACTTATGTGTGATAGTTATATCACGACCCCAATCATAACAAGCTTGTCCTAGATTCTTAATGCCTATTAGATACTCACCTAGGAGGAAGTCACTTCCATAGTTCCTTTTAACACTTGAAAACTTTCACAAAAAATATTGTACTTAGCTTGCACTTAGCTTACAATAGTATAAAATTAGAATATAATCAATCGCAATAATGTTTGGAAGTGCAATTAGGAACAACACGCACATCTAGATTAGTTAGATAACTAACTCCAAGCCAAATTAACTCCTTGTGGAAATCGATCCCGACCTCGTTGGGTAAAACTGCATCGACTATCCTCGCTACTCTATAGTGGTATAGGTTTGGCCTCGATCAAGTACTATTTTAGAATCTGCCCCATAGTGAACTTGTGTCTGGAAAGTTTATTGTATTTGTTTTTTATTTGTGGAATGGTTGGCAAGCTTTACCCCTGATCTATTTTGGGGTTTAATATCAAATACTTGGTTTGAACTAAGTTTACACTTACTTTAACCGGGTTTATATAATATTTTATTTTGAGTTTCCGTTCTACTCTGCATTTAAAAATGCTTCAATACTCTGTGGCTTTTTGAACAAGCACGAATTATAAAAGAGGGCCCTTTTATAAATGACACTTAATGAAGAAGACGTCTCAACTTCATAATGGTGTAAACATACAAAATAAGAAATAGGAGCACACACGTTTCTTTGAATAACTTTGAGGAAGTTTTGTATCATTCGAACTTTCAAATTGTATAATACTTTACATGTATTCAAGTATCATCTATAACTCTTTCGTAACTGTTTTCTTTGTTAGTTTATAGATATGTATAGTGTAGTCTTGTCCCACATTGGAAGAGGAGTAATATCTCCTTGTAGTGTATAGCTATAAATAGGGACCTCTTGTATTGTATTTATCATCCAATATCAATAACATATTTTCTCCCGTGCCTTCTCACATGGTATCAAAGCATTAGTGAGAAAAGATCGTTGTGCGTTATTCCAGCGTTAACCGGGAAGAAAGAACTTAGTCATCGTGTAATTTTTTCGGTGACCTAAGGCTTGTCTAAGTGAAAGTCACTTTCTGGCGGTATTGTGCTAAAACCAACACCACCACGAGGTAGATCACCCTCCGACTACCAACCCCTGAAATTTTATCCTGCAGAAAAGCCGCCACGCTCCTCCACGCGCCGGCAACAACTTTTCCGGCGAGTGTTCCGACCACTTTCCGGCCATTTTTTCTCGAAGCTTCTTCAGGACAGTGTGTTCTCCTTCAAAATTCCGAGCCTACCCATCTAAGTCAAATCAAATTCCGGCCACTTTTATATTTTTCCAGCGTGAACAGTGACCTTTCTGGCCATTTTTTGAAAATATTTCTTCAGGACACCTTGCTCGCAAAGGAATTCCGAGTCTATCCATCCTGATTACAACAAATTCCGACAACTTTGGAATTTTCCGGCGAGCTACAGTGTTTCCGGCGTGAACAATGTATCCGGCACAGAACAATGTTCTGTTTTTCTACTGTAAACAGTGTTTTTCAAGCTATTTCTTCAGTTTTCTCACAGGAGTTACTTATTTCCACTATTTCAAGTTAACCCTACTACTACAAATTGTAGCGACATGGGAATCGATGCTTTGAATAGTCGGATGGTTTGTTTAGCAGAGTATATTGAGTTCCTTCAGTATAAAACATGTAAGCAGACATCTTCTGAGATAGCTTCTGTTGTTCAAACAGGTAATAGCGTGACTTGTTTCTCCCAATCTTCATCCTCTGAGTTTTGGGTCATTGATTCAGGTGCATCAGATCATATTTCTGGTAACAAATCTCTTTTCACTACTAAATCGTATTCTCAATCTCTTCCCAAAGTCACAATGGCCAATGGGTCTCAAACCATGGCAACTGCAATAGGTCAAGCAAGCCCACTTCCTTCCTTACCTTTAGATTCAGTCCTTTATGTTTCCAATAGTCCTTTTAATCTCATAGCTATTAGTCGCTTAGCCAAATCACTTAAATGCGCTGTTTTATTTTTTGATGAACATGTTTTTATACAGGAACGCAGTACGGGGCGGATCATTGGTACCGGGCGTGAATCAAACGGACTTTATTACCTTATCCTTACTAAATCACATGGACTCACATCTCGTCTTCCTTCTACAACTTGTCGTGTTACTGATTCACCAGATTTATTACATAAACGGTTGGGACATCCCAGTTTGTCAAAGATTCAGAAAATGGTATCTGGTTTATCTCACTTGTCAGCTCTAGAGTGTGAGTCATGTCAGCTCGGTAAGCATACCCGCTCCCATTTCCCTCGGCGTCTTGATAATCGAGCAGAGTCACCTTTTACTTTAGTCCATTCAGATATTTAGGGTCCTAGTCGGGTCAGTTCCACCTTAGGATTCCGCTACTTTGTTAGTTTCATTGATGATTATTCCAGGTGCACTTGGATAGTTTTGATAAAAAAATCTATCTGAGCTGTTTTCTATTTTCCAGACCTTCCACGCTGAAATTCAAAATCAATTTGGGGTTTCTATTTGCACATTTCGTAGTGATAATGCCCGAGAGTATTTGTCTTCCCCATTTCAGCAGTTTATGTAATCTCATGGGATTATTCATCAAACATCTTGTCCGTACACATCTCAACAAAATGGGGTAGCTGAAAGAAAGAATAGGCATCTTATTGAAACTGCTCGTACCCTACTCATACAATCTCATGCTCCGTTGCGTTTTTGGGGAGATGCCGTTCTTACATCTTGCTATCTTATTAATCGTATGCCATCTTCAGCTATCCAGAACCAAGTTCCATTCTCTGTCATGTTTTCCCACTTACCTTTGTTCTCTCTTCCACCCCGTATCTTTGGAAGCACTTGTTTTGTCCATAACCTTACTCCAGGAACAGATAAGTTAGCTCCTCGTGCTCTTAAGTGCGTATTTCTGGGTTTCTCGAGAACACAAAAGGGGTATCGATGCTACTCTCCTGACCTCCAGTGGTACCTTATGTCCGCTGATGTTACCTTCTTTGAAACCCAATCATACTTCACAGGTTCAGGTTATCACTTAGATATTTCCGAAGTACTACCAGTTTCATCTTTTGGAGATTCAGTCACTCCAGCTCCACCACCTACAGCTCCAGTTGTAGCTCCACCACCTATAGCTCCAGTTGTAGCTCTACCACCTATAGCTCCAGTTCCACCACCTACAGCTCCGGTTGTAGCTCCACCACCTATAGCTCAAGTTCCTCCACATAATCCAGTTCAACCTTCTGCAGCTCCACCATTCTTGACTTATCATCATCGTCCACATCCAGCATTAGGCCCAGGTGATTCACGCCCTGCATCAGATTCTGCACCTACTGCGGACTTGTCTCCTCTTAGTCAACCAATTGCACTCCGCAAAGGTGGACGATCCACACTTAATCCTAATCCCCACTATGTCGGTTTAAGTTTGTCACGCCCCGACCTGGAAGCGAGACTGGCACCCGGTGCCTCAACTAACCTAGTGTACCAAATTGCGACTAAGGGACTCTGAACATATAATGTCATAATTTGGCCAAGGGGCCACCTTGCAAGACAATTTGCGAAGCAAAATATAAAACTGAATGGAAACTAGCGCTGACTAAACATCAATATAAAGTTGGGCCGACAAGGCCGTCATAACTACTACAACTAACAAACCACCAAAATATACATACCAGGCCTACAAGCCCAACATAATTCACTAACTGACAGGATATGTCTACAAGCCTCTACTGATAGATATATTATGATCGGAACAGGGCCCCGACCTACCCATAATATATATACATACACACAGAAGATGTACACGAAAACCTAGACCCGATAACTCCGAAGGATGTGGAGCTTACCGATCAGGCTGAACTCTGGAAACACCTACTGAGGAGGTATACCCGTCTGTCTATCTGAACCTGCATGCATGAATGCAGCGTCCCCAGAAAAGGGACGTCAGTACAAAATAATGTACCGAGTATATAAGGCAATAACATAACTAAAAGTTGAAACTGAACTGATAATATAATAACTGAAAGTAATTGGGAGTCAAAGATGATCTGGAGATATACTTACCTGTTGATACTGACTCAACTCCTTCAATATAGTAAGTAAAGTAATTGTCCGGCCTTATAAGGCTCAGTATATATAACTGCTCTACCGTAGTAGGCTCGCTCATAGGCGCTCGGCCATACTAGGCTATGTATCTCGACCATGCTGGGCTCGCTCATAGGCGCTCGACCACAGTAGGCTCGGTATATAACTTTCCATCTGATCAGAGGTTGCCCAATAGGGGCCTGCCCATCGATTATAGCTCGATGGTAATAAAAATACTGTAATACTGTATATATAGGCTTGCTGCTCTCTTGACTGGAAGAAGACAATACTAAATTGAATATAGAGTCTCGATAAGGAATAGTATTGTAACTTATGAGACTAGAATAGTGTGAATAAATTCATGAATATGACCTTTTCTTTTTGTCTCATTACTAACACATGTAACTACGAGATCATGCCAAAATGAAGGAAGGCTTAGCCTTAACATACCTTATAACAATCTTTCTAATCACCAACTTGAACTTGACTCTTCTCACCTTAATCTACAACAACAATAATAATACTATCATTAAGTTACGAAAGGTACAACTAACGCATAACGAACGACAAGCTTATTTTGTATTAAAACGGACAGCATCTCCCCTATAATCCTTACTTCCTCCAAATTCAAGATAACACCACAACACCAAAAACAACAATAACAACATATATACATTAGTTTCTAACCTTATGCACACCACACAATACTACAAAACAGCCCAACACAACCCAATCTCTTCATGCACAAAACGACCACCGTAGTAGTGTCAATAACTCGAAATTGTTACGATGAACGACCAGCCCAACATCCTGCATTTATGTGGTGTTTCTCCAGACCCTTCCTCCTCCAAAACTCCACAAACAGTAGTAAAACATTCTGCCCAACAGCACCACAAAACAATCCATAAAGCAGTCCACAAAACAGTCCGCTACAAGTGAATAACTCAAACTCACGGCTTCTGATCACCATCCCGTGAGTTCTTACAAATATAGAACGACTTACTATGCATATACAGCAGAAAAAAATGGATGAAAGAGAGCAGTAAACTTACCTTATTTGTTGGATAACTCAGCTCCTATCTTGGTTCTTCAAACTCTAGGCTTTACCTCCAATTAGAACTTGAAAGGGAGAGAAAATCAATTGGGATTTGTGGGAAATTTTTGGGAGGATTTTTGTAGAGATTAAGTCTGGTTATTTTTCCCTATTATCAGCCTAATATATGAAGGGGATAGGACTTTAAAATGGCCTCTTTGAACGACCCAAATTGGCCCATTTATGGATGACCCGAACAGGCCCAGTTTTTGGATTTTCGTTTAAGCAAGTAGGTGATAGTCTGTGCAGTCTCGGAAAAACTCCCATATCTCTCTACTCTGATGTCGTATTGACAAACAGTTTAATGCGTTGGAAAATATACTCATAGATATTTAATTTGATGGGTGGAACACCCCATAACTCTATGTATATTGGGAGAAAATGTCAGTTACATTGGACCCAAAGTTTCAGTAAAACTTATGAACGTAACTTGTGATAACTTTTATCGACTTTTGTTCCACCACTCGTTTGACTTCAGAATATAACACATGACTATCATACGACTAACATAACTCATAACATAGCCTCCTTATCATGTTAAACACCCTGGTCTCACTCCAAAAGTACATGCTATAACATTCCCAATTTGTCGATTTTCGACGAAACATTATGTTTTTCAATTCCTTTAGCTTCTGAACCTTCCAACCATCTTTGTACTTGTTGTTCATGATCTTCAATATTTGTAACCTCTGAGGTAATATGATTAACTTACTTTGTAAACTTTTCAAATATGATTTCATTTCTGAGCTTACATCAATTGACTTACGACGTACTCGTACGTACGAAAACATGGGTTGTAACATCATTTTCCCCTTTGGAACATTCGTCCTCGAATGTTGACTGATGCACATAACAGTCTCATAACCTATAGCTCTCATAAATAATTTATTGCTGGCCTTTCCATCTAGGCAACTGTTCTATGAATAAATTCATAGACCCGGGCATTCCCCCCTTTAGGCCTCTTTCTGACACCACGACTTATGGTCTGAATCCTTCCAACCTCGTAATTATTGCGACCTTCTGTCATGCATCCTGTACGACTTTTTCCTTGTATATGTGCCTATGTGACTCTTCTGTTCCTTTTCCTCCAGTTTTTAGCCAATCTCTAGGCCTCACTTTGGGAACATATATAGAACTATGAAAAGTTATTCCTCCTGGTGTATATAGGTGTAGTAAAGTTCTTTGCTCGGTAATTTGTCAAATTTACGACTGTTGCGATATCTTGTTTCGTAGCCTTGTAAATATATCTTATTGGCTTTACTACATCTAGGTAGGTTATACTACACTATCACACTTATTTCAGTTTATTATTGCCGAGGTTTGCTACCCAACTCCATGTTACCTCTCGCTTCTTATCCTATATGTATAAATCTAAGTCCTTTAGTTCTTCCTCATTACTGTTCATCTTAAAAATGAAGGCCTGATATCATCCCATACTTTGGAACTTTTATCTCCCTATTGTTGATTTACCTTAATGTTGATCTATAATCTACCACTGATAAATTGAAACCTCTTATGTAATACATTATCCTTAGGGATCACGTCTCATCAGGGAACATCTGAAATTATTTGCTCGATCTACCTAGGGCGATACTATACTTCAATAACCGCATTTCATCGCATCCCAACGTGATTCATCTTATGAGGGGTATTCTAATCTCATGTGATTCATGAAATCCCTTCTTTTTGAATCATTAACCAATCAATGGCCTTAACGTCATCCTCTTATCTATCACAATTACACCTTTATTCTACTACCAGGGCAACATTTCATCTCTTCAAATTGCTCATAGTCTTAGACTCCTCTGAGTTCATTCAGGCTATACTGAGTTTTTTTTTATAACTTACGGAAACTATCTCTTGTTTTGATGGGCTTAATTCTGAGGCCTTACCTATTCTTGTCAGCTTCTCAATCTCCTCTGCTTATCCTTACTCTTGTCCGCCTAAAACCATGTTGCTCTACCATACTTTATCTTGCGACCTATACATATTTATTTATAGTACTCATAACCTTCCTTTAACTTTCTAGCACCATACATTTCCTTATGTTATTCTGGAACTTCAAGCGGACATCAAATCGTCTCTAAATCTTCTTTACTCTCTTAACTAGACCTCTCAGTACTTGGAAACTATAGGCTAGAAGATATGTCACTGATAACACCACTATCATTTGTGGATACTGAATCACAACGCTTTTAGCCCTCTATCTGATGTATGGACTATTCACAACCTTCTAAACTTGAGCATCTCGTAACTTCTTAACCTTTACCTTACTTAGCTTTTAATCTCGCATTGTATCTTCTGTCTCTTTCATAACCTTCTTTCCACATAGGTAGAATTCACATCCACAACTTGAAGCTCTACTATAAACTTACACCTCTAGTGCGTACATAATCCGGCGTGAGCTTCATACTTACTCCTTATGAGGCTGGTACTTTTTTTTTCTAGCTTTATTGTAGAGCCATTATAGAATATGGCTGTTGTACTATCTTTCTTGTACTTCTAATGTTAGGAGTGATTTTGCAATGTTTAGACTTCTAATTCACTTACCTGATGTAACTCGTTAAATTCCTCTTCTCTCCCAGCCTTTAAGTAGGCTTAAGCTATCTTCCGATCTGCTGCTCAGGGTATTATTACTTTCACCTTTTGTGGACACCACAGAACATCCATAATATAATCTTCTAACAATTCAAGCCTTTGTTTGTGAGGGGGACTCAATTCTTTCTTTTAACTTTATATCGGCGTCTCCTATAGTTGTAGGAATGTCAACATATATGCTGCATGGATAATACTCTGAAATGTTAAGTGCGGTCATAACATAACTAACTCTGGATTATTGATTGAATAATTCCTTTCGTGCCTTCTTAGTTTTCTTTAAAAGTGCGCAATTACTTCTCCTGGTCGTTCTGCCACTTATTGCATGAATACTTGGCTTATCCTAGTGCCAACACCTATTGGAATTTTGTGCAACTCATATGATCTCAAATATTTCTTTTGATTTGTTTTACTTCCCGTTCATTAGCCACGATAGGTGCCACTTTCTTATGGAGTGTATACAATATTGTAGTGAGACTGTTGTTACAAGATCATATCTTCTTTAGGTCATTATGCTTATGTTAAAGCCTTCTTCCTTATTTCCTCAGCTAGTCTTTCGTTGTAGCACTTAGGGAAGACCCTCTGACTCTTGTAGAGCTGGGAGCTTTTTACATCGTATACTCGACGAAAGATTTGATGTATTGACTCGCCAATAATTGTCCTTAGTTACTTATCTCTGCACCCTTATGCTCGTAGGGTTACTTCTGCACTCGAATTTTTATTATCTCCTCAGTAGCACTCTCTTTTTTATTTCCATAACACTTATACGGTACCTTTTACTGCCCAACTCCTATCAGAATATTCCTCGAGGATTACGATATCGTATCTACGAGACCGAATTTCCTATGCTGGGTTTCACTTCATTTATCTTTCATGATCTACTGATTTATCTGAGACCTCTTGTCTAGCCATGACTAGGCTCTTCCTGCATTCCTGAATGAACTACTAACTACTTGTCAGTCCATGCTCATATGTACATTCTGGGTAACCTCTCTTGGATTATGTCTTCTGTCTTAACTTAACTTTTGCACTGTCTCCTAATGTATCAAGTGTTCATTCGCACTTATTTATCAATAACATCTGGTGTGGGAACCCTTGCTGCCTCTCCCTGACGTCGTGCTTGCATAATGTTCTGGACTCGTATCATGTCTATAGGATCTGAATAAATGCAATATCATTCCTTTCACCATTTACTGCATTCTTCCTTTACTATTCCATAGTTACCTGAATCACTTAACTCTGACTTAATACCATATTACACCATTTTCCCCCCTTTAGGGGAGTATTAACATATAATGCTATGAAGACTTACTTATAAATATTTTACCTCTTCATCTTCGACGTCTTTTCACGTCTTTATTGACTCTTACTTGCCTTACAGTAACCCTTATGTATCAAGGATAATTGAATATCTTACATACGACGGTATCAGATACCTAGTGTAACTGGAACACTTAGTCCCTTAAGATTAACTTTGCTCAAAGTTCTTGCTTTAGGGAAGCGTCTTCTTGAGTGACCTTTAAAGGTTATTCTTCTATTGTTGATTGTATTATTGCTGGAATGCGATATTTGAAATTCTCTTGATGTCAACTATCATCACCTCATTTGATCCCTAACTGATGTTCAGTTTATCTTGTTCACTAGCCCATGCTAATTTCTATTACTCTGGGGGTCTAAATTGTTTTGTCTTTGTAATCACGTTGGACGCACAAACTCATTTCTCGAAATGAGAATATGACTTTTGGCCTATACTCTTTTATTGTCTCAAGACCTATCACCTCTTGTTTTCTTTTTCCACTTGACTATAGACTCTGTCATCATATCATATTTTGATTTACCGTTATCACCCATTTATCACATCTTACTCATAATACTTCATTTCTGTCTTCTTATTCTCCTGCTAACACTTCTGTTTATCGCATTATTCTGAAAACTTCAACAAAATATTGTTTCACTTTTAGCTCCCCTGGCTCAATCCACCATTTCGGGTTACTCTAACTCAAGCTGGATCTTGATATCCCATCCTCCTCTTAAACTATATATGTTAGCTACCATAGGGCATAACTGAGATGGGTGTGGCCAATTGTACATACCTCTATTTCTATTGAAGGTAACTTAGAATCCTTTTATTTCTCTACCTTACGTGGAAATTCGGATAGTCTTCATTAACTAGGTACCTCGTTCCCTTCTTCACCTTGCTTCTGTTACATGTTGAAACTTATACTTTTACCTTCTGATACTCCCATGGCCTGCTATTCACGGGGTATGTTAGATATTACCGTCTTAGGGTAAATGGAAAATTCGCACATATGGTAAGCACAATGTGATAAGGTCTCAAACAGGACCACGTAGTCAATAATTCTCTCTCTACTAATGCTTTTACCTGCTGTTGTATTAGAACTTTAGCTAGCTATAATTTTTCTAATTGAAAGCATCGCTATATCATTAGCAAACATAAGCTTTGGCTGAACTCTTATGACTCAGCTCTATAGCACGATTTGGATTTGAATGAAGGGTAACAGACTCCTAAATGCCTTGTAGCCTCCTGCTTATAAGTGTGGTGCATAACACACCCATAAACAAGACTCTACTAGACACGGCTTGTAGACTCCCTAGGATAGAACTGCTCTGATACCAAGTTTGTCACGCCCCGACCTGGAAGCGAGACTGGCACCCGGTGCCTCAACTAACCTAGTGTACCAAATTGCGACTAAGGGACTCTGAACATATAATGTCATAATTTGGCCAAGGGGCCACCTTGCAAGACAATTTGCGAAGCAAAATATAAAACTGAATGGAAACTAGCGCTGACTAAACATCAATATAAAGTTGGGCCGACAAGGCCGTCATAACTACTACAACTGACAAACCACCAAAATATACATACCAGGCCTACAAGCCCAACATAATGCACTAACTGACAGGATATGTCTACAAGCCTCTACTGATAGATATATTGTGATCGGAACAGGGCCCCGACCTACCCATAATATATATACATACACACAGAAGATGTACACGAAAACCTAGACCCGATAACTCCGAAGGATGTGGAGCTTACCGATCAGGCTGAACTCTAGAAACACCTACTGAAGAGGTATACCCGTCTATCTATCTGAACCTGCATGCATGAAATGCAGCATCCCCAGAAAAGGGACGTCAGTACAAAATAATGTACCGAGTATATAAGACAATAACATAACTGAAAGTTGAAACTGAACTGATAATATAATAACTGAAAGTAATTGGGAGTCAAAGATGATCTGGAGATATACTTACCTGTTGATACTGACTCAACTCCTTCAATATAGTAAGTAAAGTAATTGTCCGGCCTTATAAGGCTCAGTATATATAACTGCTCTACCGTAGTAGGCTCGCTCATAGGCGCTCGGCCATACTAGGCTATGTATCTCGACCATGCTGGGCTCGCTCATAGGCGCTCGACCACAGTAGGCTCGGTATATAACTTTCCATCTGATCAGAGGTTGCCCAATAGGGGCCTGCCCATCGATTATAGCTCGATGGTAATAAAAATACTGTAATACTGTATATATAGGCTTGCTGCTCTCTTGACTGGAAGAAGACAATACTAAATTGAATATAGAGTCTCGATAAGGAATAGTATTGTAACTTATGAGACTAGAATAGTGTGAATAAATTCATGAATATGACCTTTTCTTTTTGTCTCATTACTAACACATGTAACTACGAGATCATGCCAAAATGAAGGAAGGCTTAGCCTTAACATACCTTATCACAATCTTTCTAATCACCAACTTGAACTTGCCTCTTCTCACCTTAATCTACAACAACAATAATAATACTATCATTAAGTTACGAAAGGTACAACTAACGCATAACGAACGACAAGCTTATTTTGTATTAAAACGGACAGCATCTCCCCT
Source organism: Nicotiana tabacum (assembly GCF_000715075.1). NCBI lineage: Eukaryota > Viridiplantae > Streptophyta > Magnoliopsida > Solanales > Solanaceae > Nicotiana > Nicotiana tabacum. Next base: position 121,452,806 of record NC_134098.1, read on the forward strand.
ATAATCCTTACTTCCTCCAAATTCAAGATAACACCACAATACCAAAAACAACAATAACAACATATATACATTAGTTTCTAACCTTATGCACACCACACAATACTACAAAACAGCCCAACACAACCCAATCTCTTCATGCACAAAACGACCACCGTAGTAGTGTCAATAACCCGAAATTGTTACGATGAACGACCAGCCCAACATCCTGCATTTATGTGGTGTTTCTCCAGACCCTTCCTCCTCCAAAACTCCACAAACAGTAGTAAAACATTCTGCCCAACAGCACCACAAAACAATCCATAAAGCAGTCCACAAAACAGTCCGCTACAAGTGAATAACTCAAACTCATGGCTTCCGATCACCATCCCGTGAGTTCTTACAAATATAGAACGACTTACTATGCATATACAGCAGAAAATAATGGATGAAAGAGAGCAGTAAACTTACCTTATTTGTTGGATAACTCAGCTCCTATCTTGGTTCTTCAAACTCTAGGCTTTACCTCCAATTAGAACTTGAAAGGGAGAGAAAATCAATTGGGATTTGTGGGAAATTTTTGGGAGGATTTTTGTAGAGATTAAGTCTGGTTATTTTTCCCTATTATCAGCCTAATATATGAAGGGGATAGGACTTTAAAATGGCCTCTTTGAACGACCCAAATTGGCCCATTTATGGATGACCCGAACAGGCCCAGTTTTTGGATTTTCGTTTAAGCAAGTAGGTGATAGTCTGTGCAGTCTCGGAAAAACTCCCATATCTCTCTACTCCGATGTCGTATTGACAAACAATTTAATGCGTTGGAAAATATACTCATAGATCTTTAATTTGATGGGTGGAACACCCCATAACTCTACGTAGATTGGGAGAAAATGTCAGTTACATTGGACCCAAAGTTTCAGTAAAACTTATGAACGTAACTTGTGATAACTTTGATCGACTTTTGTTCCACCACTCGTTTGACTTTAGAATATAACACATGACTATCATACGACTAACATAACTCATAACATAGCCTCCTTATTATGTTAAACCTGGTCTCACTCCAAAAGTACATGCTATAACATTCCCAATTTGTCGATTTTCGACGAAACATTATGTTTTTCAATTCCTTTAGCTTCTGAACCTTCCAACCATCTTTGTACTTGTTGTTCATGATCTTCAATATTTGTAACCTCTGAGGTAATATGATTAACTTACTTTGTAAACTTTTCAAATATGATTTCATTTCTGAACTTACATCAATTGACTTACGACGTTCTCGTACGTACGAAAACATGGGTTGTAACAAAGTTATCATCGTTTGTCGTCACCACATTATGCTTTTATATCTTCTTTGTCCACTGTTTCTATCCCTAAGTCTACAGGTGAGGCACTATCTCATCCAGGATGGCGACATGCTATGATTGACGAGATGTCTGCTTTACATTCGAGTGACACTTGGGAGCTTGTTCCTCTTCCTGCAGGTAAGTCTATTGTTGGTTGTCATTGGGTTTATGCAGTCAAAGTCGGATCGGATGGCCAGATTGATCGGCTTAAGGCTCGTCTTGTTGCAAAAGGATATACTCAGATTTTTGAGCTTGATTATAGTGATACTTTCTCTCCCGTGGCTAAAGTAGCATCTGTTCGTCTCTTTTTGTCCATGGTTGTTGTACGTCATTGGCCTCTTTATCAGTTAGACATTAAGAATGCTTTTCTCCATGGTGATCTTGAGGAAGAAGTTTATATAGAGCAACCACCTGATTTTGTTGCTCAGAGGGAGTTTAATGGTTGTGTGAGTAGATTGCGCAAGTCACTATATGGTTTGAAACAATCCCCTCGAGCTTGGTTTGGTAAGTTCAGCACAATTATTTAGGAGTTCGGCATGACTCGTAGTGAGGCTGATCACTTTGTGTTTTATCAGCATTCTGCTCCTAATCTGTGTATTTATCTAGTGGTTTATGTTGATGATATTGTTATTACTGGTAATGATCAGGATGGTATTACTATTCTGAAGGAACATCTCTTTCAGCACTTCCAGACTAAGGATCTGGGCAGATTGAAGTATTTTCTAGGTATTGAGGTCGCTCAGTCTAGCTCAGGTATTGTTATTTCACAGCGGAAGTATGCCTTAGACATTCTTGAGGAGACTGGAATGATGGGTTGCAGACCTATTGACTCTCCTATGGATCCGAATGCTAAGCTTTTGCCTGGACAGGGGGAGCCTCTTAGAGACCCTACGAGATATAGGAGGTTGGTTGGCAAATTGAATTACCTCACAGTGACTAGACCTGACATTTCTTTTCCGGTGAGTGTTGTAAGTCAGTTTATGGATTCTCCATGTGATAGTCACTGGGATGCAGTTGTTCGCATTCTTCGGTATATAAAGTCAGCTCCAGGTAAATGATTACTATTCGAAGATCGAGGCCACGAGCAGATTGTTGGGTACACATATACTGATTGGGCAGGATCACCTTTTGATAGACGTTCTACGTCTGGATATTGTGTTCTAGTAGGAGGTAATTTGGTCTCGTGGAAGAGCAAGAAACAGAATGTAGTTGCTCGATCTAGCGCCGAAGCCGAATATCAGGCCATGGCTATGGCGACGTGTGAGTTAGTTTGGGTCAAGCAGTTGCTTAAGGAGTTAAAGTTCGGAGAAATCAGCAAGATGGAACTAGTGTGTGATTACCAAGATGCTCTTCATATTGCGTCAAATCCGGTGTTCCATGAGAGGACTAAACACATTGAGATCGACTGTCACTTTGTCAGAGAAAAAATACTTTCAAGAGATATTGTTACAAAGTTTGTAAAGTCAAATGATCAACTAGCAGATATTTTCACTAAGTCTCTTACTGGTTCTCGTATTAGTTACATGTGTAACAAGCTCGGTACATATGATGTGTATGCACCGGATTGAGGGGGAGTGTTAGTTTGTAGATATGTATAGTGTAGTCTTGTCCCATATTGGAAGAGGAGTAATATCTCCTTGTAGTGTATAGCTATAAATAGGGACCTCTTGTATTGTATTTATCATCCAATATCAATAACATATTTTCTCCCGTGCCTTCTCACATTCTTCACAACAGATTTTGTAAAATTCAAGGGTATATCTTGCAACCCATGACTAAATATTGCCTTTAACCTAAACATTCGTAAGATTTTGGAATTTACATCTACGAGTGTATTCTTCATAGGTTTTTGAATCAGGCTTGCGTTTTTGGCTCTTTATTTTGCTCTTAACTTTCGATTTGTTGGGTAGATCATAGGCTTGACTTGAATTCTGACTTTTCCAGTCTTCTTTACCTTCCTTATATATACATATATATATATTCCCCCAAGTGTTTAAGCTTTGAAGTATATAGTCCCCCAAGTGTTTGAGCTTTGAAGTATGAAATCTCGAGCACTTGATTATTCCTTCCATGTGGTCCATTTCCTGAAAAGGAAAAACATACGGGACTCGGAGGTATATATTATTTAGATGATGACTGCTTAACCCTTCATATTTCCATCAGAAAGGTTGCAACCCTAGACCAGGAATAATGTTGCTTCCGCATGGCCTTCAGGTCTAATATCATCATTTGGCGTGGTCTAGCTTTTTGCCTATCATCTAAAATTGTTAGTATAATTTTAACTGTACAAAATAAAAATCGTAATTGAACGATGCCTGACCGTGGGTATTCTTTCGCTCAGAAATAATATTTCTTTAAATGAACAACATTCCAACTCGAGGGTAAAACCTTGCCATCCATGGTTTCTAACTCATAGGCACCTTTTCCAGCAATACCTCAAAATTTATAGGGTCCTTCCCAATTTGGATTTAACTTTCCTACTCCGGTTGTTTTCGTTGATTGAAAAACCCTTTTAAGAACGAAGTCCCCAATTTGAAGTACCTGAGGTGAGCCTTTTTGTTGTAGTATCGTTCTATGATTTGCTCTTGTGTTGCCATTCGTATTAGAGCTACTTTTCTTCTTTGTTTGAGTAAGTCCAAGTTTGTTCTTAACTCCTCATCGTTCGACTCTTCCGTTGTCAATGTGAATCTCGTGCTTGGTTCTCCTATTTCAACTGGGATTAAAGCTTCTGAACCGTACACAAGCGAAAATGGAGTTTCTCCCGTGGTTATTTTTGCTGTGGTTCTATAAGCCCATAATACTCCTGGTAATTATTCAGGCCAATTCCCTTTTGATTTTTCTAGTCTCTTCTTCAAATTATTGATGATAATCTTATTTGTTGACTCAGCTTATCCATTTGACACGGGATGGTAAGGTGAAGAGGTTATTCGTTTGATTTGCCAACTTTGAAAGAACTCCGTGATTTTCGAGCCTATAAATTATGGGCCATTATCACATACGATTTCTTTTGGAACTCCAAACCGGCATATGATGTTCCGCCAAATGAAGTCTTTCACCTCCTTTTCACGTACCTATTTGAAAGCTCCTGCCTCTACCCATTTTGAAAAGTAATCTGTTAACACTAATAGGAACCGTACCTTACTTTTAGCTTGTGGTAAAGGCCCTACCTGTTGTAAATTGCGACTCTTTTAATGCGACACTCCAGTTGTCATCTTCTTAGTAATCCACGTATCTTGCTCTGTCATCCTCATATAATTTCACGTGTAATATTTATTTTTTACCAATACAATGCTGAAGGTTTCCTGTAAATGTTTTAAATGGTCCTCTGCTTGTAGGGACTTGACCAACATATCGTCATTGTAAACCTCTATTGATTTTCCGATTTGTTCCTCGAACATCAGGTTTACTAGGCATTGGTAAGTGGCACCGGCATTTTTTAATCCGAATGGCATCACGTTATAGCAGTATGTGCCGTATTTAGTGATGAAGGAGGTTTTTTACTAATCACCCGGGTTCATCCGTATTTGGTTGTACCTGAAGTGGGCATCGAGAAAACTGAGAATCTCATGGCCGGCCGTGGCGTCGATCATGCGATCGATATTGGGCAAGGGGAAAGATTCCTTGGGACATGCCTTATTCAAATCCTTATAGTCTATACAAATTCTTAATTTGTTCCCTTTTTTAGGGACTACCACTACATTTGCTAACCAATCCGGGTATTTAACCTCCCGAATGGACCATATTTTAAGGAGTTTAGATACCTCGTTCTTGATGAAAGCATGTTTGACCTCGGACTGGGGTCTCCTCTTCTTCTTGACCGGATGGAACTTTGGGTTCAGGCTTAGTTTATGAGTGGTTATCTCCGGCGGGATCCATGTTATATCAAGGTGGGACCAAGCGAAACAATCTTCATTAGCTATAAGAAATTGAATGAGTTTTTTCCTGAGCTGGGGGCTTAACCCCGTGCCCAGGTATACCTTTCTATCGGGTAAGTGTTCACTAAATACTACTTGTTCCAGTTCCTCGACCGTTGATATTATAGCATCGGAGTCATCGGGGGCTATGAAAGATCTGGGGACCCCATAGTCATCGTCCTCGTCTACCCCTCGGTTCTCTGATTCCATCGAGGCTGGTATCAGTGATTGCATTTTGGCCCCGTCTTTGACCATCTGGTTCGGATCCTCCGATGTTGAGATTGTTGATGTTGGGATCGCTTCATTGACCACAAACATTTCCTTGGCGGCCGGTTGTTCCCTATAAACTGTTTTGACTCTGCTGGGTGTTGGGAATTTCAGCACCTGATACAGTGTTGAGGGCACTACTCTCATGTTGTGGATCTAAGGCCTCCCGAACAAAGCGTTGTACCTTATGTCTCCTTCGATCACATAAAACTTAGCTTCCTGGATGGTCCCGGCGGTGTTCACCGATAATGTTATCTCACCCTTAGTGGTTTCACATGTCATGTTGAATCCGGTTAGAACTCGAACTGTAAGCATAATTTGATCTTGTAGACCGAGCTGCTCCACGACCCTCGATCGGATGATGTTGGCCGAGCTAGCTGGATCAATTAATACATGTTTAACTCGAATTTTATTTACGAGTACAGATATTACCAGTACATCATTGTGGGGATACACGATCCCTTCCGCGTCCTCGTCTTGAAAGACAAGGTTCCTTCCGGTATGTAATCTTGAGTTCGTTTCTCCCTCGTGATGGATACTTTGGTGCGCTTTAACATCGGCCCATGTATGCTATCGACCCTACCAATGATCATGTTAATGATGTGTTGAGGTTCTTCTTGTTCGGTATATTTGTTAGAATCCCTATTCCTGAAATGATTCTTGGCTCGGTCGCTCAGGAATTCTCGAAGATGTTCGTTGTTGAATAGTCGGGCTACTTCCTCTCTCAACTGTCGGCAATCCTCCGTTCTATGGCCGTGAGTGCTGTGACATTTACACATCTGGTTAAGATCCCTTTGGGTTGGATCAGATTGTAGAGGTCGAGGCTATTTGGTATCTTTTATGTGTCCTATAGTTGATACAATGGCGGCAACATCGACGGTAAAGTTGTATTCCGATAACCTCGGTGCTTCTTTAGTCCCGATGGGCCTATCGAAGCTATTTTTGCTCATGAGTCCGCGGTTGATCTGTCCTCGATCACTTCTCCTTTCATTTCTCATGGTGTTCCGCCCGGGTCCACTGCTTTTTCGGTCTCCATTATACGGCTGATACTGATCCCTATTTGATCTCGGTTCACGATCGGTGTCTCTCTTGACTCTGTCGATGGTTCTAACAGGATAAACGGACCCCGAAGGGACCCCGAGTTGATTATCTTTGACTCTGATTTTCGATTGATACCGGTTATGCATGTCGGCCCAAGTAACGATCGGATATTCTATTAGGTTTTATTTCAACTGCTGTGAAGCCGCCGAGATTCAGACATTGAGCCCTTAGGTGAAAGCCTGAGTATCCCAATCATCAACGACTGGTGACAGGTCCATCCGTTCCATTTGAAACTGGGACACGAACTCTCTGAGCATCTCGTTATCCTTTTGCTTTACTTTGAAAAGGCCTGACTTCCTGGTCTCGACCTTGATGGCCTCAGCGTGTGCTTTCATGAAAGAATCTGCAAGCATAGCAAATGAGTCAATAGAATTAAGAGGTAAGTTGTGATACCATATCATAGCTCCCTTTGACAGGGTCTCCCCGAACTTCTTCAACAGGATAGATTCGATCTCATCATCCTCCTAGCTGTTCCCTTTGATGGCACATGTGTAAGAGGTGACATGCTCATTTGGGTCGGTCGTTTCATTATACTTATGAATCTCGGGCATGCGGAATTTCTTAGGGATTGGCTTTGGAGCCGCGCTCGGAGGAAAAGGTTTTTCACGGACTTCTTGGAATCCAGGCCTTTAAATATCGGCGGTGCTCCTGGAATTTGGTCTACCCTGGAATTGTAGGTTTCCACCTTTTTGTCACTAGCTATTCTTCTCCCTTGATTCTACTCGTTTTGTCAGTTCCTCGAGCATCTTTATGATCTCGGGGTTAGTCCCCGATTCATATTCATTCAACTATCAGCGACCGATTCATCCCTGCAGATGACTTCTCGGGGTGGATCGGGTTCAACTCTACTCGGTGCGCGACTTTGGTTTTGTAACTGAACTATTGCCGTCTGTGGAGCCTGCAGCATTTCAAAGATCACCCTTAAACTGATCTCGTCTCCACCAATATTTTGTGTATTTTGAGCCGCCGATCGGGCTCCACCATGGACGCTATTCTCGGGGTCGGTAGGCAAGTTTGTGTCAATAGCCACATGTGAATTAGCGTCAATTGGGTCTGCGACCGGAATTCTGATGGGATCAATGGGTGGTACTTCGTCACCGGGTGCTATGTTGTTATTTTCACCGTGATGACCGGACTCGTTGTCAGTATGTAGGGGTGCTGATTGAAAGTTCGACATTTTGAGTTTTAACCTGAAATTAGAGACACTTCAAAGAACAAGTGTAAAATAGTGTGTGTTATGGAAATTTATATCAAATAACCACTATTATCCTTAGCCCCACTATGGGCGCCAAATTGTTTACCCTCAAAATCGGATAACAATTGAATTTGTAAGTAGTTTTAAGGATATGTGGACTAACTTGACACAAAACGATAAATTAGATTGCAATTGAAATAGATAATGATAAAGTAAATGCAAACCACACGAATTGAATAGTTTCAGCCTTGGAAGATTAGCCACCTCGAGCCGAACGTATTTCGATCGATATCAAGAAGAATTAGAACTTAAAGAAAATAATAATATGTTGCTTTGGAATGTGTATTATAGTGTGTTAAATTAATTATCATACCTACTTTATATAATAGAGGAGTCCTACTTTAGGTACAATTCTATAAAAGGTAAAAATCCCTTGATTAGCTGATTGTCGGTTCCTTAGTGATACGCACCGAGATTACTGCTGTAATATCCGACCGGTCAAGGAAGACAAATCTTGACAGATTGGGCAGCATCATATTCACCTAGAGACAAATTTCAACACTATTGAATCGCACAAGGTTTATTCCAACTGCAAAAATTCTATTTTCTTGATATTCAGGGATAATACTATTAACTTAAATTATTGGACATTGAAGTAGAAAATGAATAGCCTAAATGGCACTTATACTTATGCCACTTTGTCATGCCGGTCCCCAAACTTATCATTTTGCCAATTGAACACTTACACTCGTTCAAAACTAATTTTCTAAATCCCTCTGACCATTGACCGAGCTTATGTGGCATTGACATAGCTGAGGTGGACAAATTATGTGTAACACACGTGTGTAAAGAGAGTGATACTAGTGATTTTGATTAAAAATGAATTAAACTAAAAAAAGAAGAAGTAAAGTTAATAAGTTAATCGAAATTACCACCCTCCCCCTCCCAATTTTCTTCTCTTTCTCAGTTTCTCCCACCTTTCTTCTCGCCCCCAATCCCTCTTTCCGCCTCCCTCTTTTCCCCTCCACACTACTGTAAACAATGGATGAGCCTTCAAAATCACAAAATCAAGCAGGAATATACTATTTTTCTCTATTTCTTTAACAAAAGAATCTTTTACATTTCTCATTTCTTTTTCTGTTTAATCAAAACCCAACTGATTAGGGTTCCGGCGAGTTTCGTTCCTCCTAAGATGCTGCTGTAGTGTCCTACCCGTGGTAGTAACGTCTCTGATTCCGACGACTCTTTAGGTTGACGAACATATCTGTTTTGGTTATTGTTGATGTGTTTCGCTATTTGGAATTGGTCACGCCGGAATAATTTGTCTGGTGGCCCTTACTGTTGGTATTTGTATACTTCTCAGCGAAACTCATATCCTCGGGTGAACAACCTCTTGGCTCTGTCTCATTACTGTTTTTTCATTGCACTTGTTTTGGTTAGGTTAGTTGAAATAACTTGGTGAATCAAGGTTACAACTCGCCGCTAATGAGTCTGAATCTTTGGGCGTTCACTACCCCAACGGCTTCTGATTTTTGGCTTAGTGTTCTTGCATATCTGGAGTTTTGCTTTTTGTTGAAAATTTGCAGCACTTGTGTGCGCTTGCGCACTTCGGTGTTATTGCCTCCCTTAGGAAATCTTCTGTTGTTGGGTGGAATTTTGAAAGGACAATCTTTGCTGGTGGTTAGGGAATGGTTCACGGTGGTCAGATAAAGAAAGAGGTTGAATGGTGGCTATGAGGTTGTTTATTGAGGCATTTTGGATTTTTCTTCAAATTTTTAAAAAACATACTTTCTGAGAAAATAAACAATGACGTGGAATAATCGATAGTGTAAAATGACAGAAAATATTAGGTTTGGGTGGCCAATCTTATTTTTCAATAGTTTTTTTTTCCTATGTGTCACTAGTAATGACGTGGTGTCCTACGTGTAGGAGATTGTATTACACACACTGGTAACCTCCTGTCATAAGCGTTTATTATACACGATTTGAACGAGTGTAAGTGTTCAATTGGCAAAATGATAAGTTTGGGGACCGGCATGACAAAGTGACACAAGTATAAATGCCATTTAGCCTATTTTGCCTTAATATATCTTAATCTCATAAACAAAACATACAAAAAGCATGACATTCATATAATTAATCAAGTAATAAAATATAGATGAGTTACGTGGAGAAAATGATCGAGGAACTAAGAAAAGAAATTGGAAAAGAAAAAATAAGAAATACCATCTTCATTAATATGTCTAGTAGCTGAGCAAGCTAGTAACAACATAATTTCTCTGACCCACTTGCATCTTGTTAATCTTAATTAAAGCCATATCAAGAGCACATGACTTGTTGTGGACTGAATGGAAGAGTTAAGACAAGAGCAGATATACCGTAATAAAATAATAATAATAAATAAATGAGGAAGCAGCGGCAGCATTTGATATTGGACATTTATGTTCGGAACTACCAGAACCTAAGCATTCAAAGACAGTTAAAACAAATGCTTCGCGCCAGTGGTTATTTAATAAAAACGAATAGTTTTTAAACTATAAAATTGTTACATCCCATACTTTTCTACATTAGATTTTTCATAAGATAATTGACATAAGTTAAAAGACGAGACTATTTTTGAGGTTATAAGTATTTATGATATTTCAAACAAGTGATAAGTAAGTGTTATCAAGGTCAGGGGGTAAACGAATCGAAGAAATTGAGTATCGCCGAAGTTTGACATTTTGGGATGAAATACGGTCCAAACTATAATACATCATATTTATGGACTAGCGTTATATCACATGACCATGATAGTAAGGTATATGCAATATATTAGTATTTAAGTGAATTGAGTGCTAGAATTAATTATATGTGTAGTTGGTTAGATGGAAGATTGTAGTGTAAACTAGAAATTTATTAGGACTATTGAATAAGTAGTACGTGGACATAAGCCATGTGGGATGTGGATAAGTGAAAGTAAGTGTTATATATCCATACATACAAAAATATATGGTGTCATCATGTATTGAAAGGGTGATTAAGGGATGACACATGTAAAGAGGAACTTTAGTAGGCTGCCACGTGGCATTAATTTGGCCAAGGGTGGCACTAAGTGTGCATATATGAGTCATAGTACTTAAAGTACATGGTTTACACGTGTAAAGTTTGGTGATGAGTCATTAGGTCTGCACATAGAGGATTACACGTGTAGAATGGAAAGGGGGTCTTTAATGTTTAGTAGTCCCGTATTTTAGTACTAGGATGAGTCGTAGTAATCCATATGAGCTTAAAAGGGATTAAGGTCATTCATGAGGTTATAGAGGATTTGTGACAATATTATTGTAAGATCCCGTAAGTTAACAACCTTGATACCGTTAGATACATTTTGATATGGTATTTATTTTGAGTGGAACATTTTTTATAAAAAAGTTTGAAAAATATAATTTTATATAGTTATTAATATTACTACTCCCGAATATGCTTTAAATTATAGACATAATATAAGAAAGTTTATGAGATATTCTTTATTGTAAAGATAGAAATTATTTTCTTACAAGAAAAGAAGGTTATCTTTTTGTTGTTTTGAGAATTAAGCGTACAAAAATTTATACTCTTTATACGAGATTTGCAAAATTAGAAGTTGATAAAATATATGTATTTTTATATGGATATTTTAATGAAATAATAATGTATGTATTAATTTTATATGGTACCATAATTTATTATTTTAATAGTAGTATTTTAGGATGAGGACAAGATTTTTAAGTTTTCTTGATATTATCCATGCTGGTTCAGGTGATAGTGTCTACTCAATTAGATATCTATTTATTATTATATTAATAAAATTGTAAGAAGAGTCAATCAACTTTGTGGATAAGATCAAAGTCCATTTTCTTTAATTTAACGAATGATCCACCTTTATATGCTTATAACCTATGTGACTCATCATTTTGTTTAGTTGATGTGTTTTCTTGAGAATTAGTGGCTAAGGCTTTTAGAAAGGAAAAGTTTATGCCTTATAAAAGACCCATATGCAATAATGTTCTCTTCTTCATCTCTATATCAACTTACATCAATTTAGTTCACGTTCTACTCCTCCTTCCAAGATCAAATATTGTAATCTTCCTCTGTCGATTTCATGGTTATCACGTCGATGTCCTCTGAATCTTAGCAAGCCAAATATTACTTTGTAATGAAGTAAGGTGTCGGGAAGCTTTAAAGAAGTTTATCTAGGTTCGATTTGTTGTCTATGATCTTCTACGAAATCATACGAACAATTAAGGTATGTTAAGGCTATTCCTTCTTTCCTTTTGGCATGATCCCTATGATACAAATAAAACGAGCAAATGCACAACTTTCATAAATGTCTTTTTTCATAGAAGCACTATGGGTGCCTATGTTGTTGATTCCCCATATGTCTTATTATTATATCTTCTTTTCATGGTCTCAGAAAAATACGTAGCTGATAAAGTTTATCCGAAGGCATATTGATCTTATGACATTCCGAAAGATCTTATTGACTTACTTATTATGCATTGCATTCATTTATACATGTACATTGACTCATGACCAGATGGCGTTATATACGAGTATATTATATGTATATAGGGTATGGGAAAAGGTTATGGCATTATACACGTACCACCACCTGGTCAGTTGGTATACATTAGTGATTTTGCCCACAGAGGCTGAGATGATATGATGGGATACCCTCAGAGGCTTGATGATGTTATGTACGCATAGACTTATGCATTATATGACATTTATACACATATGCATGACATTATAAATATTTCATAATTTACAGAGCTATCCAGACTTACAGGTTGAGTCATTTACTCCATGTTTCTTTCATGTCCTTTATATACTGGTTTACATGCCTTACATACTCGGTACATTATTCGTACTGACGTCCTTTTGTTGTGAACGTTGCATTCATGCATGCAGGTATAGATAATCAGTTTGGCGAGCCCTCATAGTAGACGAGGTTAGCATTCAGCGAAGGATCAGTAAGACTCCACTTTATTCGGAGTGCAGCCGAGTCTATAAGTCATCGTGTCAGAGTTTTGCTATAGACTTATGGGTAGGTCGGGTCCCTGTCCTGACCATGTTTTGATGTCAAATAATCTTAGAGGCTTTGTTGACACAGGTTTATTATGCACAGTATATCAGAGGCCTTGACGACCATATGTATTCATGTTTTAAATATGATGGTTCGCTGATACAGTGTTTGCATACTTAAAGTTGTACATTATGAGGTGTGGACATGTTGGCCCATGATAGTTACAAAAGGAATGAGTTCAGCCAACTCGACCTATGTATGTTCTAGTTTTGGTCGAATGATCATGAGTTACAGAGTGGTTCGCTCGGGCCAGCACGACACCGGATGCCAACCGCGCCTCCCCAGGTTTGGGGCGTGGCAAAAATAAAAAACCCTCAACTTATTTTGATCCAGAAAGACGTAACATGCATGTTCGGCATAGTTTGGGGATTATATGTCCTTTTCAAACCCTGGATTTTCTTGCTAACTTTGGATAATACACTAAGAGGTTGTTTGGTTCAAAAAAAAAAAAAATCAAATTCAATATTGCCGAGGGATTTTTACCTTCCTATACACTATTTGAAACTTTATTACCCTCCCTACTCAAGTTTCAATTTAATTACATAGGTATCTACAATTTACCAATTATATACATTTTAAAAATTTAATGAGAATCAATTAACTCCTATAATCTGGCTAACGTACATAACCCACTCCCCCCACGTTTCTCTGTCCATACCCCCCACGATTCTTTACTCTATCCCTCCATTAACGCTCTCTTCCATTTTTGTTCAAAAATCTTTTATAATCTCTCTCAATTTTTCTGAATTCTCGCTCAAAATCCTACGAAATCAGTAACAACTTAAAATTTTCCTTCCCTTACAATGAAGAAGAAAGGAGTTCCGAAGAATAGCCCTAAAAAATCTAATGTTGGTGATATTCCTACTTTTGATTTAGGTGTTTTCTCACAGGATTCACCCAAAAAGTAGTGAAATCGACACATGCAAAACCAGAGATAAAGTCCAAGGTTTCCCCTCATGAAGCTAGGGTAGAAGCTCGAACAAAACTCAAGCATGACAAAGATGTTGGTGAATCTTCGACATCTGCTAAATCAGTAAAGCGGAAGGGTAAAGAAATTGCTCGTGATGATGATTTCGTCGAAGAAGAAGTTATCCCGAAACCTGCAAAAAAAATCAAAGTTACTCCTACTGTCAAACCTTCAAAAAAGAAGAAGGTTCAAAAATCTCCTAAAATCATACCCCAACAGTCATTGGAGAAGGTAAAATTTTAGTAGTTACAATTTTGGTTCTTTTTTTTTTAGTTACAAAACTTGTTCTCATTCTCATGACTATACATATTTTTTATTTTTCTGTATTTATAGAAATTTTGTCTACATTGTGTATATTTATTGTTGGTTATCAACTTTTCTACATTTCCCTAGAAATTGTAGATTTCTTGTATATTATTCAAAATTATTTTGTTAGAGAATATACTGCATGATTTAGTTGGTTTTATTGGTTATTATTTGCTCTATTTGTAGATGTTAGTTTTATTTTCTGTAAATAAATTGTATATATTATGTCTAGTTGTTAGTTTCTAATTTCTTGCTCTAAACATAATTTTATCAGTGCATTTGTAGCTTCAATGTAGTCAGTTGTTATATATGTTTAGTAATTTTGCAACTTACTTGTATGCAATATATTAATGTCTTTCTGACTGTAGCTAAAGTGTAGTAGAATTGTGATTATTTTGTTTTTTTTGGTCTTTAAACAAGTTTTATTAACTTACTGTTTCTTTTGGTGCAAAATTGAACATTTTTTTGCACCACATGATGTTGATTATGGCATTACTAGGTTTCAGACATTATCCGACCCTGCTGTTCCTGGCCAAATCAAGGTGTTATTGTCTGAAAATGGGTTAAAGTTATTTAAGAAGACATGTTTTGGGCATTTTCTTTCCCTTCCCAAAATATGTATCCAAAATCAGGCAATTCACCTTCTCATCAAGTATGAATTGAACGCATCCGGTTCTCATTTTTTTTACAGCACAGATAAAGGGTGAGAGACTGAACTTTGGGTTGAGGGAGTTTGCCCTTATCACTAGCCTTAGATGTTTTACAGAATTAACAGACTTTGGTTAATTCGGGATTTGGAAGGGTTCGGGTTAAAATCGGAACACTTGGTTCCTAAAGGCTGGCTAAAAAAGGCTAAGTTTGATTTGAGTAAACGTTTTAAGTAAACTCCCTCGGAGTCAGGATTTGACGGTTCCAATAGGTTCGTATGTTGATTTTGGACTTGGGCGTATGTCCGGATCGAGTTTTGGATGACCCGCGAGCATTTCAGCCCTTAATATTGATAGTTAGTACCTTGAAAGTTTAAAGTTCTTTAAATTTGGATTAGAGTAGGTTTTGGTATTATCGAAGTCCATTTGGGATTCTGAACTGAGGAATAGTTCCGTATGGTGATTTAAGACTTGCACGCAAAATTTGCAGTCATTCCGAGTAGTTTAAGTATGTTTCGGCGCGTTCGGAGTAAGTTGGAAGAACTTGAAGTTCATAAGTTGATTCAATTTGGTTTAGGGTGTGATTCTTAGTTTTGGTTTTGTTTTTTGCGTTCTAAGGGTTTGAGCAAGTCCGTATCATATTACGGACTTGTTGGTATGTTTGGGCAAGGCCTCGGGGGCCTCGGGTGCAATCTGGGCGATGCACGGATTGAACTTGGACTCAAAAAGGGTTGTTGGTGCACCAGTTCTGGTGTGCCCGCACCTGCGAGCCTTTTGCCGCAGGTGCATGATTTTGGACGCAGAAGCGCCTTGGGAGTAGTTGGCCAGTGGTGCACAGAAGCGAAGGGGAGTGCGCAGAAGCGGACTCGCTTCTACGATGAGGAGCCACAGGTGCGAGAAGGCCGCAAATGCGCTTCCCTGACCGCAGAAACGTGACCGCAAAAGCGGGGTCACATCCGCAGAAGCGACCAGCTCTAGGCATGGGGAATTCTGCAGAAGTGGACCTAGTTCCGCAGAAGCGGTACCATAGATGCGGCCCAGTGACCACATGTGCGAAATAGATGGAGGCAGAATAGTCCATTTAATGCGGGACTTAGGCTATTTTGGCTCACTTTCTTTCATCTCTTGGGCGATTTGGAGCTCTTGGAGAGGGGTTTTTACCTAGCACTTTGAGGTAAGTACTTTTTATACAATGTGAGTTAAATACATAGACTATGGGTAGGTTTTAACATGTAAAAATTTTGAAAATCATGGGTTTAGATTAAAAACCTAGGTTTTGATAAAAATGGGATTTAACCATGAAAATGGTTATGGAATTGAGTGAAAACTATATATTTGAGTTTGTGAGGTTATGGGTAACAACTTTCTTCGAAATTTTTTGAAATCTGGACACGTGGGTCTAGGAGTAGATTTTAGAAATCTTCCAATTTGGGTTGAGTAATTACTCTAATAGTTGAATTATGAACTTTTGAACATGTATTGATTAATTTATATAACATTTGACTAGTTTCGGGTCGTTTGGCAATGAGTTGAGGATTTAAAGCATATTTGTGGATCGGGAGTATGCTTGAGAACGAGGTAAGTCTCTTGCCTAACCTTGTAAGAGAGAACTCATCCCTTAGGCGTATTTTTATTGTGAATTATATGTGTAGGGAGCTACGTATGTACTAGATGACGAGAGTTCGTACGTAGCTATATTCTATGTGATGTCCGGGTAGTCTTAGGCTTATACCATATTTTGTTTGCTCTATTATGTTGGTCATACATATTAATTGTCTTAACTAGAGCTGTGATTTAAGGATTTTAAGATTTAAAGTCTCCCGTTTAAATTTCTTATGAGTGGGGAAGAATGGAAGAATTTTATTATCACTTTGAGAAATCTATGTCCACTCGCATCGTAAGTATTTTCGTGAGCGAGGTAAATTTTCTCTACTCTCATGGGAGCTGGTCGTTCTCCTCAGCAGGTTAATAGATGCATATATGATTTGTCGTTCGACCCTCAACAAAGCACACAGTATATACATATAATTTGGATCGGGTCGTACGACCTCGGCATAAATCGTGCGTAATAATACTTGGAGCCTAATCTTCTTGATATGATTTTTATTGGCTTGAGAGGTTATAATTATTTAAATGATGGAAATTGACTTGGGATTTATTAAGTGGGCGTTTGGTACTTCGGTACGATATTTATGAATTATGGTTCAGTACTTCGGTATTCAGTATATCAATTGTACATACCAAATACCGTACCAAAGTAGTTCGGTACGGTTCGATATTTTCTTGTTTGGTTCGGTACGGTTTCAGTATCGTACGGTCCGTCTGTCCCTATTAATAGTGCAGTTATAACTTATAAGTTATAACACTCCCACAATCCCACTCTATGACAGAACACTTAATTTGCACATAACAATGAAGAACTTTCACTATTAGTCATGGAAACAGAACTACTACTCAATGTTAATTTACTTGGTTCAAACATCCATGCAGAAACTAATATGGATGTTTCTCACTTGAACTACCAGTCAGTTGGACAAAAGATACGATTATGGGTCATGATGCTCAATCAAGTTATGTACACCGGGGTTAGAAAAATTTTATAAGCTCCAACACAGCCTTCACGCTATTGCCTTTCATCTGCTTCAGCTTGCAGAGTTCTATGTATGCTATTGCAATTGCTTCTTGTATCAGAGGAAGTTGTTGTAAGTGGTTTGATAGACGATCGAAGCGATTCAGGTCCCTCTGCAGCAATCCTCTTGCACAGTGCATCACAATTACTGATTACCTCTGTCAATCGCCTTTTTAACTCCCCAAGTTCAACCTGCAAATCATGTACTACATGCAATTCAAACATTGAGTTAAAAAATACATTCCCTTGCTAGATTAAATACCTGGAATCAGATATCATATGGACAACTATTTAACTTTATTCTAAAGCCCCACACTATAGTAACCCTAGTGAATCCTTTGGGCATTTCTGTTTTCTTCTGCTTTTCGAGATTGGAAACTATAATTCCTTCTGATAGATCCAGTTAAAAAAAATACCTTCTGATAGATGTTGTGAGGCCACTGAAATAAACAATATGGATGTTTCTCACCTCTTAATTTCTGAAGCAATGCAGAAACCATAGAACTACTACTATGTGCAGAAACATGAAGAGGTAAATCCTAAAACGTATAAAACATAAAACTACTATATGCACTTATGCAGAAACCATAGAAAATATAGAACTACTATATCCAGAAATCATAGAACTCCCACTTAAATATACAATTTAATGAACAAAACCAATTAAAAACAAATAGAATACTTGGTACTAAAACAAAACCAATTCAGAACAGAAAATAGAACACTTAACCAGTTAATCCAATTAGCAAACAAGCAGTCGCTGAGGAGAGGAGTCGTCGTCGCCGAGGTCTTGAAGCTATTGTAGTCATGACTCGTGAATCCGCAGAAACCAAGCAAAGTTGATATATTTGAGAGAAGTCTAGGTTAGAAAATAGAAAGGGAAAGGGATTTTTTGAGCAGATAGCTTTTCATGTCTGCCTCTAAGCCTTTAAGGGATTAGGGAATTAGGTGTTTTGGGGTGTGGGCTTAGTCTTATTGGGATGAAAAATAAAAATAAAGTTGGGCTTGGACTAAAATATTTCGATATTTCGGTATACTGAAATATCAAAAACCCAATACTGTATACCGTACCGAACTACCGAAATATCGCAATTTCTATACCGAGATAAATCGATATACCGAAAAAATCAAAACCGAAATACCAAATTAATTTGGTTTGATTCGGAATTTAATTTTTCGGTTTATATGCCCACCCCGAATTATTAATGAAAGAAATATTTGTTTATCGCTTGTTATGGAGATTTATGGTTGTTTACATAACTCATGCTTATTTATAATTTTGGTATTTTATTGTTAGCCCATAGTAAGTGTCGAAGTCGACCCCTCGTCACTACTTCTTCGAGGTTAGACTAGATACTTACTGGGTACATATTGTTTATGTACTCGCGCTACACTTCTGCACTAACCGTGCAGGATCTGAGGCAGGTGCATCTGGACATCATCCTGGCGTGCACTCCTGATACATCGAGACTTAGCGGTGAGCTACCTTCCGAGCCGTTCTGCAGCACCCAAAGTCTTTCTTTTGTATTTACTTTTTGTCTACTTTATTTCAAACATTAGTTTAGTATTTTGTGTATTCTACTAGTAGCTTATACACTTGTGACACCAGGTCTTGGAAATTTGCTAGTAGACACTTAATGATTTTTGAGTATTTATTTCACTACACTTGATCTTACAATTTGTTACATTTTATTTTATTAAATTTTCTCATCTATTACTTATGTAATAATTAAAAATCAACTATTTCAAAAATGTTAAAAGAGTAGATACATGGTTAGTTCACTGTTGGCTTGCCTAGCGGTGACGTTGGGTGCCATCACGGCGACGTTGGGCGCCATCACGGCCTGTAGGAAATTGGGTCGTGACAACATGGTATCAGAGCACTAGGTTCACGTAGGTCTCATAAGTTATGAGCAGGCCTAATAAAGTCTTACGGATCGGTGCGGAGACGTCCGTACTTATCTTCGAGAGGCTATAGAGTGTTAGGAAACTAATCTTTCTTCATCTCCTACCGTGCAATTGATGTTGTGCTAAGTATCTCTCTCGTATTCTCTCATAGATGGTGAGAACGCGCGTAACATATGTACCCGATCATGGAGGAGCTGCTCCCCATGTCTCTAGAGGCAGAGGTCGAGGGAGGGCTCCAGCTCGTGGAAGAGGACGAGGATGTCCCAGAGTTGCTCCAGTTATGCCACCAGTGGATCTTGTAGAGGTTCCTATTATTGAGGAGCAGGGCGAAGTGCCTGCAGCAGAGCCATCCCCGGTGGATTTTATGTCTGCACCGGGATTCCAGGAGGTCATGGGCCGTATGCTACGGTTCATGGATTCTATGACTCAGGCTGGTTTATTTCCAGCAGACCCAACCACATCTCAGGCGGGAGGGGAGCACAGACCCCTACCGCTTAGGCTCCAGGGCATGCAACTGCCGTATATCAGACCCCGGGAGCACTACCCGTAGGCGAAGCTCAGCCAGTTGCAGCAGCTATACCTGGGCCCATACTGGCTGCGGCCGACGATCCGCATAGGCTATTGGACAGATGGACCAGGCTACAACCTCGAGTCTTTGGAGGTGAGCGACATGAGGACCCATAAGATTTTATTGATCGGTGCAGGGACAGACTGCACAACATGAGGATATTGGAGTCCCTTGGGTTGATTTTACTACCTTCCAGCTTGAGGGCAGGGCCCGTAGGTGGTGGCAGTCATATCTTCTCAGCAGACTAGCAGATTCTCCTCCCATGACTTGGGACCAGTTCACACGCCTCTTTTTGGATAGGTATATTCCACCATCTCAGAGGGAAAAGTTGCGATTTCAGTTTGAGCAGCTACAGCAGGGCCAGATGTCGGTGACCGACTATGAGGCGAGATTTTTTGAGTTGTCTCGCCATGCACTTATGATACTTTTGACCGATGCAGAGAGTGCAGAGGTTTGTGGCAGGTTTGCACTCTGCTAGCCAGGCCACTATGGCCCGAGAGGTTGAGATGGGGACTTCTTACGAGCTAGTTGTAGAGATAGCTCGGAGGATCGAGGGTGCACGTCAGCGTGATCGGGAGCAGGATACGAAGGATAAGCGGAATCGGTATTCTAGAGAGTTCAGTGGTGCCCCGACTGGGGGCAGGGGTCAGTTCATAAGGGGTCAGTCTAGCAGGCCCACATATCTCGCACCGCCTCCTTCCCGGGGTGCTCCAGTGCGACCCTACTTCAGTGCCATTCTGGAGAGTTCCTACCGGCCGCCAGCTATTCAGGATTCCTCTAGTGGGTATTCAGGGCATCAGGGTCAGACTTCAGGTCAGTAGTCCTCTATTCCTAGGGGTTGTTACGAGTGCGGGGATCTTGAACCTATGAAGGGGTTTTGTCCCAGACTTTGGGGCAAGGTAGTACAACAGGGTTACCAGCCCATGATTACAGCACCAGCTGCCGCACCAGCCGTCCGGCCGCCCAGAGGCGGAGGGCAGGTGAATAGGGGCCATCCAAGAGGTGGAGGTCAGTCAGGTGGAGGCCAGGTAGGTGGCGCTCCAGCTAGATTCTATGCTTTTCCGGCCAGACCAGATGCAGTGGCCTCAGATGTCATGATCACATGTTTTCTCATTTCCTGGGAGTTACTCGGGAGTCCTTGGGTACTCTTGTTTATGTGTCCACTCCAGCATGTGATTCTGTTGTTGTGGATCGGATCTAACAGTCCTGCATTGTTACTTTCTATGGTTATGAAACCAGAGAGGATCTTCTGTTGCTTGATATGACCGACTTTGAGGTCATCCTAGGCATATATTGGTTGTCTCCATATCATGCCATCCTTGATTGCCATGCCAAGACTGTTACCTTCACGATGCCAGATTTGCCTAGATTAGAGTGGAGGGGTTCGTCCGTCAGTGCATCTAGTCAGGTTATCTCCTTTCTGAAGGCTCGACACATGGTCGAGAAGGGGTGTTTGACTTATCTCGCTTGTGTTCGGGATACTACTGCATATACTCTATCGATTGATTCAGTACCCGTGGTCCGAGAGTTCTTCGATGTGTTTCCTTCTGATCTTCCAAGCATGCCACTAGATCGTGATATCAATTTCTATATTGATTTGGCTCCAGGTACCCAGCCTATCTCTATCCCACCGTACCGCATGGCTCCGAAAGAGTTGAAGGAGTTGAAAGAACATCTTGAGGAATTGCTAGCAAAGGGGTTTGTCAGACCGAGTATGTCCCCTTGGGGTGCCCCGGTGTTATTTATGAAGAAGAAAGATGGGACTATGCGGATGTAAATTGATTACCGCCAGTTGAACAAAGTTACTATTAAGAACAAGTACCCGTTGCCGCGTATTGATGATTTATTTGACCAGTTATAGGGTGCTAGGGTGTTCTCCAAGATCGACTTGATATCGGGGTACCATCAGTTGAAGATTCAGGATTTGGATGTTCCGAAGACGGCTTTCCAGACTAGATATGGCCATTATGAGTTTCTAGTGATATCCTTCGGTTTGACTAACACCCCGACGACGTTTATGGATTTGATGAACCTGGTGTTCATGCCATATATCGATTTGTTTGTCATTGTGTTCATTGATGACATTTTGATCTATTCACATAGCATGGAGGAGCACGAGCAGCATTTGAGAGTGGTGCTTCAGACCTTGCAGGAATAGATTCCGTAGCATTCTTGGGACATGTTATATCAGGCGAAGGTATTAAGGTAGATACCAAGAAGATCGAGGCAATTTAGAGTTGACCTCGTCCTACTACAGCGACTGAGATCAGGAGCTTCATAGGTTAGCAGGTTATTATCGTCAGTTTGTGGAGGGCTTCTCATTTATTGCAGCACCTTTGACGAGATTGACCCAGAAGGGTGCTCCATTCTGATGGTTCGACGATTGCGAGGCGAGTTTTTAGAAGCTCAAGACCGCATTGACTTCAGCACCGGTATTAGTGTTGCCTTCCGGTTCGGGGTAGTATACCATGTATTGCGATGCTTCACGTGTTAGTTTAGGTTGTGTATTGATGTAGGAGGGTCGAGTTATTGCATATGCTTCGCGTCAGTTGAAGCCTTATGAGAAATATTACCCCGTGCACGATTTGGAGTTGGCCGCGATTGTTCATGCTCTTAAGATCTGGAGGCATTATCTTTATAGGGTGTCCTGTGAGGTTTACACCGATCATCGCAGCTTGCAGCATCTGTCCAAGCAGAGGGATATCAATATGAGGCAACGCAGGTGGCTTGAGTTACTAAATGATTATGACATTACCATCCTTTATAATCCGGGCAAGGCGAATGTAGTTGCGGATGCCTTGAGCAGAAAGGCGGAGAGTATGGGTATTTTGGCCTCCATTTCAGCAGAGGAGAGGCCACTAGCTTTGGACATTCAGTCCTTAGCTAACAGACTTGTGAGGTTGGATATTTCATAGCCCAGCCGAGTTCTTGCATGCATCATCGCTCAATTTTCACTATTCGAGCAAATCAAGGCTCGCCAATTTGATGATCCGCACTTGTTGGTTCTCAGAGAGACGGTACTACAGGGTGGTGCCAAGGAAGTTACTATCAGCGAGGATGGTGTTCTACGACTCCAGGGTTGCCTATGTGTTCCTAATGTTGATGGCTTGAGGGAGAAGATCCTAGAGGAGGCACACAATTCTCGGTATTCTATTCATCCAGGTGATACGAAGATGTATCGTGACCTAAGGCAGCATTATTGGTGGCGGTGGATGAAGAAAGACATAGTTGAGTATGTGGTGAGGTGCCTAAATTTCCAGCAGGTCAAGTATGAGCATCAAAGGCCAGGTGACCTACTTCAGCAGATGACTATACCTGAGTGAAAATAGGGGCGCATTACTATGGACTTCGTAGTTGGGTTGCCGTGGACCTTGCGGAAGTTTGATGCAGTTTGGGTCATTGTCGATAGGTTGACGAAGTTAGCACACTTCATTCTGGTTGTGACCACGTATTCTTCAAAGAGGTTGGCACAGATTTATATTCAGGAGATTGTTCGGTTGCATGGTATGCCTATCTCCATTATATCAGATAGAGGCCCTCAGTTTACTTCGCATTTTTGGAGAGAAGTACAGAGTGAGTTAGGGACCCGTGTAGAGCTCAGCACAGCCTTTCATCCGTAGATCGATTGGCAGTCGGAGCAGACAGTTCAGATTTTGGAGGATATGCTCTGAGCATGTGTGATTGACTTCGGAGGGCAGTGGAACCGATTCTTGCCTTTGGCCAAGTTTGCTTACAATAACAGTTATCAGTCCAGCATCGAGATGGCTCCATTTAAGGCTTTATATATTCGGCGATGTCGTTCGCCCATCGGATGGTTTGATCCCAGCGAGGCTAAGTTATATGGTATTGATTTATTAAAGGATGCCTCGGAAAAGGTAAAGTTGATCCAGGAGCGACTTTGCACAGCACAGTCCAGACAGAAGAGTTACGCGGATCAGAAGGCGCGTGATTTATCTTTTATGGTAGGTGAGAAGGTTCTCTTGAAGGCCTCGCCGATGAAGGGGATCATGAGGTTCGGAAAAAAGGGCAAGTTGAGCTCAAGGTTTATAGGTACGTTCGAGGTGTTGAAACGAGTTGGGGAGGTTGCTTATGAGCTTTCTTTGTCTCCCAGTCTATAGGGAGTTCATTCGGTTTTCCACGTGTCTATGCTCCAGAGGTATCACGCCGACAGGTTGCATGTGTTGGACTACAGCAGGGTTCAGTTAGATGAGAGCCTGGGTTATGAGGAGGAGCCAGTTGCCATTAATGATAACAGGTTCGCCAGTTGAGGTCCAAGAAGATTTCTGTAGTAAAGGTTCAGTGGAGGGGTCAACCAGTCGAGGAGGCAACTTGGGATACCGAAGAGGACATGCGGAGACGATAGCCACACTTGTTCAGCACTCTAGGTATGATTCTAGACACATTCGAGAACAAACGTTTGTATAAGAGTTGGAAAATATAACGACCCGACCGGTCGTTTTATTTTCTAGATCCTCATTCCCCTAAATAAGATTCCCCGTATGTGCTTTTACTATTTTATGACTTTCGGGGATAGTTATTTCGGGATTTGGAAGGGTTCGGGTTGAAATCGGAATACTTAGTTCCTAAAAGCTGGCTAAAAGGGGCTAAGTTTGACTTGAGTCAACATTTTGAGTAAACGACCTCGAAACTGGAATTTGACGGTTCCAATAGGTTCGTATGTTGATTTTGGACTTGGGCGTATGTTACATCCCGCATTTTCGTATGTTAAAGTTTCGTCTTCAGTTAATTGACGTAGACTCGGGGATGAGATTTTCTTGAGATTATAAGCATTATACTATTTCAAACACATGTTGAATAAATTCGTGAAGGAGAGAAGGTAAGCAAATAGAAGAAAATGAGTTTCGTTAAAGGTTGTCGATTTGGGATATAATACGGTCCGAGTCAAAATACCTGATGTTTATAGACTAATGTCACACAAGGTACTCCATGACCATAATAGTATGATGCATAAAGTGTATTAAAAATAAGTAGAATTTTAAGTAATTTGAGATAAATTTTAATTATTAGGGTAATTGGTTAATTATCGGATAGCGGAATATTACCTAATTAATTAATTAATTAATTATAGGATAAGATTAAAATACCCACCCCACCCCCGCGTGGCAGCTTTAGCCTTAAACAAATTGTGACTCATGCCTTTAGTCCATTCAATTAGTAGGCACATGGACATTAATTCATTTAGTCAATTTAGCAAGTGGAGTAAGTGACTCTTGCCTTCTTAAGCTATTTATACGTAGAAGGTGGAGTCATATTAGTCATTAAACTTGTCTTCCATGGATATCAATCCATTTTGACAAAATCATGATATACTCAGAAAGGCTACATAAAGAACAAAAGTGAGGAAAAATTTGAAAACTTCATACTACAACAGCAGCAATTAACAATCAGATGTTAACTTCACTTTCTAGGATTTTAAATACAAAGACCATTTCATTCTCAAAGACTACAAATCAGACGCGAGGTTTTGGAGATTAGCAAGGTGATTTGTTACAAATTGCTACAAATTCGTAGAAATTCTTACAAAATACTACGACATAATTTCTTCAATCAATGAGGTTTCTTAGCACATTAACAACGGGATTTTGTAATTCTAAGGGAGTACGGTGCAATCCTTTTCAAGAATATCGTACGGATTTTTCCCTACTCCAGGTATGTTAAGGCTATCCCTTCTTTCTTTTGGCATTATCTATACGACACGAACGAAACGAGCAAATGCACAATTTTCATAAATGACTCTATTCATAGAAATATTAGGGGTGTTCGTCGGTCGGTATGGTACAATATTTAGACATTTCGGTTCGGTATTTTTGGTATTCGGTTTCTTAAAATACTATAACAATACCATACCTAATTAAATTCGGTATGGTTCGATTTTTCTCTTTTCGGTTTCAGTTTTGGTTTATTCAGTTCGGTAACTTCGGTTTATTCGATTTGAATACTAACAAGTGCATAGAGTCATAGACTATAATATTCTTAATTAATGTACTCAAAAGTACAAAACAGAAAATGTTTGTTGACAAAACTTTTGTCCAAAACAAGGAAATATCAACCTAGAGAGAGAAAACTGCACATAAAGGAATAAATTTGATCATTAGAAATATCTTCTTACTTGCTTAGAGTTAATTGATGAACTTAGAGAATAAAGGAAAGTAAAATTTTGATTTTTTATATTTACGTTATAATTAATAATATGTATTTTATGTAATATAATATATATTTCGGTACGGTATCGGTATTTCGGTATTTTATTTAAAAATACCAAATACCATACCTAATACCATATTTTTAAAAAAGTATAAACCAAATACCATACCGAATACCAAAATATCAAATACCAAATACCAAAATTTTCGATTTCGGTACGGTAATTCGGTATTTACCAAATTATGCACAACCCTAGTCTATATTCTTAATTCCCAATGTGAATTATTATTATATCTTCTGTTCATGGGTCTTAGAAAAATACGTATTTGATAAAATTTATCCGACAAGCATATTATTTTTATGACATTCCGAAAAAATCATATTAACATATTTCTTATGCATTTCATGCATTTATACATGTACATTGACCAATGACCAGATGGCATTATATACGCGTATATTATATGTGTATGGGATATGGAAAAAGGTTATGGCGTTATATACGCACCACCACCTGATCAGCTGGTATACGTTGATGATTTGCCCACAGTGGCCGAAATGATATGATGGGATGCCCTTAGAGGCTTGATGATGTTATGAACACATATACCTATGCATGGTATGGAATTTATACGTATATGCATGACGTTATAAAAATGAAATGATTTAGAGCTATGCAGACGTACATGTCGAGTCTTTTACTCCATGTTTCTCTCATGTATATTATTTACTGATTTTCATTCCTTACATACTCGGTACATTATTTGTACAGACGTCCCTTTTGCCTGGGGACACTGCGTTTCATGCCCGCAGGTCTCGATAGCCAGGTCGAGAGTCCTCCAACTAGGCGATCAGCTCAGCAGAAGATATTGGTGCACTCCATTTGCTCCGGGGTTGCTTGTTTGGTCAGTATGATTTAGATGTGTATGGTTTGGTATGGCGGGGCTCTGTCCCGACCTTTATGACAATTATGTACTCTTAGAGGCTTGTAGACATATGTCGTGTACGTGAAAGATTGTACGGCCTTGTCGGCCTATGTTTTGAGTTTATAAATGATCATGTTGGCCTATTAAGCCCGTATGTCACGTGTATATGATGAAGTAATAAGAAAGATACGTTACGTTGGTACTCGGTTGAATAAGTTACCGGGTGCCCGTCACGGCCCATCGGTTCGGGTCGTGACAAAAGTGGTCTCAGAGCAGATCTATCCTAGGGAGTCTACAAGTCGTGTCTAGTAGAGTCTTGTTTATGGGTGTGTTGTGCACCACACTTATAAGCAGGAGGCTACAGGGAATTTAGGATTGCCACTCTTTATTCTTACTCTAGATCGTGTCATAGAGCTCAATTGTAAGAACTCAATTTCCTAACTCTATTTTATTCATAATACGACGATGCCTACATCCAGAAAGACAGTTGGTAAGAGATATATCTATGAAAGAATTGAGTCAGAGGAACTCGATTTTTGCATCATGCTTATGATGGATAAATATGAGGTATTAAGCAAATCATGTGTATACTAATATGTGTAAGATTCTTAATAAGGATCCCTAAGGCAAGAATACCAATCCACTCTTACGGTAAAAAGGAATAAGGAGGGAGACACAAGTTTCAGCAAGTAAAAGAAGCAAGGTGAAGAAGGGTACGAGGAACCCAGTTAAGGAAGATTATCAGTATTACAATTCCGACAGAAAAATATAAGCATTGTGAGTTACCCTCAACAGGAACAGAGGTATGTATAATTGGCCACACCCATCTTAGTTATACCTTATTGGGGACTACGTTAGTTGACATTTCCGAAGGATATTGCAAATGTGCTAACAGGTCTCCTTATGAGACACCCAGATGGTACATTCTAGGATAGTATAGCTAGATATGTATACTAGAATGTCCAAGGACAGGCACTGGAATCCTGGAAAAATAAATATTATCTTAGTATGGCTCCCGTCCCTAGTAGAGAGATAATGCTAGGCAACCTGAAGAGCCAGTGGATGGAACAAAGGGGAGCTAAAAGCAAAAGAATATCTTGTTGAAGTTTTCATAATAAAGTGATAGACATAAATGTTAGCAGGAAATAAGAAGAGAGCTAATGAAGCATTAAGAGTAAGATATGACACATGGATGACAACGGTAGATAAAAAGATGACAGTATTATAGATCTATAGTCAAGTGAAGGAAGAGACGAGAGGTGACAGGCCTTAAGACAACAAAAGAGTATAGCCATAAAGTCATATCCTCACTTCGAGATATAAGTTCGTGACTCCAACGCAACTACCGGAAGAAAAAGTTAAACCCCAGAATAATAGGAATCAGTATGGGCTGGTGAACAAGATAGACTAAACATGAATTAGGGACTGAGTGATTGGATAATAGTCAGCATCATGAGAGTTTCAGATTTCGTTCCGGCGATAATAGAATGGACAACAGAAGAAGATTCATGAGAAATTCAGAGAATGGTCATTTAGGAAGACGCTTCCCCAAAGTAAGCAAGGTGAGTAAAGTTAAGTTTAAGGGATTGTATGTGCCAGTTACACTAAGTGTCATCCTTGCGAGCGAGAAATTTCGTCATCCTCGGTGCAGAAGGATTACCGCAAGGCGAGTAAGGATCATCAATGATGTAAAAAGACGATAAATATAAAGAGGTAAAATATCTATAGGTAGATCGTCGTAGCGCTAAATCTCAGTACTCCCCTAAAGGGGGCAATATGGAGTGATGTGGCATTAAGTTAGAATTAAGTAGCTTTAGTAATAATGGAATGGTAAAGGAGGAATGCGATAAAAATGAGAAAGGAATGAGATTGTACTTATTCAAACCCTACAAATATGCTACGATTCCAGAATATTATACAAACACGGCGTCAAGGAGAGGAAGTAAGGGTTTCTGCCCGAGATGTTATTGAAATATAAGGAGCCAGTGCGAGACGTAATTTAATGCAAAGGAAATAACCCAAGAAAGATTAGGCAGAATATTGATATGAGAATGGGCCAACGATTAGTTAGTAGTTGATTCAGGAAGAGTCTAGTTATGGCTAGACAAGAGGATACAGACAAATCAATAGATCAAGCAAGATAAATAGAGTGAACCCCAACATGGGGAATTCAGTCTCGCAGGTATGACATCGTGACCTTGAGAAATATTCAGATAAGAGTTGGGGTAGTTAAAGATACCATATGAGTATTATGGAAATAAAAGAGAGTCCCTCTGGGAAAACAATCAAAACTTCAGTTTAGAAGATACCGTACGAGCACATGAGCATGGAGGAAAGTAACTAAGGATAATTATATGTGAGTACGAACATCAAATATTCTATCGGGTATACGATGTAATAAGCTCACAACTTTACAAGAGTCGGAGGGTCCTCCCTAAATACTACAATGAAAGACTAGTTGAAAAAGTAAGGAAGAAGGCTTCAACCTAAGTTCAGTGACCTAAGGAGGGAATGGTCTTATAATAATAGTCTCACAACAAAATTGTATGCACTCTATAAGAAAATGGAACCTACCGTGGCTAATGAACGGGAAGTAAAATCAGAAGTAATATTCAAGATCATATGAGTTGCACGAAAACTCTGGCATGCGTGGGAACTAAGATAAGCTAAGTATGCACGCAACAAGAGGGCAGAAAGACCAAAAAAAGTAACAGCTTACGTTAAAGAAAGCGAAGAAGGAACGAAAGGAATTATTCGATCAATGATCCCGAGTTGGT
Organism: Nicotiana tabacum; assembly: GCF_000715075.1. Lineage (NCBI taxonomy): Eukaryota > Viridiplantae > Streptophyta > Magnoliopsida > Solanales > Solanaceae > Nicotiana > Nicotiana tabacum. The sequence goes on from NC_134098.1 coordinate 121,482,605, forward strand.
GACGTTATGAATGCACTTAAGAGTTTGGAGTGGTATACCTGCAGCATATATATCCGTAGAAGATTCTGGTATACGTTAAAAGAAAGAATTGAGCCCAGGTCATAGACGAAGGATTGAATTGTTAGAGGATTGTATCATGGATATCCCTCAGCGCCCATGAAAGGCTAAAGTAATAACTAATACCAGGAGCCGCAGGTCGGAAGATAACTTAAGCCTACATAAAGGCTGATTAGAAAGAAGAGAACTAAAGAGTTACATCGACTAAGTAAAACAGGAGTGGACCAAGAGAATTATAGACCTCAGGATCACTCTTAAATAGCAGAGGTATAAGAGATATGGTACAGTAGCCATATTTTATAACGGCTCTACGATGGAGCCAACTAAAGAGTACCAGCCTCATAAGAAGTCAGTATGAAGCTCCCACCGGATTGTGTATGCACCAGAGGTGCAAGTATTATAATAGAGCTTCAAGTTATAGACGTGAATTACACCTAGATGGAAGGGAGGTCATGAAAGAGATAGAAGATAAAATGCGAGATTTTAAGGTAAGTAAGGTAAAGGTGAACAACATACGAGATACTCAAAGGAAAAAGATCATGAATAGTCCATACGTCGAATAAAAGGGCTAGAAGCGCGGGGATTTGGTATCTAGGAATAATAGCGGCATCGTCAGTAGCATATCTTCCAGCCTATGGTCTAGGTATCGAAAAGCCTGACTAAGAGAGTAAAGAAGAGTTAGAGACGATGTGATGTCTCTCTTGATGTTCCAAAATAACACAAGGAAGTCTATGATACAAGCAAGTTGAAAGGTTGCAAGTAATATAAATAGATATGTGTAGGTCGCAAGCTATTGTATAGTGAAGCGACAAGGTTTTAGGAAGACAGGAGTAAGGATAAGAAAAGGCAAGTGAGAAGGTGAAAAAATGGATAAATCCTCAGGATTAAGCTCATGAAAACAAGAAGAGTGATGGTTTCTCTAAGTTATACAAAGCTCACTATAGCCTGAATGAACTCAAAGGAGTCTAAGACTAATAGCATTTAGAAGAGATAGAATGCTGCCCTGGTAATAGAATGAGGGTGTAATTGTGATAGATAAAGGATGATGTTTGGGCCTTCGATTGAGTAATGATCTGACGAAAAAAATAAGGGGATCTCATGAATTGGACAGGATTAAAATACCCACGCAAGGTAAATCACATTGGGATGTTGTGAGATACGGTCATGAAAGCATGGTATCGCCCCAGGTGGATCAGTCTAATCATTTCAGATGTTCCCCGATGAAACATGAACCCTAGCGGCAGTGTTACAAAAAAAGGTTAAGTTATCAAGGGTAGATTATAGATCAATATTGAGGTGAATCAACAATAGATGGGTGAAAGTTATAAAGTATGAGATGAGATAAGGCTGTCATTCTTGAGATGAACAGTAATGAGGAAGCATCAAAAGACAGAGATTTATATATATGGGATAAGCAACTAACGTAACCTGGAGTTTGGTAGAAGACCTCAGTAACGATAAATCAAGGTAAGAGTTATGATATATTATGACCTACTTAGATGCAGTAAAGTCATACGGATGGATAATCGGGTCTATGAAACAAGATATAGCAATATTCGTAAGTTCGACAAGGTACTAAGCGAAGAACTTCAATATGCCTATAGATGCCTAGAGGGACATCTTGTCAAGCTCTGTATATGTTTACAAAGTGAGGCCTAGAGATGGGCTAAAATCTGGAGGAAAAAGGAGAGAAGAGCTGCATAAGCGCACTTACAAGGTAAGAGTCGTACAGGCCGTATGACAGAAGGTAGCAACAGTTACGAGACTGGAAGGATTCCGACCATAAGTCATGGTGTGAGAAAAAGGCCTAAAGGGGGGGGGGAGGGGATGCCCTGGCCTTTGGATTTATTCACAGAACAGTTGCCTAGATGGCAAGAAGAGTATTAGAGTATTCGCAAGAGCTATGGGTTATGAGAATGATAAGGGCATCAGTCAACATTCGAGGACGAATGTTCCAAAGGGGGGAATGATGTTACATCCCGCATTTTCGAATGTTAAAGTTTCATCTTCAGTTAATTGACGTAGACTCGGGGATGAGATTTTCTTGAGATTATAAGCATTATACTATTTCAAACACATGATGAGTAAATTCGTGAAGGAGAGAAGGTAAGCAAATAGAAGAAAATGAGTTTCTTTAAAGGTTGTCGATTTGGGATATAATACGGTCCGATCAAAAATACCTGGTGTTAATTTGAGATAATTTTTAATTATGCGGGTAATTGGTTAATTACCAGGTAGCGGGATATTAACTAATTAATTAATGAATTGATTATAGGATAAGATTAAAATCCCCACCCCCACGTGGCAGCTTTTGCCTTAAAAATATTGTGACTCATGCCTTTAGTCCATTCAATTAGTAGGCACATGGACATTAATTCATTTAGTCAATTTAGCAAGTGGAGTAAGTGACTCTTGCCTTATTAAGCTATTTACACGTAGAAGGTGGAGTCATATTAGTCATTAAACTTGTCTTCCATGGATATCAATCCATTTTGACAAAATCATGATATACTCAGAAAGGTTACATAAAGAACAAAAGTGAGGAAAATTTTGAAAACTTCATACTACAACAGCAGCAATTAACAATCAGATGCTAATTTCACTTTCTAGGATTTTAAATACAAAGACCATTTCATTCTCAAAGTCTACAAATCAGATGCGAGGTTTTGGAGATTAGCAAGGTGATTTGTTACAAATTGCTAAAAATTCGTAGAAATTCTTACAAAACACTACAACGTAATTTCTTCAATCAATGAGGTTTCTTAGCACATTAACAATGGAATTTTGTAATTCTAAGGGAGTACGGTGCAATCCTTCTCAAGAATATCATATGAATTTTTCCCTACTCCAGATATGTTAAGGCTATCCCTTCTTTCTTTTGGCATTATCTATACGACACGAACGAAACGAGCAAATGCATAATTTCCATAAATAACTCTATTCATGTAGACATATGTCGTGTACGTGAAAGATTGTACGGCCTATTAGGCCCGTATGTCACGTGTATATGATGAAGTAATAAGAAAGATACGTTACGGTACTCGGTTGAGTAAGGTACCGGGTGTCCATCGTGGCCCATCGGTTCGGGTCGTGACAGTGTATGTTCGTATCGGATTTTGGATCACCCGGGAGCGTTTCGGTGCTTAATATTGATAGTTGGCACCTTGAAGGTTTAAAGTTTTTTAAATTTGGTTTAGAGTAGGTTTTGGTGTTATCGAGGTCCATTTGGGATTCTGAGCTGGAAAATCGTTCCATATGGCGACTTAAGACTTGCACGCAAACTTTGGAGTGATTCTGAGTAGTTAAAGTATGTTTCGGCGCGTTCGGAGTAAGTTGGAAGAACATGAAGTTCATAAGTTGATTCGATTTGGTTTGGGGTGTAATTCTTAGTTTTGGTGTTGTTTTCCGCATTCCGAGGGTTCGAGCAAGTCCGTCTCATGTTTACGAACTTGTTGGTATGTTTGGACGAGGCCTCGGGGGCCTCAGGTGCAATCCGGGCGATGCATGGATTGAACTTGGACTCAAAAAGGGCTGTTGGTGCACCAGTTCTAGTGTGCCCGCATCTGCGAGCTTTTGGCCACAGGTGCGAGCCCGCAGGTGCGTGATTTTGGCCACAGAAACGGCTTGGGATAAGTTGGCCAGTGGTCCGCAAAAGCGGACTCGCTTCTGTGATGAGGAGGCACAGGTGCGAGAAGGCCGCAGAAGCGGGGTCACGTCCGCAAAAGCGGACATCGCTGGGCCTGGGGTATTCCGCAGAAGCGGTACCGCAGATGCGCCCCAGTGACCGCAGGTGCGAAATAGATGGAGGCAGAATAGTTTATTTAATGCGGGACATAGGCTATTTTGGCTCACTTTCTTTCATCTCTCAGGCGATTTTGGAGCTCTTGGAGAAGGGTTTTCACCTAGAACTTTGAGGTATGTAATTTCTATACAATGTGAGTTAAATACATAGATTATGGGTAGGTTTTAACATGTAAAAATTGTAAAAATTATGGGTTTAGATGAAAAACCTAGGTTTTGATAAAAATGAAATTTAACCACGAAAATGGTTATGGAATTGAGTGAAAACTATATATTTGAGTTCGTGAGGTTATGGGTAACAACTTTCTTCAAAAATTTTCGGAATCCGAGCACATGGGCCCGGGGATAAATTTTAGGAATCTTTCAATTTTGGTTGGATAATTACTATAATAGTTAAATTATGAACTTTTGAACATGTATTGATTAATTTATATAACATTTGACTAATTTCGGGTCGTTTGGCAACGCGTTGAAGATTTAAGGCATATTTGTGGATCGGGAGTGAGCTTGAAAACGAGGTAAGTCTCTTGCCTAACCTTGTAAGAGGGAACTCATCCCCTTAGGCATATTTTTGTTGTGAATTATATGTGTGGGGAGCTACGTACGCACTAGGTGACGAGATTCCGTGTGTAGCTATATTCTATGTGATGTTCGAGTAGTCTTAGACTTACACCATATTTTGTTTGCTCTATTATATTGGTCATACATATTAACTGTCTTAACTAGAGTTGTGATTTAAGGATTTTTAGATTTAAAGTCTCCCATTTAAATTTCTTATGTGTGGGGAAGAATGGAAGAATTTTATAATAACTTTGAGAAATCTATGTCCACTCGCGTTGCAAGTATTTGCGCGAGCGAGGTAAATTTCCTCTACTCTTATGGGAGCGGGCCATTCGTCTCGGCAGGTTAATAGATGCATCTATGGTTCGTGTTATTCGACCCTCGGCAGTGCCCATCGTATATACATATATTTTGGATCGGGTCGTACAACCTCGGCATAAATCGTGCGTAATAATACTTGGAGCCTAATCTTCTTGATATGATTTTTATTGGATTGAGAGGTTCAATTATTTAAATGATGGAAATTGACTTGGGATTTATTATTAGTGAAAAAAATATTTGTTTATCGCTTGTTATGGAGATTTATGGTTGTTTACATAACTCATGCTTATTTAGAATTTCGGTATTTTATTGTTAGCCCATAGTAAGTGTCGAAGTCGATCCCTCGTCATTACTTCTTCGAGGTCAGACTAGATATTTACTGGGTACATGTTGTTTATGTACTCACACTATACTTCACCACTAACCATGTAGGATCTGAAGCAGGTGCATCTGGACATCATCCCGGTGCGCACTCCTGATAAATCGAGACTTAGCGGTGAGCTGCCTTCCGAGCCGTACTGCAGCACCCGAAGTCTTTATTTTGTATTTACTTTCTGTCTACTTTATTTTAGACAGTAGTTTAGTATTTTGTGTATTCTACTAGTAGCTCATACACTTGTGACACCAGGTCTTGAAATTTTACTTGTAGACACTTAATAATTTTTGAGTATTTATTTCACTACACTTGATCTTACAATTTGTTACATTTTATTTCATTAAATTTCCTCATCTCTTACTTATGTAATAATTAAAAATCAACTATTTCAAAAATGTTAAAAGAGTAGATACACGGTTAGTTCACTGTTGGCTTGCCTAGCGGCGACGTTGGGCGTCATCACGGCCTATAGGAAATTGGGTCGGGACAATGATCCCCCTCTACTTGTCATGCATCGGCTTCTATGGCAAGCGTCCAGATATCAACTACAAGAACACAAAGGCATATATTGAAAATGGTGTTACTGACCCTCTTGACATTTAGTGGTTGGTCAGTGAAATACCCCAGCAAAAAGAAGGATCATTGTATGTGCTGCTTTTCTTTCTATCTATTTAACCAATTGTATTTTACATTGAATGCTAAATCTTTTCCCCTATTATTTTTTGTAGTGATTGTGGTGTATACGTGACGGCATTTACAGAATATGTCAGCATTGGAGAGCTACCGATTTCAAAGGAAGACCTTTCTGATATTGATCAACACCGTAGACGTTATGAAGCGCTCCTTTGGGATTATACTAGGAAAAAGCAAGAGCTTGGTGCAATTAGTGAAAGTGAGGTGACTGGCAGATTAGCAAGAAGAAAAGGTGCACCAGCTGTGAACGAAAGAACACAAGTTCGGAAAAAGAAGAATTAGTTGCCCTTTTCAGTAGAAAAACTGTAGTTAAAGTGTTTAGTTGTAGCTGGATTATCATAAAGTTGTAGACAAATTATTTATTAAGAATAAGTCAGCTGCAATTTATTTGTAGCAGATTTGTGCTACAGTTGTTTTACCTTTTGTTTTGTTATTTTGTTCAGAATTCTACTACTTACAATAGAAAACATCAGTGGCTTTTTTTTTTGGTTGAAAGTTGTTAGTACTTGATCTCGATATTAGTACGATATAATTTCTTTACAGCATAACTACAATTATGTCTATAATTACTATAAAAAAAATATATAATCTATTCAATTTTAGTAGTGTTGTTAGGAACGACTGAAAAGTAATAAATAAACCCAGTATTTGGACAAAATAACTACAAACCAATTGCACTAAGAGTTGAAATATGTTTAGCAAACATTCATTATAGGAGACAATCTTTATTCAAATTAGCAACACAATTATACCACAACTATAATTCTCCAGAATAGAACAAATACAACTTCATATGTCTTAAAGGACATATTATCATCAACAGTACTCAGTAAAAAAAAACTTTAAACTATATCAATTTTTATTTCCTTTTAGGAGCATTCCTACAAGATCTTTTGTTATGCCTTTCTGGTCCGCAGTTGCCATATGAAACCTTGTACTTCTTTGTATTTACTTCATCATATGGTTTGTATCTTTGTTTTTTAGGTCTCCCGGGCTGCCTTTTCCCAGTAGGTGGCTTTACAACTTCTTCAGTTATATGTTCTGGCACATTCCATTTGCTTTCATTAGGCAGCGAGTCTACTGGTATTTCATAAGTCTGCAGAAGACTCTCCCTCGTGTAATAAGGAGAACAATAGTTTTCATAAGACTTGTTCCTGTGCCTCAAAGCCGCCAAAGCATGTGGACAAGGAAGTTCATCAAGCTGGAATTGTCCACAACTACATCTCTAATTTTGAAGGCAAATAATGATGTGCTTCACACCATCTATCACAATATGGATGTAATATGTTAAAGCTCGCATCTACAATTTCATTACAAACACACAAAGAGTTGTCAGCAACATGACAAAACAAAATAACTACAATTATACAATAATATTTCTGCAATTAACAGTATATATTTAGTTTAATGGAATCAATGATCTGATGTTATTGGCTATAACTTACTCTCATCTTCTGCGATAATGTCCTGTTGTCCTCCAACTCTTTGTTGTATTTTTTTCCAAGGTATGTGAACGTACCCTTTGCATTCAATAACTTTTCATTAGTCCAACGTTCAAGAAGAGTCCTTATGTACTCTAATAGTTCTACTACGGGCAGCTCTCTTGCATCTTTGGTTACTGCATTCAATGACTCTGCAATATTTGATGTCATTGTCCATGTTCTATTCACCGTAGCATGTACTCGACACCATTTGTGATAGCCAATATCATATAGGTATGCTTTAACATGTGTGTCGATCTCTTCAATCTTTGACATTCTTTCATTAAATTCATCAAGCGTGTATGATCGTACCGTGACAAAGTACAATTTGTTTAACTTTAGATGACCCTTCTTGAACTTTGACATTACATTTGTCCAAGTATGCCACATGCAAGCATAATGTGGCGTGCCGGTATAAACAGTAGATGTTGCCTTTATACTCTTATTCCGGTCCGAAACAACACACATATTTGATTTTTCACCATATGCATATTTGAATTGCTCAAAAAACCACCTCCATGATGCGTCATTTTTTTAATCAACAACGGCGTATGCTAGTGGTAATATGCTACCTATCACATAGGTAGCAGAAATAAATTCAATTTCAGTAATAAAACTTGAAAATATAAAAAATACAGTCTCATAAACAACTTTATTATAATATTTTTATAATTAATCTACATTACATGATGCATCCATTGTGCTAGTTGTTAGCATGATTCCTCTGTATGCCGACTTTGAGAAGGTGCTATCGACTACTATAACTGGCCTACAATGCTCACAACCCTTGATGGACGTACTAAGAGCAACAAATGCATACAAGAAACAGTCATCTTCAGTCTTATGCAATTTCACTACCGACCCCGAATAAGTCTTCTCCAGAATATACAAATAACTCAGCAAGCGACTGTAGGAATCAGCAGGATAACCTCTCAAAAATCCCAAAGCCTTTTCCTTCGCTCTCCAAGCTTGCATGTATGTAAGTTCACACCATGTTCCGACAACATGTCAGTTTGTATGTCTTTTGGTGTGTATATTATCTTAGGATCCATATATTTTGGCATCACCATGCTGCCAACTACCATGGCAGTAGCTTTGTGTTGTATATATGTGTTGTCCATCAAAGAGCATGTGTGCAAGCTATTGAATTTTCGAACCTTGAACAATGCTGATTCATTTATGCTGGAGGACTTGAAGTGCCACGTATAATTGTCCCCAACACACACGAGGCAGTAGCTACAGAATAACAATTAAACAAATGTTATGCAAATTGTAGCTACAGATTACGAGGTTGTTTATGCACAATAATTTTTTTAAAACAATTTATATACAATTTATATACATGAAAACTACAACTTATACACAATATGAATTTGACAAATAAAATGTGCATACCTTCTTGCACTAGACCTTTTCACCCTAAATTGAAACTTATTCATGACAGAATAGTGCTTCATTGCACTGACAATTGTTTGTTTGTCTTGGTAAACTTGGCCTAATTCAACTACATTTGGCGCATGTTCTGTTATGATAACGCTTTCATATTCCAAAATTGTCAGAGATGTTGGCATATCAATCAACTTCACTGTTCCTGATACTTCTCCAATTGTGTTACAATTGCTTGACAAATGTACCACGTTAGTATTACGATAATCAGAAGAACCTGCACTCAATTAAAAGTATAGTAATTCAGACCTCTGTATATTCACGTGTTGAGTATTTAACAGAATACTTGTAGATATTTTGTTATGTGATCACATTTTTTATTTTTTTCAATTGTATTTAGAGACATAACAATTGAACTATATTTGATATGTTGTATAGTTGTAGAAAATTTGTAGTAAAATTGAAGAACACTTAAAATTAAAAAATATCAGCATTGGAAAAATAAAGCAAACCTACAATTGTGCTCGCATTCGACATACTGCATTCCAAATTAAAATCACGTAATTTTATACATAGCGGATACATTCCTAAGTTTTTATTTTCCTTTTTAGCCTCCATATACACTCGAACTCCCATATCATTCCGAATTTGCATTAGAGGACAACGTTCGTTCACAGTGTATTTGATTTCGATGATTTTTGCAGAGGTATCGATCATTAGATGCTCTGCAATTGCGGAATTCAATTGACTATAATTCGAATCTTCATTGACTATAATTCCATCAACATCAAAATCTTTGTATCTTCCAATACTATCTCACCGACCATTGAGCTGTAGCATATTCGCTAATTTTGACATTATGTCAGCGAAATTTAATTCAATTGTAGCTAATTGTTTGTAATTATTTCCTTCAAAACCTTTATTTATGGAAAACTATAGGAAATCCGAGAAAACCATAGAATAGAAGGATACTACAGATATGTTACCTTGATTATGGTACAATGATAACTAGAGAAAACCTATGTAATAGAAGGATTCTACAAATATGTTGCCTTGATTATGGTGCGATGATTGCGTGAGTAAAATATCTAATTGAAATATAAGCAATCCCAAAATCCCACGTCTAAATAAGGAAGACTATGGTAGAAAGGATTCTAGTTTAAACAAATGTATATTTTTTGTAGTTAAAACGTGTTTAGGTAGGGTAAATACGAAAACTTGGACAGTTTTGGTAATAAGGTTTCAAATAGTGTATAGAAACGAAAAAAATTTCTATTATAATCCTGGGATTATAATTAGGATTATAACCTAAATAACCAAGAGGATAAATTATAAAATAATATTGGTTTTAAATTATATTTTCAACCAAAATACAAGGTAAATTTAATCCTAAATTTTATATCGGAACTGGATAATTCACCTAATCCCTTGAACCAAACGGTCCCTCAAGGAAGAGTCATTTATCATGGAAGATTTAGATCTTCCTTTAGAGCTAAAGCTTTCTTGAAGAATGATGTTGATGGTCTTCCTTCTACATCAATTTAATTGGTAAGAAGGTAACATGCGAAACAAACAGTAATTCTCATGTAGATGGTATTCCTATCCAAATCAATAGTCTCTTGCACAAATCATGGATCCAACAAGATACTTGAAGAGTACTGTGTGAGTTTGTTTAGTTGTCAATTGTGAATAAAAGTAGAAAATACTAAAAAGATATTTGCAGTTGTAGAATAAAAGCTTGCTTAACTATACAAGTACTAATTTAACATTGAGTACTTTACTGTTAGTCAATACTTCTCTAACTAAGGGTGTGAAGTGGCATTTAGAAGAGAGATTATAATGATTGGGAAATGAAAAAAACATCCAGCTGTTTGACGAGTTTGGGAGATTACAATATTTGCCTATAGGACTAACCGCAATAAAATGAATATTGCGCAGCAATTGAAATTCTCGGTCAAGCTGTTAGCTTGTATACATATTAACTAAAGGAAATAAGTACAGTAATACATTTCTCCAACAGTATGGGTTGAGCTGTTTTTATTTCTTCAAATAGTTCCTCAAGTGGATCCTGGCAAATTCTAAAAAGAGAAATAAGAAAGAAGGGGAGAAATTGATCTCACTAGTCAATTATAATTATTATGAAAACTAAAAACTAAAAATTTCGTAATGCAATTGCTGGTGCATTTATAAGCTTGTTCTGCTGTGCTATCTCCACTAAAATATGTTACTTTTCATGTTATTAGATGGAACACATAATTTGTGCATTACATGAACCAATTGCTAGCAGTGTTTGTTTAGGCATATTCCTCCTACCAAAGAAGATAAACATATTACACTTCAACAAAAGAAATCATGTGACCTAACTAATTTAATTTTTTATATGAGGTGAATTTAAATTAAAAGGAATCATGTGACCTAGATGATGTCCTTGGAGCTTTCCCAATAGAAATTGCCAATTGGGAAAGCTCCAAGAACATCATCTAGCAGAAAATGGAATATATATAGGCAAAAAGACAACACAAAACGAGTATCATAATAAATTGCCTGAAATCCCAAAGCAGGATAACAGATGGAGTATGAGGGTATTATTCATATTCCCATGATTTGAGCAAAGTTGAATTAGTAATAAGGTTCAAAATTGCAGTAGGAAGTCCACGCTGTTAAAAATTATAAACAATAAAGAACTTAAACATGATAGAACTGTGGAAGTAACTACTTTACAACATCAACACAACTAGGACAAGTTTCTTTCGGCAGGCGAAGAATTTTTTAGTTCGAAAAAAGAAAGGCATTGCCCAATAAAATTATTTTATACAATAAGAATTCCAAGACATAACAGCAATTAACTCATCAAGTTAATGATAATATTCATGGGTGTTCCACTGGATACATGTGCTGGTTACACAGACCATTGGAAGAAGAGCCAAACAGAGGGGTAGAACGGGTAGGAGAAATGGAGGTTTGGGTTTCAGAAGTGTTTTGGATTGAGCAGAACAATACTAAGCAACATTATCTCTACTCGCAATGTCCGGTATCAAAGCTATGTCAGGTCATTATTATGTCAACTAGTAGTTTTACTATACTGGTATTAGAGCTGTCAATATAGGCGGAGTCGGGTTAGCCTAGCCCAGTCCATGTGGGCTTTAGCAATTGACGGGCTGGGCTGGGCTGGACTAACTTAATAACTTTTTATATTGTTCCAATATATCACAATAAACATTAAAAAAGCAAAAGACAAGACTATATTTCATTCACTAAAACTCAAAACAAACAATTCATTAGAATGTCTATGACGCTTATGAGATATCCAACACATCATCTTCATCAAACACATTTGAATCCGCTTGTGACAAGGTTGTCTTAACATCTTCACGTTCATCTATATCTACAATTCATATGAATTAGTTAAATATTAAGAACAATTAAATTTTAAAAACTAATAATATTCAAATTCACATAAAAAAATATTACCAATTTAAGTTTGAAAAAAGCCGTGTAGTCAATTTCGAGTAGTAACAAGTGTTTGGACATTTTCATGATGGATGCAACTTCTGTACTTGATTAGAAAACGCCCACCAATGCTAAATGTCGATTTCGATGCTATAGTAGTAATAGGAATACTAAGTACATCACGCGTTATCACTGAAAGATCTGGATATTTTCTAGAATGATCCTTCCAATACATGACAATATCCATCTCTTTAAACTTCTCAAGATCAAGCTTTGGTTCCTCTAAAGTTATATCCAATTCTAACTTTCCATCACTAGAGACAGTATATTTTATATATTTTAAATAAATATATTTATTAGGCCCACGGCCCGAATCGACCCAGCTTCAGTCAAGCCTCACGGGCTTACTCGGGTCGGGCTTAAAAGTCTCGTTTTTAAATGGGATTCAAATATTCTAGCCCAACCCTGCTAAATCAAGAGTTGAGCTGAACTGGCCCAACGGGACAAGCCCATATTGATTGCTCTAACCGGTATAAAAGGCATGTGAGAATAGTCTTTGGTTGATGTTCTGTAACTGGGACTTAGTGGTTCAACAAAGCGATATTGTTTACTTTTATTCTTGCCGTCTAATCAAAATGTTCTTAGACGCATGAGCAAGTAATTGAAGCTTATACTAAATAAGTACCTTGGAACTCCGAATATGGGATAATAGTGCCATGATGCCCTCTTTTAACATTTTCTTCCCATGTTCAAGATGAGTACCACTACTCCACAAGTTAATTTGTACTTCTATAAGTTTGAGTCCCAGGCCAGAGGCGTATCTAGTGTAGAAGCAATGGGTTCAACGGAATTCATAACTTTTCCTCGTACTCTGTATTTTTGCTCAAAAAATCATTAAATATGTACAAATAATAAATTTTTGAACTCATTAAATTAGATGAGATGTGGTAGAATTGCGAATTTAAACTCATAAAGTTTAAATCCTGGATCCACCTCTGTCCACGCTCTCTTTGTTGTTAATTACATTCTTCTTCTATCCCTTTTGTTAATTTGTACTAAATAATTGCTCATGAATTCCATGCAAGAATTTCCTACTTGTTAGCTTAACTCCCAACCATTGACCATGACAATACCCTATCTTTTTCCACCAATATTCACAAAGGCACCATTAATAATAGGGTCCATATCAGTACCGTCTTCCAATTCTTGAACTTGCTCAGCAGTAAATTCTTTCACTTCTCCAACAAACAAGTTATACAATCTCTAACTTCAATTTTTGTTTGGACATACTCATGTGTTACGAGTAAGAGTTTGTGTGTACGTTCAATCCAGTGGAGGCATCATTAACCAACTGTCTATAATCTATATGTCTTCATGTGAGTCAATTCCCCAAGTAAGTTTCTGAAGATTTGACTCCTTTCCAATGTTTGGATCTCTCTATCAAGTTAAATCAAATTGCCTTCTTGAAGAAAGAATTATAAAAATTTGGCCAAAATAAACGGAATATCTCACCATCGCAGAAGATTCTGCCCGGAAGGATTTACTGACAATATGTTTCTGCCTTCTTAATTTTATTTCTTTCACTCATTTTCCGCAATGAATTTGAATGCATGAGATATATTCAAGTATAAAATGCGGAATAAGAAAGCTAACAATTTAAGAAAATGAGTGAGCGAATTAAAATTATAAAGGCACAACAAGGAATGAAATATATCAAAGTGCTAGTGTCAATGAAAACCAATGCAAAACCCACTTCCACAAGCCCAATTCTGCAGAACCCCCATATCAAAGTATTATAAGTAACGGTGTTGTCATCAATGTAAATCGAAGAGAAATTGGGAAATTGTTACTAGGGTTTCATGTGATTAACTAAGAGATAGAATTGATTTATTTTAGGTCCGACTATATGAACAAAATGACCAGAATGAATAATGAGGAATTTTCAAAAACCACTATTGTTTAGTGGTTATTAACTTCCTATAGCTACCATATACATAATTACTTCCTATAGCTACGATTCAGTTGTTACGGTAGTGTATTCACATGTATTTGCACTGCTGTATTCATAAATACAGCAGCAAAAAAACGCCTAAAATCAGGGCACTCCAGCTGTACGCGCATGTATTCACATGTATTCGCGCCATGTATTCATGAATACAGTAACGGCGATCCCTTAACATAGGTATGTCCAGTTGTCTAAGAGAGGGGAAAAACATAAAAAGCGTATTTCATGCCTTATTTCATGCCTCAATGGTAGTATATACCATAAAATAATTATTTTGCTATAAAATATAAAAGGTAGCTATAGAAAATAATATTTTAAAATGATTTTAGTTTATAATAAATAGGGTATAGCGCATTACTATAGGAGGTAAAATTTTCATGAATATTCCAGATCCCTCCTTGTCTATTTATGTTGTGGGCTTTACCCATCACTATACATACAACTAAACCGGGTATGCCTCTACTGAAAAAAATGAAATGGCCCAATTCAAAATTAACATACAACTTGAGTGTTTCGTGTCTAGGCCTAGATTCCATATATATTCTACAACATATATTTGTTATAGCAGGTGCATGTAGATGTAGTATATGACTTAACTTCAAAGTTGTTCAAATCAAGCTTTAATAAGTGAGCGATAGATCTATTAGTTCCCAATCGTGTATTAGGTTCACTTACATAATATAAAGTTTTGTGTCAAAATGCTTCAAACGATAGCACATAAACCACTAACCTATGTTGCTAGGAAGGTGTCGAAACTTAAGGACCTTCATATAATTAAGAACAAGTTATTGGTTGAAGTCTTGTCTCTGAATTTCTTCACCCCCTAGCCTATTTCAGCTCTAATCCAATAGCCTCTCGTAGTTTAATTATTTGATTAACAAAACCTCCCTTTGTTTCAAATTAGTTGTCGCGTCTTGCTCCTCCAAGTCAAAATAAATGATCTTTGACTATAATTTTTAAGTGTATTCTTCTGCTATTTTTTTTCGAATGTATGCCTTTTCAGCAGTGTATTCTTCTGCTATTTTGATATCAAAATGAATCTCCTTCCAAATGTAGCATCAACCAAAATATTGTTTTTTTCTCAAATTGGAAGGAAAAGGCGTTGATATGAAAGAAATTGAAATTATAGAAGGAAAATTTCCATAAATCTTGGAGCGAAATACACACAAAAATAACATAAAATAATTTAACAAGGAAAAAAATCTAATGCAATTGAAAGGCTCTGAATTGATGTTTGCTCGTAAATCATCGACCATATTAGAGGATGGTTCAAGATTGAGCAAATCACTGGTCAGATTTTGGGTCCGGATAACTTATTTGGGGCATGCAGGTTTTTTAGTTTAACTAGATTATATTATCCTTATAAGGTTCAATTCTCATTAAATTTTTGGTTTAATTTGCCTCTTTTAATTTAATTTTTTGCTTGATTGTATTATTAAATCTGAAAAATTAATTTCATGGATCATGATTACAAGTTTTATTTATTTTAAATTTGATTGATAGAATATAACTTTAAAGAGTAACATCAAAATTATCAGACCATACAAATTAAAACAGAAAAGGAGAAACAAAACCATTTGATATAAAAAGCATTTTCAGAAGGGAAAACTACATAAACTGTCGATCCATAAACAATTTCAACCAAAACTAGCCCAAAACAAAATATCTATTAAAAATAGCTCAAATGCCATTTTGTAACACATGTTTATTTTGCTCAAATAGGCATTTCAAACTTCTTGAGACACTTGACTTTAGCAATATTGTAATATTTTAATTTCTTTAATTTGAAATTCAGAGAAATTCTTGAGACACTTGACTTTAGCAATATTATAATATTTTAATTTCTTTAATTTGAAATTCAGAGAAACGAGCACCTTAATTCGATTTAGAAATTACTAATAAAATATTAATTTGTTAGATTGGGTCGAATGATTAAACTGAAAACTCCATGGACAACCATTGAAGCTTGCTTAAGCTTGAATTCAAAATTTTGGGTTTCTCAAATTGGAATTTATTTTGAGTGAGTGTTTTTGGAATAGATTGGGTACATCTTAAGGAGTGTGAATCTCCATTTTGGGACGATTTGGTGGAGCTTTTTGGTGGGTTGAATTGAAACTTGAACCAAATTCGAAGTACGCAAGTGAACGTGGAAGAAGATGATATGTGTATCTCATGTATATCTTTTGTGTATTAAATATGTATCTCATGTATATCCATGTATACATATATGTGAGATACATATTTGATTCATATGTCGTAGAGACATTTTAAACTTGATTTCAACTATGAATTTTGACTCAAAACTAGTCCAAATCACCTCCAATCTTTCTCAAATTTTATATATTGACTCATCTATATATTTTCAATGAATTTCAACCATAACCATTGAAAAAGGTCCTGTATGCTTAGGTTTTTGGAATGTTCTATTTATTTTTTCTTTGAATTTTATCACCTTGTTTGCAATCTCATCCATAAAATTTTCTTTTCGTCTTACATCAAATGTTGTTGATCACGCTTAAAAATATGGAAGAAAATCTTTGCGCGTGATTCTAGGAGAGAAAGAATCCTTATTTATATGAAATTTATAAATTTTTGTATGCACTTGACTAATTTTAATTAGGTTGTGATTAATGACTAGAGGTCGGTAAATTTGAATTTATTTTGAACATTTGTGTAAGATGTCCTTTTCAGAAACCAAACTGAAAATACCAAATTAAAATCTTTCAAAATTATCGACCGACAACGCCACTACTCGACTTAAATTCAGCCCACTGGATAATGGAAAAGTTGCTGGTGCTATAGGAAACCTTGCCAAAGCCCAATCGAAGGACGGAGACTCAGATTTACCAACTATTGCCAATTATTATGTCAATGTCAGACTACTATTAACTTTGAAGGATACACAGTATTTGCCAAAGGTTTGACCACTATTTTGCATCCACTTGCATTTTACTTGCCCCTTCTTCCAAAGATTTGGTGTAATAACCTAAATAAATCTTATTGCTGTAATATGGTTCTCCTCTTGGTACTATTTTGTAAACTACACTCCGCGAAGTAATATTATAATTTTAATGAGACGGAAAGTCAAAAAAGAACAATAAAGGGTAGTCTTAAATTTGATGGGACAATTGAAATTTGTTTTTTCGTTTTCTTGAATTTTTATTTAAATGACAATTGTCACACACATAACATGTATGTTTCATATGTACCTTTATTATGAATAATAGTTGATTAATATATGTAATTAACTCAATTTATTACTTAAAACATTATAAACAAATGTGATTTGGTCTAAGTACAAGTAAGTTTTCCCCCCAAAAGATAGTGTTGATTCCTAAATCTAAACACAAAAGTCAAACCTAACTGGTTGATTAAAATACATTAGTTGTCAAAGTAAAACAGAAAAGTATGACCCAACAACTCATTGAAATATATCGGAGATAGTTAATCAAAAAATGTGGTGCTGACTCTGCGATGCCTAAATGAGAATAATGGCTCCCTTTTTTCTTACTCAGCTGAAAAAGGGTGGAAAAACAATAACACCTAAAACTACAAAAAGGAAAAAAGAGAGGAGAAAATCATAAGATAGAGTCTTGGTAGGAATTGTGAAAATTGGTTGAACCAACCATTCAAACATGATAGAGACAACTTGCATAAGCACACAAGAATAAGAACAGATATTCAGCTAAACAATTCCTTATTCCCTCTGCTTTCATCTCAGTTTAGTAAAAGAAACTTTCTGCAATTAGTTATAGTGTAAGATACAATATGGCATTGCGTTTTTAGCGGCAACGTAAAGCCAATAGCCAATAACCAATATGTCCATGTCACTGTTGTCGGTTACAAGCCATTTGGTTTTCTCTATCACCAGTCCATGTGGTTAGACAGAAGACAGGAAGCAATTTTTTAGCATTCATATATTAAATGTTACCTTGTCAAACCTAGAAATAGCACCAATACACCTCTTATTAATTTAATCATTTAAAAAAAAAGTGTACCTTGAAAAGGACTTTTGGCCTTGCACTTTGGATGATATTTTACATATAAAACAATCTTTAGACTCGTTTTACTTTGGTCTCAATCGGTAGTTATCTTCTTTCTGTATTATTTATGTAGCTCCATTTGTCTATGCGTTAACACATGTATGCTGAAACCACAAAAGAATGATTGTAACTCTTTTCTTGAATAATTTAAAGGGCAAAGGTTCAAATATGTCCGGTATTATACGAAATTGAGTACATTTGTCTTTCGTTAATACTTTAGCTCAAATATGCCTTTACTGTCACATAGTTGGTCCATATATGCCCTTAGAGTTACACAGTTGGCCCATATATACCCTTTTCGAAACGGAATTCACCCAAACTAATTAGTTCTTTCGTTAATTGTATTAAAGTGTATTACAAATACTACTTCCTTTTTATTAGCACTTTATATTCTTTACCTTTCTCTTTTCTTTCTTCTTTTTTCTTTTCTTCTCTTTTTTTTTTCCTTTTCTCTCCCTTATCCGATTTCCTCCGTTACTGATGTCTTTTTCATTTTCGTCACCAATTTCACTTGACAAAACTCATGAATTCCAATGACTAAGAAAATTCTCTCATAAGGTAATCAAGTTCCAATTTCACTGGCCCTCTAAATAAACGAAATTAAATTGTTCCAAAAATTATGATTTAAACTTTAAAATAATAAAAATATCTCAACCTTTAACAATACTCAAAAGACCAAAATATTTAAATTATTTCCAGAAAGATAATTTAATGATTAAAAGCCTAGAGTTCTAGTTGTAGTGTTATAAATTTGAGTTGTTAGTCTTTTTTCATCTTTTTTCAGCTAGATATTTTCTATTATTTTTATTAACTATGTAAATTAGGGGTGTACATGAAACGGGTTGGTTCGGTTTTTATCAAAACCAAACCAAACCAATTATATCGGTTTGGATTGTTCGGTTTTATTGGATTTTTCGGATTTTTTGTTACATAAATATTATTTCAATCTTACTTTGTTAAATTTTTTAGAACTAAACATTTGTTCAGTAAAAATTAAAAAATTGACAAACATATGATCTATAAAATTATTCTTATGGGAGAATTTTCTTAGTAATTGGACTTCATGAGTTTTGTCAAGTGAAATTGGTGACGAAAATGGAGAAGACAACAGTAATGGGGGAAATCGGATAAGGGAGAAAGAAAAAGAGAAGAAAAGAAAAAAGAAGAAAGAAAAGAGAAAGGTAAAGAAAAAAAGTACTAATAAAAAGGAAATAGTGTTTGTAATACACTTTAATACAATTAACGAAAGAGCTAATTAGTTTGGGTGAATTACGTTTGGAAAATGGCATATATAGGCCAACTGTGTAACTCTAAGGGCATATATGGACCAACTATGTGACGGTAAATCAATTTCGTATAGTATAAGGACATATTTGAACTTTTTCCGTAATTTAAATAGATGGCATATTAAGCAAATTGAGAATGTATATTCTAGATCAAAATATAAATAAATATACTAATTTCTGCCTCTTTTGTGGTTAAAAGGGATATAGAGAACTTTGACATGACAGAAAAAGCTATAAGTTGACTTCAAAAGAGGTGAAGTCCTAACACTGTGATAATGTTGGAGGATAACAGTGTCAAGTATGACGGCTGTGATTTAATAATATTGTCAAGCAGAGTAAAAATAGTGAACGAGGGAAACTCTAAGGAGTAATTATAGAAGGTTTTAGAACATAGAGTGACTATTGTCTATAGGGGTTGGTAGTTGTTTTGCACTACTAATATAATTGAAAATTACATAGTATTTTTTGCCCTGAGAAATTGAGATCTTTATAAAATAAGCAACATCAGAATCCTATTTTCCCCTTGAATCTTGCATAACAGCAAAAATATCTAATTTATTTTCATAAAATGTGTCTGAGTGAGAGGAGCACATGAGAAAGTGATGGAAGATATATGTTATCTTTCTTGCATATAATAAATTGTCACCTTCCTATGATGTAAGGCAAGTCCAACCAATTGGGACCTACCACAATTTTAGATTAAAACCATAACTTTTAGCTCCAAAAAGCCTAGATTTCCAACATGAAACTACTTTCAAATCCTTGGACTGTAACAAATTAGCAGAAGGATACTTAATGAATTATGCAGATCAACAAAAGAATCATAATTTTCTTAGGTTATTTAGTTAGAGATTCTAAAGAATTAGATAAAGACATAAAAACAGACTGAAAAAGTAAGCATGAACATAAGTGTATAAAAGAGAAGTGATGTGCTTACTATTAACAGTATTCAGCAGGGAGAATTAATGGAGGGAGAGGAGAGAGAGAAGAGGTAAGAAAGGACAAAAACAGGAAAGAAAATAAAGAAGGTCCAGTACACCTACAACTGCCAAACTCAGGGGTTCCTTGGAGTAGCAATAAAGACTTCTTCTTCTTCTTCTTCTCTTCTGCTGCTGCTTCCACTTCCTTAAATAAAAACGTTGGTTTACTAGTACATATTTAATCACAAAGAAAAAAGGATGTTGGGGTGAATTTATATTGTATAAAGTTGGATGATTTGTTTCATGATTTAGGATTCAAGAACATGGGACATTATCATGG
The DNA here is from genome assembly GCF_000715075.1 of Nicotiana tabacum. Classification (NCBI taxonomy): domain Eukaryota; kingdom Viridiplantae; phylum Streptophyta; class Magnoliopsida; order Solanales; family Solanaceae; genus Nicotiana; species Nicotiana tabacum. The sequence continues at coordinate 121,503,325 of NC_134098.1, forward strand.
TTCTAGGATTCTTCTACACTTTCTCTTCATTATCACTTTCATTCTCGTATCTTTTTGCTGTACACACATTTTGTTTGGTGATGTCTCATTGAATGCTGCAAAGTACTTGACTAGTATTCATGGTTTTAAAGAGCTACATTATTTGGACAAAAATGGGGATGGCAAAGAAAGTGAAAGTGGGAAGATCTCTGGAGAAAAGCAAGTCTTTATTGTGGAAAAGTTCAGAACTTTACTTGGACTGAGGAACTTCAACTCAAGAAATGGTGATTTTGCATATATTTCAACATCACCTTCACCTTCTCCAGCACCTTCAATTGCACCTGAAGCTCCAGCTTCGGCACCACGGATTCATCGACATTCTCACCGACACTCTCATCACATTCCCTTTATCCCAGCTGGTCTCAGGATAAAGGAGAAAAGGAGAAAAAATACTACTACTAAAGTTTTAGCAGCTGTTCTTGTTTCTGCTGGGATTTCAACTGCATTGTGTGCTATTGCCCTTTTCTGTGGCTGCAAAAAGTTCAGAAAACAAAGAAAGAAAACAACAAGATCAGTTTCACTATTCAGCAGTGAAGCAGGAAGTGTATGTAGATCAAGGTATGCTAGTTCTCAGAATTCAGTGAAGAAGGTAAGTTCTGATCCAGGCCCTGACCTTTTTTACCTTGATTCACTAGAAGTTGCTCTAGAATCATCAGAACCAATTTGCTTAAAACAAACTTCTGTAGTAACTGAAAAGATTTACTCAAGTGAAACTATAGCAAACAGTACATTGAGTGAGAAAGCAGAACCGCAGCAGGAAATCAGTGTGTCAAAGCCTGATGATGATAATAAATGTTCAAGTGTTGGAGAAATTGTGTGTATTTATGAGAGTGCTGATTCAGCGAAGTGTGAAATTGATGATTATAACCCTTCCACTGATAACAAAATAGTTCCTGAGGAAGCTCATTCATCAGATGATGATGAATTATTTCATTCTTTGTGTAATTCGTGTTCGTCTAGTACTAGACTATCCAATGTTTCAGCTAGTAGTCTTATTGATACCTCAGAATTTATGCCTCAAGATCAATCAAAAGTATCACATTGTTCTACATCCTCCTCAGCACATTTGTCAACTCCACCCCCACCGCCTCCACCGCCCCCTTTGCCTTCATTTCCACCACAATCTCCCTGTTGGTCTACAGCTTCTTCAGTGAAAATGAAGGCTAAAGTTCTGAGTCATGCTCCATTGCATATTGAATCATCTATTAGAAATTCAGATTCTTCTTCAGGATCAAACCAAAGTACAGAAAATGATTTGTCACAATCACCTCCAAATCAGGCTAATCCTGCTGGAGGAATTCCTCCCCCACCTTGTCCTCCTCCATTTGCAAAAGGAAGTAGTACTAATTCTTCAAAAGGTCCGCCACCTCCACCGTGTTTGCCTTTCCCACACTTGGTAGTAGGCAAAGATGGAAGTCCACTACCAAAATTGAAACCACTTCACTGGGACAAAGTAAGAGCTGCATCAGACCGCAAGACTGTTTGGGACAAGCTGAGACCAAGCTCGTTCGAGTAAGATTACATCTTTTTTCCTTGTAAAGATCAGAATGTTATTACTCATGTTTGTTACCAACTCCACAGTATCCATTTACAAATTTATGGTCATGGAACAGATTTGATGAGGAAATGATTGAGTCGCTTTTTGGTTACAATCTGCACAATTCAATGAAGACCGACGGAGGGAAAAGCAAAACTCCATCTCCAAGCAAGCATGTTCTTGATCCTAAAAGACTACAGAACATAAGCATACTATCCAAAGCTTTGGGTGTGACTGTAGAACAAGTTTGTGAAGCACTAATAAAAGGTAAAGCAATTCTCACTTTCAGCTCCCTTTCTGTTTCTTTCATGACAATTATAAGATTTAAATTTCACAACAGGAAATGGATTGTCTTTGCCACAACTGGAGGGTCTAGCTAAGATGGTACCTACTAAAGAAGAAGAGGACAAACTCTCAAGTTATAAAGGAGATATCAATGAACTAGGGTCAGCTGAGAAGTTTGTAATGGCAATGCTTAAGGTTCCATTTGCATTCTTGAGAATTGAAGCCATGCTTTATCGCGAGACATTTGATGATGACGTTCATCTTCTCAAGAAGTTTTTCTCAATGCTAGAGGTAACCAGCAAACAACAAGAAACTTTTCTTACTTTAATATATTAAAGTGACTAAAATTGTAAAATTTTACTGTCTCAGGAGGCGTGCAAGGAACTCAGATCAAGCCGACTGTTCTTAAAATTGCTAGAAGCAGTGTTGAAAACTGGAAACAGAATGAACATTGGGACGATAAGAGGAGGAGCTAGAGCATTCAAACTGGATGCACTACTTAAACTATCCGACGTGAAAGGAACTGATGGAAAAACCACACTACTTCATTTTGTCGTTCAAGAAATCATTCGATCAGAAGGCTTGAAAGTATCCCAAAGCATTATGGGAAAGATAGACCAGAAACGCAAGAGTAAAACTATCCAAGACAGAGAAGAAGACTACAAAAGGATGGGTCTTGATCTTGTTTCTGGTCTAGGAACTGAGCTATGCAATGTAAAGAAAACAGCCACAATGGACTTGGATGTCATAGCAAGTTCAGTCTCAAATCTATCAGAAGGAATGAACAAGATAAAAGCACTAGTAACAAATGACTTGCCTGCAGTTGAAAAGAATGGTGGTAACTTTGTGCACTCAATGACAGCATTCTTGAATTATGCAGAAAGGAAACTAAGGGAATTGCAGGAAGACGAGAATCGAGTTCTATTACGTGTTAGAGAAGTCACAGAATACTTCCATGGAAATGTGAGCAAAGATGAATCCAACCCTCTCCGGATTTTTGTCATTGTGAGAGATTTCTTGGGCATGTTAGATCATGTATGCAAAGAGCTTAGAAGCTCAAAAACTCCCAATAGTCCTAACCCTTTAGCTCCATTTCGATAGGCTGTGTGTGTTAATAGTTTCTATATGTTTCTTCTTTTAACAATTCAACTATTGTGTAAGATTTTGTATCAAGAATTCAAAAGTTATTTGCCTCAAGAAGTTTGTACTTATAATGAATAACAGTGTACAAATAAGGTCATCAGTGTGGAAACCAAAACTTAGAGGTAACAAAGCCATTCCACTTTTAGTAACCTGTCCAAGTTCAAAGGGATTGGGTTATGATCATTCCTTGACATTATCCAACGAGTTGAACTTAAAATGACCAATCAAACTATTTGCTCGAAACGAGTCAAAATAGCATAACCTGACCATCTCTACCACAACTCAATGAAAAAAAGTAAACAGGCAAAAGAGAAAGGTCGAGAATGATATTCCCTTTTGAACTTATAGTACTGATCCAAATCCATAGAAAATATTCCCCTTATGAAATGGAAGGATTCAGATTCCACGAGGACGAGGCCAATTAAAATCAACAAGAAAACTGTGTCCAGCAGACAGTAGATATCATCATTTATCTAAATTAGGATTTCTGATTTCTGACATGCACTCGTAGGCTTAGTTGTCAATGCAGAATTTGAAGGGATGTATTTAGAAGAAGAATATTGACTCCTTTCTACATCAATAAAAATTGCTCAGCAGCTTGAACTGGATTTCGACTATGTTTTTGTCCAAGGAACGCATACAAAAAACAATCTCTCTGCTTTACCTAATGCTTTTTACTGGTTGTATTAAGCTTAATACCCGCATAATTTGTATCGATATTTAGATATTTTTTTATATGAGATATAATATAAAATAAAAATGCATGTATTAGTAGTACATGAATAAATATACTTAAAGATAGAAAACACCCTTAAAATAAGTAATCCTTATATAACGTTTTTGTCATTGTTATATCTGTGATATAACAATCCATTATGTATCGCATTACAATATCATATTATTCACCGTATAACGCTACTTACATTCATAATTCCCATATAACTAGTACATCAACTAATAAAAGCCTGATAAATGCCAATAAACTCATAAATATATGGATTTATATCCAGCTTTTATATTCATAATCACACTACCAAATCATTATTGTCAGCGGAAGTGAACAACCAGGCGAGTAATAGACATTAAATTTTATTTGATAAAAAACACATTTAACACAATTTTAGGCAAATGAAGTATAATGACGTAACCAAATTAAATATTTTATTACAAGGATATTCATCAGGGCCTAAATTGAAAGTGAAACAAAATGGGGGGAAAAATCAGAAATAGCCAGCAGTTACAAAATTAATCAAAATTTACCCATTTTTTCATGTGAAAATAAATTCTGAACAAAAGCACCCTTAAAAATCCGAAAAATTTCAGTATATACGCAGGAGTTCCATAATCCAACATATTATGCTCGAACTTCCGTATTTCAGCTAGATACTTTTGTCCAGATTTTATCTTTGCATTAAATAATGACTATTTTTTAATAATTTTGCAAATACTAGCTATTTTTCAATAACTATCCATAAAAATGGTGGGGGGTTTGCAGTCGTATCCTATATTTGTGTCACCTTTTAACCTATACCCAATTTTTAAAAATTATTGATTTGGTAGCCAGCTGACAAAAAATTCGTAATAATATGACAATTATACCCCTGACAAAAGATATAAAACCTGCATCATACATTAAGCCTCGAAAACTGTCTGCTTTATCCAGTCTTGAGGTACATGTCCTTGAGGATTCTCCCATTACATCAGGAGAAGGTGCTGGACGTGTTTCCCGCTTCAAAGAAGTTGGCAATCCTGAAACTTCCTGGAAAAGAATTAAAAGGAGTAACAGTTCTTATCTACACAATTCAATGACTAGGAGAGATGATCTCATTTTGAATTCTTTGTTCCATTTCTTTAAGAATATATAGTATTACCAACCACCGTAAGAATTGAGATGACCGATTTCCCAGTGAATATCAAAAAGCAAACAATTATACGGTATTACCATCAATGTTTGAGAAATTGTGCAAATATTTGAGCAAATCAACAACTCTAGCTAATATAGCATGAAGTTATTTCACATTGAAGCTAAAACTTCATGCTAATGCATGCTGAAGTTATTTATCCTACAAGTCTACAGTTTTGTTATGAGTTTTATCCGAAACTTCAGTCTAAACATACTGAAGTTATTTAGTTCATTTGCTAAAATTTCAGACTAAACATGCTTAAGTTATTTAATTTATTTGCTAAAATTTCAGACTAAACATGCTTAAGTTATTTAGTTCATTTGCTAAAACTTCAGACTAAACATGCTTAAGTTATTTAGTTCATTTGCTAAAACTTCAGACTAAACATGCTTAAGTTATTTAGTTCATTTGCTAAAACTTCAGACTAAACATGCTTAAGTTATTTAGTTCATTTGCTAAAACTTCAGACTAAACATGCTTAAGTTTTTTAGTTCATTTGCTAAAACTTCATACTAAACATGCTTAAGTTTTTTAGTTAATTTGCTAAAACTTAAGACTAAACATGCTTAAGTTTTTTAGTTCACTTGCTAAAATTTCATACTAAACATGCTTAAGTTTTTGTCTTGTAGTATGTAATTTTCTAATGAGTTTTTGCTAATGCATGCTGAAGTTATTTAGTTCATTTGCTAAAATTTCAGACAAAACATGCTGAAGTTATTTAGTTCATTTGCTAAAACTTCAGACTAAACATGCTTAAGTTTTTGTCTTGAAGTATGTAATTTTCTAAAGAGTTTTTGTTAATGCATGCTGAAGTTATTTAGTTCATTTGCTAAAACTCCATATCAAAACATGCTGAAGTTTTGTAACACAGTCTACAGTTTTGTCCTGAGTTTTATCTGAAACGTCAGTCTAAACAAGCTAAAGATTTTTAGTTTATTTACTAAAACATCAGCCTAAACATGCTTAAGTTTTTGTCCTGCAGTTTGTCAATAGTCTTTTATTAAAGAAGGGCAAAATCGTCTTTTTAAAATACTTTTAACAAAAAAATGGGTATGGATGCAAACGGAAAAACAAAACGGGTATAAGTTAAAAAGGGGCGACCAAATAGGGCGCCCCATGCAATTTTATGTCATGCCATTTTGACAACAAAATTTGGTGAAAATAGCATGGGCTAGCCAGCTTTCAGACCGGTAATCAAAAAATAGTCAGTGTTTGCAAAGTCATTGAAAAGTAGTCACATATGCTGGATTATGGAGTTTCTACATTTAAACTTCCAGTATATTATGTTGGAATTCCAGCACATTATGTTGGAATCTCATATCAATGGCGGATCTACATGGAGAGTTGTGGGTGCTCAAGCACCCATTGTCTTTACCCGAATTTAATATATTTACATAGGCAATTAGCAAAAATTTTAAATAACTATTGAGTGAGCACCCATAGCTTAATTCTTTTACCGTCTTCTTTCAGAACTCTCTCCGACGAGCACCCATGACTTTGAAATCTTGGATCCGCCACTGTGTCATATGTAAAAAAATTCGAACTCCAGTATAATATGCTGAAATTTTTCTAGATTTTTAATGATATTTTTATTCAGATTTTATCTTTACATGAAAAAGTGACTAAATTTTGATTACTTTTAAAATTATGAGTATTTTTCAATTACCAGTTGTAAATAAGCCATTTTTTATTTTCCCCCAAAATTTGATTCTTAGACCGAATGGAACTTGTAAATTGGGATCTACACAAATTGAAACCAAGACTATGCCACTTGGTAACCTACACAGATTGGGTCTTTAATTGAAAATTACCTCCTTAATTTATTATCTCTCAGAGTGCCTTATGTATTTAAAGAAAACAAAAGAAAGAGCCAATATTTACTTTTATCCTTTATGGGAAAGGACTTTATATTATCCTACGTGCTCAATAAATCAAGAACATTCGCGGACTCTGATTAACCGAACAGAACGCCACGTGTTAGCCTTCAAATGTAAAATACAATTGAAGCAAAGAACAGCATATTAAGTCTAACTTGCTCTACTATTGGAGAGAACACTCTAGCTTCTTGTCATCAAACCTAAACCAACTCGAACTGAATTTTCCTCACGGTCACGACCCTCAACTATATATAGCCTCTTCACTCTTCTCTCTTCCTTCATTGTTCATAATTCATCAAACAAGAAAGAAGAAATTAAGAGAATGGGTCGACGTTCAAAGGATTTTAAAAACTTAGCATTCGTGATTTTGCTTCTTTTTGTTTCAGGTGATTATCTTCCACTTATTCCTTTACAAGTTTTTTTTTTTTCCTGGCTCCTTAATACTACCTCGTTATTCTTGTTGCTTAACATAAACATGCACAAGTTTGTCTTACGGTTGAAATACCTATCCTTTTGTAATTTCTTCGCTTACAAATGATTTTGTCTATATTTTCTTCTCTGTTTCTTGTGTTGCTAGTAGTCACCTTGTCTCTAAACTAGCATTACTTTTGATATTCTTAAATTCTCGTACTGACGAAAAGAGAGAGGAAAAAAACTAGAGACTGACGTGCGCTTTAAAATCAGTGTTTTTCTATAAAATCGTAAAATTTTGTTGAAAGCTTGTTCTGTTCATCTGGAATGATGGCTTTACTATGACCGGATTAACGTCACAATTTTCCTGATATATTTAATTGTAGTTAGGTACTTAGGTTGTCGATATGTCTAATTGCTGAACGTTCTTGGTCTTAACTGATTCAAATACGTATGACTTTTCTCTAAGATAAGTTGAATTTTACTACATGATGAACTGACGATTTTCATTTATGTTTTGGAAGAATTTTGCTTAGAAGTAACACTAGCAGCAGAGAAAAATCAGAAACAGAATCTTGGAACAGTGATTGGAATTGATTTAGGGACAACATATTCTTGTGTGGGTGTATACAAAGGAGAGAATAATGTCGAGATCATAGCAAACGACCAAGGGAATCGAATCACCCCTTCATGGGTTGCATTCACTGATACTGAGAGATTAATTGGAGAAGCTGCAAAGAATCAAGCAGCTCTTAACCCGGAACGTACTATATATGATGTTAAAAGGCTCATTGGAAGGAAGTAAGTTTTGAATCAACTATAAATTTTCTTTTTAAAGTTGTGTTTGTTTGAGATTTTTGGAATCCTGATTTGATTTGTTGTTGTTGTTTGGTAGGTTTGATGATCCAGAAGTTCAAAAAATTATTAAGATGTTGCCTTTTGAAGTTGTGAACAAAGATGGCAAGCCTTATGTACAAGTGAAGATTAAAGATGGTGAAGTTAAAAAGTTTAGCCCAGAAGAAATTAGCGCTATGATCTTGCAAAAAATGAAGGAAACAGCTGAGGCATATCTAGGGAAGTCGATTAAACACGCTGTCATCACCGTTCCAGGTATATTTAATTGCTACAACTGTGATATTAATTCCTCTTTGATCATGAAATAGTTGTCGTTCTTTTTTTGTTGGCTGATCGAGTAATTTTGTTTGAATGTAGCTTATTTTAATGATGCGCAAAGGCAAGCAACTAAGGATGCTGGCGCCATAGCAGGGTTGAATGTAGTAAGGATAATAAACGAGCCTACCGCAGCTGCAATAGCCTATGGATTGGACAAGAAAGGGAAAGAGCAGAACATATTGGTGTATGATCTTGGTGGTGGCACATTTGATGTTAGCATACTTAGCATTGACAATGGTGTTTTTGAGGTACTAGCAACCAATGGTAACACTCACTTAGGAGGAGAGGATTTTGATCACAGACTAATGGACTATTTCATCAAGTTGATTAAAAGAAAATATAGCAAGGATATTAGTAATGACAAGAAAGCTCTAGGAAAACTTAGAAAGGAATGTGAGAGAGCTAAGAGGGCCTTAAGTAACCAGCACCAAGTACGCATTGAAATCGAGTCTCTTTTTGATGGTATTGACTTCTCTGAGCCGTTAACAAGGGCGAGATTCGAGGAGTTGAACATGGATTTGTTCAAGAAGACAATGGGTCCAGTCAAGAAGGCATTAGAGGATGCAAATTTGAAGAAGACGGATATTGATGAACTCGTGCTCGTTGGTGGGAGTACTCGAATTCCAAAGGTGCAACAGCTCTTGAAGGATTTCTTTGATGGGAAAGAACCTAACAAGGGTGTTAATCCGGACGAAGCTGTAGCTTATGGAGCAGCAGTACAAGGAGCAATACTTGGTGGTGAAGGAGGGGAAGAAACCAAAGGTAACATGATCATGTTCTTCTCTGATTTAACAGAAGCAAATCTTTTTCTTTTCAATATTAGGATCATATCATATTTTGGTTTTGATATTCATTTTTTTAACAGATCTTTTGTTGCTTGATGTGACTCCATTAAGTCTGGGAATTGAGACAGTGGGTGGTGTTATGACAAAGTTGATTCCCAGAAACAGTAGGATTCCTGTCAAGAAAACTCAAGTTTTCACCACCTATCAAGACCAACAAACATCTGTATCAATTAAGGTAACTACAATTTCAGCAATTCTTTGATGTCAAACAGAATTGTAGGTTGCCATTGTTCTTAGGGCATAAGAATTAGTACATAATTTCATTTTCTTGTGGATATCTTTAGGTATATGAAGGTGAAAGAAGCTTGACAAAGGATTGTCGTGAACTTGGAAGCTTTGACTTGTCTGGTATACCTCCTGCTCCAAGGTAAGTTGAACAAAAATTAACTTAGAAGCATGAGAATTGAGAAGTAGCAAAAAGAAAAACTATCTATGTTATGATTATTGGAATTTATGATTCAAGTTAACTTTTCAAAATCTTTTGTAGGGGAGTGCCACAGATTGAGGTGAGCTTTGAGATTGATGAGAATGGAATTCTACAAGTGACAGCACAAGACAAAGCAGCTAAGAAGTCCAAATCCATAACCATCACTAGCGACAAGTCGCGTCTAAGCCAAGAAGAAATTGATAGAATGTTGAAGGAGGCAGAGGAGTTTGCAGAGGAAGATAGAAAGGTAAGGGAGAAGGTGGATTCTCGTAACAAGCTCGAAACATACGTTTACAACATGAAGAACACAATCAATGACAAGCTCGCGGAGAAGATAGATTCTGATGACAAAGAGAAGATTGAGAGCGCTCTTAAGGAAGCTATGGAGTGGATGGATGATAACCAAAACGCGGAGAAGGAAGACTATGATGAGAAAATGAAAGAGCTGGAAGATGTATGCAATCCTGTCATAAGGCAGGCCTATGAGAAGAGTGGTGGAAGTTCTGCAAATTCAGCAGCAGGTGATGAGGAGTCTTACGATGAATTGTAGATTGAAGAGCGAACACATTACTTATTTTGGATTACTAGATTGTAGAGTGAAACTTTCCCCCTCCTTTTTCCTTTTTTTCTTTTCTTTTAATTGTATGGTGGAACTTATAACTCATTTTTTGGTCATTTTATTTAACGTTATACACTAATTTCTTCAGCTGCGTTCTTTTCTTTTTGCTTGTTTGGATCCCACAACTGCTTAAGTATTCCTGTGAAACACCACTTCGAGTTAAATGAAAATCCACTTATTGTTTATATGCTTTCTCCAAGTGCAATCTGGAAAATTGTATGAATGTTAAGGAATAGCTCAAATGTTTTATATTAGGCTCTTAGAATTTATATTTTCTGCATAGTTTTGACGGACTAAAGCTACTATGATAAATTACTGGTCCAATGGAGACATCGATTAGTTCACGACTGATCTTAATCTTGGAACGGTTTCATCAATAATAGTTAGTGGCCAGAGGTTTTGATTCAGTTTAAATTAGCATCACACGAGCGACTCTCGTCGTGCGAAGTTCAAGTAGATACGATGCAAAAAGTTCGAGTGCCACTTTTCTTAATCAATCTGAGTCCCAATCCCAAGTCCAAGTTGAGCAATAGCCAAATATTCTATATCAACCAACTCCCGCCTCTCCTATCTAATTGCCTGAAGTTGAGTTAACCAAAATTAGGAGAAGTAAAATCCGACATTTCTGGTACACGCACAAAAGTCCTTCTAATGGACTTCAATAAAGTACGGGGATAACAACCATTACCTTAAAAAGGAAACTAAAATTGACACTTCCATAGGAAAGGTAAAAAGGAATAGACCCTTGACCAAGGTTTTGAATGAAATCAATTTATAAGAGGATGAAGCGATGCAAGGGACAAGTTGTAACATGACAGACCGAGGACGATGTCCGAGAAAGTATGTAAAACTAGCTAATTTGGGAACTTTTAGTTGGTTTAACAGAGGCCAAACTAAATTTCCATCAAGTGACACTTTTTCTTTTAGTTTTAATCAGCTCCATCAAGTAGAGCTGTGGAGAACGTAAGCTATTCCAAACAGCTGGACACTATTAAGATGCTGGAAGCAGAAATTTTGAAGTTGAAAATAAACTGAAATAAGCAGCAGCTGGGTTTTTGACAAAACCTTCAATTGGAAAAATATTGGTAAAAGTTTACAAAAAGTATATTCTTATAAGAAAATCACATTTTAACTTGAATAAATATACACGCCCAAACCAGAATTCTGATGTGTCTACCCCTTTATTATTTCACATCCTATTGGCTACCAGACTTTGTTCAGGATAGAAGGTACAGTATACCTGTTAATCGGGCCGGGCTGACCGTTTATAGCCCGGTCCAACCCGGTAGTATAGCGTGGGGGCGGGCTGGGACGAGTTGGGCAGGGAGCGGTTTAAAACGAATAATTTTTTGATATCGGTGCACCGAAACCCGTTAAGCCCGTTAACCCGTTATCGGGTTGTTAACGGGCTACAATCCGGTTCAGCCCGTTAACCCGTTAACGGGTTGTTAACGGGCTACAGCCCGGTTCAGCCCGTTTATTAATTTTTTTTTATGGACCAACTTAAACTCCTGATATTGACACTTGTATTTCTTATCTACACAAACATTTAGAAACATTATATAATTATTATGCTAACATTGTTGATGCTTCTTCTGTTGTAGATGCAAATATTCCTTGAAGCTCAGTTTCAACATCTAGGACCAGTGCTTTGGATGATAATGATGGTGTTGAAGATTATTTGATTTGGTCTACAATAAGGGAGCATCAAGCCATCAACAAACCAGTAGCAGGAATAACAATGAACTTCAATTCTACTTGCAAAAGTCAGCAGAGCCTCGCACAAAGGAATTTCTACCATTGGGTTGGTGGAGGAGCAACTCAAATCAATTTTCTGTTCTTTCGGCCATGGCTCGAGACGTGCTAAATGTGTCGATTTCAACAGTCGTATCAGAGAGCGCATTTAGCCAAGCAAGGCAGCAACTAGGAGATACCCGTCATTCATTGGGTAGCAACGCTTTGGAAATTCAAGTGTGCTTCAGAGATTGGATAAAATCAGAACGACGAAATCAAGGGCGTGACGAGGTAGATGAAGTGGAGGACCAAGAAATTGAAGATATAATGGTTTATGGTTCCGATTCAACCGATGCCGGAAACCAAAAACCTAATGTTGACATGGATAAACTTACAAAAATGATGCAAAGCATATGATGTACTATTTATTTTTTATAATTGTTGTAAAATTTTAATTTGCAAATTCAAAAATAACAAAATCAAAAAAGAACCAACTTAATTTGAAGTATTATATATTATTCAATAAAAATATCAAATGACCGTCTTCGGAGCTTGATCCTTACATATAGGTCTTATTAAATAATTTTTTGTAGCCACTTACTTTCAAATTTTAATTTTAACATTATAAAATTCAAATTTCAAATTTTAAACTTAAAAGTTTAATTCTAAGCCTTAAAAGTTTACAAACACCTACGTATCAATAACATTGAATAAGAAAAATAAAATTTACTTTAAAAAAAAATAAAAATCCACGGCCCGCTAACAACCCGCTAAGCCCAAACCCGACGGACCAAAAAAAAACTCTGAAAAATTACAGCCCGCTAACGCAGCCCGCAACGTTTATCCCAACCGGCCAGCTAAACACCCCTAAGGTACAGTACAAAAGTAACAACTTGAAAATGATAAGGTGGGATAAGATGTAGGATTAAATCCATATCATGTTTGGTTAGCGATATAAATTTATACCGTGACTTGATCCAGGATATCCTATTTGGATTATTTTACAATCCCAGAATTATTTAGTCCGCGTACCAAACGACCCCTAATAGTGGTATTATATCCCTACCTCATGTTTTGACAGGGAAAATGATAAAATCTAGTGCTGTTTCACCAAGATAACATTGTCCAGAGATTTTCAATTTCAAATAACACGAATTGCAAGTATATCTCAATAACACAAAATCAAAAACGGTCAAGAAACAGAAGTAAAAACTTATAATTCTCTAAAGATCCATAAAGATAAACTTGCCCAGCTTGGAATTTTAAGTTTGACAAGAAAATGAACAACCAAGTGTTTCCAACATCTGATAATCAAAATTGCAACCACCACCTAGCCTAAGATAGCAAGGATTTAAGAGAAGCTTGAACTAGGGGGTGCACCACCAAAACCTCCAGATCCACGACCAAATCCAGGTCTTCCACCAGAACCCTGCAAGTATAGCTTGATAGTTTAGACTTGGAAAAAACAACTCTAATGGAAATTCATCTAAATATATTATCTCAACTATAGACATAATAAATTAATGATCAGTATGTCAAATGAATCAATATTTATTCATTCATCAACTACGTAAAGTAACAAAAGTTGGAACTGAACACCAGTATGATCAAAAAACAAAACTACTCAGCCAAAAAATTGCAGAAAACTCTAGTTAAAACCTAAGATACTTCTCTGAGCAGGTAACATGCCAATAAATGAAATTCTGCGAAATTCACAGAGATGCAAATACCCAACAAAGCAAAATAAAATAGACCAAACAAACACTGGAGAAACTTTCTCCTCTCCTTTTTTTAAATGATAAGCATAGCTATGAAAGACACCTAAAAGTGTAGCATTTGAGAGGGATAACATAGGGACGGGGAAAATGAGGTTGAACAAAAGCAGGGCCACTAAACTCGAGCATTCACAGATAATATTGTTACTCTAAAGCTTCAAGTCTGTTTCATTTGGCAACTAAAATAATACATTTAAGGGAAACAAGGTCAACCACAAGAAACAACAGTTCATAAATAACATGGCAACAAGGCAACTAGGGGTGTTCATAAAAAATCGAAAAACCGAAAACCGAACCAAACCGACTAAAAAAACCGATACTTTTTAGGTTTAGTTTGGTTTTGGTTTTAAATTTTAAAAACGGTCAAATTTAGTTTGGTTTTAATAAAAAAATAACCTAAAAAACCGAACCAAACCGACTATAAAAGTAGCTATATAAATTTATTATTGATTATTACACTTATATATATGTATATTTTTATATAAAGTTTCTGAAATTTTATGGTACATATTAGTCATTTGTATTTTTGGTCTAGTTCTTTGCTATTATAATAATCTCATTCTTTATCTTCTAGTTTGATTGATAGTTTTCTTTTGCTAAGTACAAGAATTTATTTAATGTTAAAAATAATTAATTTTTAATTGAGTACTTAAATTACTCATCACTATTTGAGTCAATTATATTCAATATATCTTGGTAAATGATAGATTTATCAAAGGGCAATTAGTTTGATAGTGTTACGTTGAAAATGTAGTCGCCGGAATATGCGTTTGGTAGTGTATGTCTCATATTAAAAAAATGATAAATAACCGAAAAAATCGAAAAACCGATAAAAACCGAATCAATAAAACACCGACTTAATTGGTTTGGTTCCAATATTTGAAAAACCAACTTACTTGGTTTGGTTTCTTTTTAGGGAAAAACCGACGTAAATCGAACCATGAACACCCCTAAAGGCAACATTGGCAAAATCAACCCATTACCTTTACACAGACATAACAAATGAATCCTGATACAATCAACATGAACTAAATTTTTTTCCTCAAAACAAGAAGGAAATAAATTAAATGCCACAACTGATAAGCTAAACAAACTGAATTTTTTTAGGGATTTAAAATTTTTAAAAAGATAAGAACAATTACCCTGAAAGCAGGCTGATAGTCAGCTGGAGCTCCACCTTTTTCACCTCCAAACTCACCAGGTGGACCTCTTGGTCCAGCACGATACCCTTCCCTGTCGCCGAACCTTGGCCTATCACCCTCGAACCTTGGTGGTCCACTGCATATATCCAATGAATAACACACATACAGTTAATCCCCCGACAAATACACACACAAAATCTCAGTTTCAAACAAGGCAGACAAAATGAATAGGTAAATTACCGGGGACGATCGCCAGGAGGTCCACCCATGGGACGACCAAGAGGCTTAGCAGATTTTTTCAAAGTAGCAGGCACAATTTCAGAAGGAAGGTTAAGGTAAGTCCTGAGGAACTCAATACCATCATTTGTAAGGTACCAGTAGTAGTGCATCCAAGCGAATGTCTCGCGAACGTACTCCTTAGATTTGAAGCTCTGCATCAGCTTAATCACCTGTAGGTTCGGCACATCGATTAATGGATGCTTCGCCAAGTTATAGTCCTTCTTCGCATAGCAAACTCCCTCTACAATATCATCAAAAAAATTACATCAGAAAATGAAGCTTCTAGAAGGATGTACAGAGATTCAGAGATACTAACCTTGGAAGAGGTATTTGGAGATCTCTCTACGGTTCTTCTCTGAAATAATCTGAAAAAAAAAACAAATTGAAAAATGCATTAGAAACTTCGAGAGGAATGAGAAGTGATAATGAACTTTGATATCGTAAGAGAAAATACCATGGCTGCTGGAAGAAGAGGGGAAAACGGAGAAAAATCACACTGAAGCCTCAGACGATTGCAGCAGCAAAAGGATTGTACCATGAACCCTAGGTAAGCGAGGTTTTATATCTTAGGTTTGGATCTTAGTGGGCTTTTCTTGGGCTGGGTAGTGCCCTAGACTCAACGGGCTGTATCACTGCTGGTATATTTTGGCCCATGTGCTTTTGATTAGTAGTCATACTATTACTTGGTGAATATAAATATTTTTTTTGGGCAAGGTCTCTAATTTGTTTTAGGGGTAGTTTAGTTCAAGGACTAGTTATACATGATAATTAATACATGGATTATTCATATGATACATAATAGTATATAGGTTGTCATGCTGTCAATAGTAATGCAAGAAAAAAAAATAACGTAAGAATTGTTATAAAATTAGTAAATTGCTTATTTTAACAATATTATATGTATGATCCATCTATTTCAAACGCACATATACTTTCATATTTATTTTGCGGAAAATATACCTTCCTATATATTTTGTTGATATTAACAATTTAGAGTTCAATAGTGTTAATGAACACTATTTAGTATGCACGATATTTTTGATGACTTGTGGTCAAAATATGCCATATTACTTACTATAGAGTAAGACATAGGTCCATTAAATATTTAAGTATTCTATCGATTACAAGATATCATAACAACAAAAAGAATATGAACTATGTATTTAAAATCCTATAAAAATAGAAATATTAACCATATATCCAACACAATAACTAAACAATACAATGGCATGAAATATATAAAATACAAATCAGCTATAGTGTCTTGGCCATCCAAACAAGAAAAGAAAAAAAATCATAACTACTTTAAAATGTTATCAAAATGCATCATGTACCCTCCAACCATTAATAAAGGAGAAACCTTTAGCAGTATAATTTAAAAGATTACCCTTTCCTCATTTCTGAATTTGTTAGGTTAGATACACTAAACTTTAAAAAAAAATAAAAGAATAAATTTTGGATCGAAAGAAACAATTTGTAGGGTGGTGTTGACAAGAGGCTGGAGGTCTGGAGGAAGACCCTTGAGTCTAAGGTTTTCAAGTTGAACAGGACCAAAATAGAATACTTGGAGTGTAAGTTCAACAATGCTACGCAGGAAGCTGATATGGAGGTGAGGCTTGATACACAAGTCATCCCCAAAAGAGATAGTTTCAAGTACCTTGGATCTATAATACAAGGTAACGGGGAGGTTGATGAGGATGTCATGTACCGTATCGGAGCAGGATGGATGAAGTGGTGGCTCACTTTCGGTGTTTTGTATGATAAGGATGTGCCGCTGAGACCTAAAGGCAAGTTCTACAAGGTTGTAGTTAGACCGACTATGTTGTATGGAGCAAAGTATTATCCCGTTAAAAGTAGATGAGATAAGGATGTTAAGGTGGATGTGTGGGCATACCAGGTTGGATAAAATTAGGAATGAAGTTTATTCAGGACAAGGTGGGAGTAGCCCCTATGGAGAATAAGAAGCGGAAAGCGAGGTTAAGATGGTTCGGACATATTATGAAGAGAAGCATAGAAGCCCCAGTCAGAAGGTGCGAGAGGTTAGCCTCAGTGGGTATTGGGAGAGGCAGAGATAGGCCTAAGAAGTTTTGGGGGGAGGTTATTAGGTGGGACATGGCGCAACTGGAGTTGACTGAGGACATGGCCCTAGATAGAAGGGTGTTGAAGTCGAAGATTAAGGTAGAAAGCTAGTAGGTATTTTCCACGCCCCGACCTGGGAGCGAGACTGGCACTCGGTGTCTCAACTAACCTGGTGTACCAAATTGCGACTAGGGGACTCTGAACATATAATGTCATAATTTGGCCATGGGGCCACCTTGCAAGACAATTTGCGAAGCAAAATATAAAACTGAATGGAAACTAGCGCTGACTAAATATTAATATAAAGTTGGGCCGACAAGGCCGTCATAACTACTACAACTGACAAACTACCAAAATATACATATCAGGCCTACAAGCCCAACATAGTGCACTAACTGATAGGATATGTCTACAAGCCTCTACTGATGGATATATTGTGATCGGAACAGGGCCCCGACCTACCCATAACATATATATATACATACAGAAGATATACACAAAAACCTAGACCTGATAACTCCGAAGGACGTGGAGCTTACCGATCAGGCTGAACTCTGGAAAATACCTACTGAGGAGGTCTACCCGTCTATCTATCTGAACCTGCACGCATGAAATGCAATGTCCCTAGAAAAGGGACGTCAGTACAAAATAATGTACCGAGTATATAAGGCAATAACTTAACTGAAAGTTGAAACTGAACTGATAATATAATAACTGAAAGTAATTGAGAGTCAAAGATGATCTGGAGATATACTTATCTGTTAATACTGACTCAACTCCTTCAATATAGTAAGTAAAATAATTGTCCGACCTTATAAGGCTCGGTATATATAACTGCTCTGCCGTAGTAGGCTCGCTCATAGGCGCTCGACCATACTAGGCTATGTATCTCGACCATGCTGGGCTCGCTCATAGGCGCCCGGCCACAGTAGGCTCGGTATATAACTTTCCATCTGATTAGAGGTTGCCCAATAGGGGCCTGCCCATCGATTATAGCTCGATGATAATGAGAATACTGTAATACTGTATATATAGGCTTGCTTCTCTCTTGACTGGAAGAAGACAATACTAAATTGAATCTAGAGTCTCGATAAGGAATAATATTGTAACTTATGAGACTAGAATAATGTGAATAAATTCATAAATACGAACTTCTCTTTATGTCTCATTACTAACACATGTAGCTACGAGATCATGCCAAAATGAAGGAAGGTTTAGCCTTAACATACCTTATCACACTCTTTCCAATCACCAAGTTGAACTCGCATATTCTCACCTTAATCTACAACAACGATAATAATACTATCATTAAGTTATGAAACGTATAACTATCGCACAACGAACGACATGTTTATTTTGTATTAAAACGGACAACATCTCCCCTATAATCCTTACTTCCTCCAAATTCAAGATAATACCAACAATACCAAAAACAATAATAATAATATATATACATTATTTTTCAAAATTATGTACACCACACAATACTACAAAATAGCCCAACACACCCCAATCTCTTCATACATAAAACGACCACCGTAGTAGTGTCAACAACCCCGAAAATATTACGACGAACGACCAGCCCAACATCCTGCATTTATGTGGTGTTTCTCCACACCCTTCCTCCTCCAAAACTCCACAAAATAGTAGTAAATCACGCAGCCCAACAGCAACACCAAACAGTCCACAAAACAATCCATAAAACAGTCTGCTATAAGTGAATAACTCGAACTCACGCCTTCCGATCACCGTCCCGTGAGTTCTTACAAATATAGAACAACTTACCATGCATCTACAACTGTAAATAATGGATGAAAGAGAGCAGTAAACTTACCTTATTTGTGGGATAACTTAGCTCCTATCTTGGTTCTTCAAACTCTAGGCTTTACCTCCAATTAGAACTTGAAAGGGAGAGAAAATCAATTGGGGTTTGTGGAAAATTTTTGGGAGGATTTTTGCAGATATTAAGCCTGGTTATCTTGACCTATTATCATCCTAATATATGAAGGGGGTAGGCCTTTAAAAAGGCCTCTTTGAATGACCCGAACTGGCCCAATTTTGGACGACCCGAATTGGCCCAGTTTTGGATTCTCGTTTAAGCAAGTAGGTGATAGACTGCGCAGTTTCGCAAAAATGCCCATATCTCTCTACTCCGATATCGTATTGACAAACAGTTTAATGCGTTGGAAACTAGACTCATAGATCTTTATTTTAATGGGTGGAAAACCCCATAACTCTAAGTATATTGAGAGAAAATTGCAGTTACATTCGACCCAAAGTTTTAGTAAAACGTATGAACGTAACTTGTGATGACTTTCATCGACTTTTGTTCCACCACTCGCTTGACTTCAAAATATAACACACGACTATCATACGAATAACATAACTCATAATATAACCTCCTTATCATGTTAAACACCCGGTCTCGCCCCAAAAATACATGCTATAACATTCCCAACTTGTTGGCTTTCGATGAAATATTATTTTCTTCAATTCCTTTAGCTTCTGAACCTTCCAACCCTCTTTGTACTTGTTGTTCATGATCTTCAATATTTGTAACTTCCAAGGTAACATGATTAACTTGCTTTATATATTTTCAAAGATGATCTCATTTTTTTTTTGGGTCCTATATTAGTTTGCTCACGACGCAGTTTTATGTACGAAAATATAGGGTGTAACATCATTCCCCCCTTGAGAACATTCGTCCTCGAATGTTTACTTTTAGAGACTTTGGAAAACTTTTGGTAGAGTTTCCTCCGTACACTAGACTATAACCAACCTGCATACAGCCAGAAAACATACTATGCATGCCACACATGGCCAATGTCTATAAATAATAACACTTTGCCTCAAAGAGCCGTAAATCATAAATACTGAAAGTCAGAAAATAAGAGCTTACCTGATGACCTACTAGCCTGAATAGAGTTGTACTGTAGTATCCCATCTCGAGCCATATCTTCAGTTTGAAATAGGTGGGGGTATTTATACTTCATTTCTTCCTCCGCTTCCCATGTCATCTCTTCCACATTATTGCTTCTCCATAAAACCTTCACGGAGGCTACCTCCTTATTTCGTAGCTTGCGAATTTGTCGGTCTAAGATGGCAACTGGAATTTCCTTGTATGACAAGTCCTCCGTAATCTATACATCATCTGTGGACACCACTATAGTAGGATCGCCAATGCACTTCCGTAGCATAGATACGTGAAAAACCGGATGGACTGACTCCAATTCTGAGGGCAATTCTAACTCATAAGCTACTTGACCCACTCTCTGAATAATCCTGTAAGGCCCAATATACCGTAGGCTAAGCTTGCCTTTCTTGCCAAACCTCATCACGCCCTTCATAGGGGATACCTTTAAGAATACCCAGTCATTAACCTCGAACTCTAAGTCTCATCGCCGCACGTCAGAATATGACTTCTGGTGACTCTGAGCTGTCAACAGTCACTCCTGGATAAGCTTTACTTTCTCTACGGCCTACTGAATTAGGTCTGGCCCATGTAACCTAGATTCTCCAACATCAAACCCCCCTACAGGAGATATGTACTTACGCCCATACAAAGCCTCGTACGGAGCCATCTGGATACTGGAGTGGTAACTGTTATTATATGCAAACTCAATAAGAGGTAGATGTTCATCCCAACTTCTTTTAAAATCCAACACATATGCTCGTACACATATCCTCGAGCATCTGAATTGTGCGCTCGGCTTGTCCATCAATCTGTGGATGAAAAGTTGTGTTGAGATTCACATGAGTCCCTAGACCTCTCTAAAATGACCTCCAAAAATGTGCTGTAAACTGAGCCCCACGGTCAGATATAATAGATACTGGTACTCCGTGTAGCTGCACTATCTCCTTAATATATAACTTTGCATAATCTTCTGTTGTATATGTAGATCTGACCGATAGAAAATGAGTTGATTTAGTGAGCCTATCGACTATCACCCATGTAGAATCGAAATTACGATGAGAACGAGGTAAACCCGTAACAAAGTCTATGTTTATCGCCTCCCATTTCCATATCGGGATCTCTATAGTCTGCATTAGCCCTCCGGGCTTCTGATGCTCTATTTTCATCTGCTGGCAACTAGGACACTGGGCGACAAACTCAGCAATGTTCTTCTTCATATCGTTCCACCAGTACACATCTTTAATGTCATGATACATCTTTATCGACCCAGGATGAATGGAGTACCACGAATAATGTGCCTCTAACATAATCATGTCTCGTAGCCCTGCTACATCTGGAACACACAAACGACCCCTGTATCTGAGAACCCCATCTCCCTTGAGCTCTAACAATGGATTCTTTTGCTGCGGAACTCGCTCTCTCAACTCGACCAACTCTTGGTCCTCGTACTGCCTTTCCTTGACTTCAGCTATGAGAGATTATTTTGCAGTATTTTGGAGTACAACTCCACCATCGTTGGAATCTACTAACCGAACCCCCAAATAAGCCAATTGATGAATCTCTCTAGTTAATTGTCTTTTCTCGGCCTTTACATGTGCTAAGCTACCCATAGATCAGTGGCTTAAGGCGTCTGCTACAACATTAGCTTTCCCTGGATGGTAGAGAATGTTAACATCATAATCTTTCAATAACTCAAGCCATCGCCTCTGTCGCAAATTCAACTCTTTTTGCTTGAATATATATTGCAGACTTTTATGATCTGTAAATACATCAACATGAACACCATATAAATAATGCCGCCATATCTTAAGTGCATGGACAACCGCAGCTAACTCGAGATCGTGGGTTGGATAATTATTCTCGTGCTTCCTTAACTGCCTTGAAGCATACGCAATTACCTTCCTATGTTGCATCAGGACACATCCTAACCCGACACCTGAGGCATCACAATACACGACATAACCCTCTGGACCCTCTGGAAGTGTTAGAACTGGCGCTGAGGTCAACCTGTTATTAAGCTCTTGGAAACTTCGCTCGCAAGCCTCCGTCCACTGAAACTTAGTTGATTTCTGCGTCAACTTCGTCAATGGTGCCGAAAAGGAAGAAAAACCCTCTTCGAACCTCCGATAGTATCCTGCTAAGCCTAGAAAGCTACGAACCTCTGTCGGAGTGGTAGGTCTAGGCCAAGATTTCACGGCCTCAATCTTCTGAGTGTCTACCTTTATACCTTTATCGGATACAATATGCCCCAAGAATGCTACAGACTTCAACCAGAACTCACATTTAGAAAACTTAGCATACAACTTATGATCACGGAGGGTTTGGAGTACCGCTCGCAAGTGGTCCACATGCTCATCCTCTGAACTTGAATAGACCAGAATATCATCAATAAATACTATCACGAACAGATCTAAAAATGGACGGAATAGGCTATTCATCAAGTCCATAAATACGGCGGGAGCATTCGTCAACCCGAAGGACATGACAAGGAACTCGAAGTGGCCATATCGGGTCCTGAAGGCTGTCTTCGGAATATCTTTCTCCCGAACTCTGACCTGGTGGTATCCTGATCTCAAATCTATCTTTGAAAAGAATCTAGCCCCCTGCAACTGATCAAACAAGTCATCGATCCTTGGAAGTAGATACTTATTCTTAATAGTTACCTTGTTCAGCTGCCTATAATTGATACACATCCTCAACGAGCCGTCTTTCTTCCGCACAAAGAGTACCGGTGCACCCCAAGGTGAGGTACTAGGCCTGATGAAACCTTTCTCCAGCAAATCTTGTAACTGCTCCTTCAACTCCTTTAATTCGGTAGGTGCCATTCTATACAGAGGGATGGATATTGGTTGAATTCCTGGAAGCAAATCGATGTTAAAATCAATCTCTCGCTCTGGAGGAATACCAGGAAGCTCATCTGGAAACACATTTGCATACTCATTGACTACGGGAATAGACTGAAGTGTAGATATCTCAGCATTTGCATCTCTAACCCGCACAATATGATAAATGCACCATTTTGCAATCATTTTCCTCGCCTTTAGATAGGAAATAAACCTACCTCTGGGTGCCGCTGTATTACCTACTCATTCAAGGACTGCCTCACCTGGAAAATGAAATTTGGCTTCCTTTGCTCGATAATCAACTGTGGCATAGCAAGCTGACAACCAGTCCATGCCCATGATAGCATCAAAATCCATCATCTCTAGATCAACTAGGTCGGCTGAGGTATGACGACTACAAATTATCACCGTACAACCTCAGTAAACCCGTCTAGCAATAATCGATTCTCCGACCGGTGTAGATACCGCAAAAGGATCACTTAGTATTTCAGGCACTATACCAAATTTCCCCGCGACAAATGGGGTAATATGATAAAGTAGATCCTGGGTCTATCAAGGCATAAGCATCATGAGAGCAAATGGTCAGTATACCTATCACAATGTCTGTTGAAGACTCATGGTCCTGTCGACCCGCTAAAGCATGAATACAGTTCTGATTAACACCTGAACTGGAACCTCTACCTCTGCCTCGACCTCTACCAGCCGAAGATTGAGACTCTTGCCCAGAAGGATGCACAGACATAGATGATCTTGTCGCTGAACTTGCTGGTTATGCCATACCCCCAGAATCTCTATTTGGGCAATCTCGCATCATATGCCCCGGACGCCCACATGTATAACAAGCATCAGAACCTGCTCAGCATTGGCCTAAGTGTCCTCTACCACAGATGTCACACCGCGGCGAAAATGACTATGTCTGCCTTGAACCTAGTTATTGTTGCAAAACCGACGCCTGTAAGCTCTCACCTGGTCTTGACTGAGTATAGCGGTCATACCTGTAACCCTGTAACTAATGTGGCGGAGGCCTAGGTGGCCGTCCGAAGTACTGGGGCATATAACTACCCTGAGACTGCTCCTAAGACCTAGGAAATCTCATCCTCTTACGCTGCCTTTGCTCAGTCCTCTCTGTACCCTGCTGTCGATACCTACCTCTTTCTATATTCTGAGCGAATGCCTGAATCCGGGAGATATCCATATTATCATGCAATGCAGCGGTCGCACATGCCTCGGTCAACTCTGGGGCTAACCCTGCTATAAACCTGTGGATCCTGTCACGCATAGTAGCTACTATGGATGGTGCATATCTGGCTAATGAGTCAAAACGGAAACTATACTCTCGAACACTCATATTGCCCTGCTTAAGGGCTAGAAACTGATCGACCCGAGCCTGTCGGATTTCCCGCGGTAAGTACTGGTCAAGGAAAGCATCTGAAAATTTTTCCCAACTAGCTGGAGGTGCATCACGTGCCCTGGACCTCTCCCATCCCTCATACCAAAGGATGGCTATATCTCGGAGTCGAAAAGCTGCTAGCTCAACTGCTTCTTTCTCTGTGGCATGCATAACCCGAAAGATCCTGTGAAGCTGATCTATGAAATCCTACGGGTCCTCCTTCTGATCTGACCCCGTAAACTCTGGGGGACTAAAAGCAATAAACTCCCGGACCCTTGAACTCCCAGACCCCTCAGAAGATCCTCCACTAGCTGATGCCCTAACTTGTTGCTGGGTAGCTACTAATTATGTCAACAAATGCACCGCACTCCTCAAGTCCTGATCTGGTAGAAGTAGAGGGGGAACTGGATGTGCGGGTATCCCTAGGAATCTCCTCAGGTGGTGGATGAGCCGGTAATGGTTGAGTAGGGGTTTCGCCTTAGGCCTCAGACTGGGACCCATCTACTAGGGGTACCATGTTGGTCCCCTCACCTGTTGTTGTATCTCCCCTCTGGCTAGCCATAGTCTTCCTAGTCACCGCCATCTGTGTATGAAAACACCAACACGTAAGTTTAACTCAAATTTCTTATAACTCAGTTCTACAACACGATTTAGATTTAAAAGAAGGGTAACCAACTCCTAAATGCCCTGTAGCTCTCTGCTTATATAATGTGGTGCACAACACATCTATAAACAAGATCCTACTAGACACGGCTTGTAGACTCCCTAGGACAGAACTACTCTGATACCAAGTTTGCCACGCCCCGACCTGGGAGCGAGACTGGCACTCGGTGCCTCAACTAACCTGGTGTACCAAATTGCTACTAAGGGACTCTGAACATATAATGTCATAATTTGGCCATGGGGCCACCTTACAAGACAATTTGTGAAGCAAAATATAAAACTGAATGGAAACTAGCGCTGACTAAACATCAATATAAAGTTGGGCCGACAAGGCCGTCATAACTACTACAACTGACAAACCACCAAAATATACATACCAGGCCTACAAGCCCAACATAGTGTATTAACTGACAGGATATATCTACAAGCCTCTACTGATGGATATATTGTGATCGAAATAGGGCCCCGACCTACCCATAACATATATACATACATACAGAAGATGTACACGAAAACCTAGACCCGTTAACTCCGAAGGACGTGAAGATTACCGATCAGGCTGAACTCTGGAAATACCTACTGAGGAGGTCTACCCGTCTGTCTATCTGAACCTACACGCATGAAATGCAGCATCCCCAGAAAAGGGACGTCAGTACAAAATAATATACCGAGTATATAAGGCAATAACATAACTGAAAGTTGAAACTGAACTGATAATATAATAACTAAAAGTAATTGAGAGTCAAAGATGATCTGGAGATATACTTACCTGTTGATACTGACTCAACTCCTTTAATATAGTAAGTAAAATAATTGTCCGGCCTTATAAGGCTCGGTATATATAACTGCTCTGCCGTAGTAGGCTCGCTCATAGGCGCTCGGCCATACTAGGCTATGTATCTCGACCATGCTGGGCTCGCTCATAGGCGCTCGGCCACAGTAGGCTCGGTATATAACTTTCCATCTGATTAGAGGTTGCCCAATAGGGGCCTGCCCATCGATTATAGCTCGATGGTAATGAAAATACTGTAATACTGTATATATAGGCTTGCTGCTCTCTTGACTGAAAGAAGACAATACTAAAATTGAATATAGAGTCTCGATAAGGAATAATATTGTAACTTATGAGACTAGAATAGTGTGAATAATTTCATGAATATGAACTTCTCTTTTTGTCTCATTACTAACACATGTAGCTACGAGTGAGCACACCACAGCGGTGCCCAGTAAGTATCAAGACTAACCTCAATGGAGTAGAGATGAGGTACAGTCAAGACACTCACTAGTCTAATAACTTGTGCAATATAATATACAAAATAATAGGAAACAAATAATCATAAAGGCAGGATAAAACAACCAGTGATATGCACAACAGACAACAAGAATATCATTAATATCACTCAATAATTAATAAACACAATTACACCCAATTAAATCAAGTCCTTCAAATAAATGTCTTTCACATAGTTCTTCCAGATAACTCTCTTTCAAATATAATTTTCTCAAATAATTATTTTTTAAATATAATTCTTACAATAAATATTTTCAAATACAATTTCCTCAAATAAATATCTTTCAAAATACAATTCTTTTATATAATATTTTCTAAGTAAAAATCCTTCCAAATAAATATTTTGAATATAATTTTTTCAATTAAAAAGTCACCATGTGACACATCATTTCAAAATCATCAAAATACGGGTCTCGGCCCATTTTCATATTTTTCGTAAATACGGGTCTCAACCCATTTTCATATTTTAACGGCACCTCGTGCCCATAATTAAATCATCATATCTGCCCGGCACCTCGTGTCCTTATTTTATATCACAACTGCACGGATAATTCACGTGCTAAATATCATTATCATTTCATCACAGCACTGCGTGCCGATATTTTATATCACAACTGCACGGACAATTCACGTGCCAATATCCCCATTTCATATCACAATTCACGGCACCTCGTGCCCACATTTCATTTTATAAACCGCCTGACAATAGCCACAGACTCCCAATTTCAACATAAATCAGACTATTATCAATTTACTAACAACAAGACAAGTTTCAAAAGGTATAAAAATAAACACAAGAAAATCATAACATCACATGAAAATTGTCAACATCACAACCCCACAACATCACATATCGTCCTTGACAATAGCCACCTTTATCACTCCTATTACCACCCTTATCGCTCCTATAGCCACCCTTATCGCTCCTATAGCCACCCTTATCGCTCCGCCCAGACAATACCAATAGCCACCCTTATCGCTCCTATTGCCACCCTTATCGCTCTTATAGCGACCCTTATCGCTCCGCCCAGACAATATTCCAACAAACACAATAGTGAAATGCCACCCTTATAACCACATAATATCAACGGTGAAATGCCACCCTTATTTCCCCAAAATAACAACTCACATAATACAACAATTTACACGGAAAATTATTACAACAACATAATAAAATCAATTCATATCACAATTTGCCCAATGGCCACAATCAAATTTTAAAGATATGACAAAATCAATTAATTTCACAACAAATAGCCCAAGGCTCCACACAATGTATATAACACCCAAAAACAATCAATGGAGATAGAAATTACTCAACATAAAACAAAGTCTTCACTAAATTCCAATTTTTAATAATTATATAAACACCTCTTCTTAAGCTCATTTAATTAATTATTTGCAGAGGAAAATTCATATTGAAATTAATTTCCAAGAAATATTAAACCAACAATACTCACGAAATTTCATAAATATTTCAAGTAACAATCACATCAAATTATCATATAAAAACAAATTCAACAATAAGAATTTAGGCATGGCAAACAGATGATTTAATAATTTTCCACATGTTCCCAATTAACTACACAAAAATGCCTAAGACTTTAATTCAATGAATTTTTGCACGTATAATCCCGAGTACGTACTCGTCACCTTGCATACACGGCTTTTCACATTTCACAAATAGCACATAAGACTCAATGCCTAAGGGGTAATTCTCTCACTCGAGGTTAAGCAAGACACTTACCTTTTTGAAGTTAGGTCGATATTCCAAAATAGCCTTCTTGCTTGAATTGACCTCCGGACAGCTCAAATCTATCCAAATTAATTGTATAACTTCATTAAAATTCATCGGAAATAATTCCGGATAATAATGCGTCGACTTAAAATTTTATTCCAAAAAGTCAACAAAAGTCAATGCGGGGCTCGTCCCTCGGAACCCAACAAAATTTTCAAGAAATCCGAACACTCATTCCGATACAAGTTCAACCATACCAATTTTATCGAATTCCAATAATAACTCGACCTCCAAATCTTAATTTTTTGTTTTCAAATCCCTAAGTTCAAACCCCCGATCTATACCTCAAAAACATGTAATCTAATCGGATTATTCGATGATAATTTAATATTATGGGGTAGAAATGATCACAAGGGACTTACCTCAAGTTTTCCCGTGAAAACCTGGCTCAAAAATCGCCCAACCAGAGCTTGAAATGCCCAAAAGTGGCAAAAGCTCGGAACCTTTTTGTTTTTGTATTGCCCAAGGGTTTTCGCATCCGCGGTGATTTCTTCGCACCTGCGGTAAATTTTTTGCACCCGCGGCGAATCTTTTCGCACCCGCGGCGAATATTTCGCACCCGCGGCCTTCGCATCCGCGGCAAATTTTTCGCACCCGCGGTGCCTGGCCAGCCCACAAATTTTCCGCTTCCGCAACTCATTTCTCGCATCAGCGAGCTCGCACCTATGGCCCTTTTTCGCGCAAGTGCGATCATACCAGATGCCCAACTGCTTCAACTCCTCCTCCAAATCCAAATTCGATCCGTTAGGCATCCAAACTCACCCGAGGCCCCCCGGGACCCCAACCAAACATACCATCAAGTCCTAAAACATCATACGAACTTAGTCAAATTCTTAAATCATATCAGACAACATCAAAACGACGAATCGCACCTCAAATCAAAATCTATGAACTTTGAACTTTCAAATTCTTTATCTTGTGCCGAAACACATCAAATCAATTCGGAATGACTTCAAATTTTGCACACAAGTCATAAATGACATAACGGACCTATTCAAATTTCCAGAATCAGATTCCGACCTCGATATCAAAAAGTCAACCCCCCGGTCAAACTTCCCAAAAATTCAACTTTCGGCATTTCAAGCTTAATTCCACCACAGACCTCCAAATAATTTTTCGGACACGCTCCTAAGTCCAAAATTACCATACGGAGCTATTGACATCATCAAAATTCTATTACAGAGTCGTTTTTTTTCCAAAAGTCTACTCTTCGGTCAACTCTTTCCATTTAAGATTCAAATTAAGGATTGTTCGTTTAATTAAATTCCGAATCTTTAGTAAATCAAACTCGACCACACCTGCAGGTCATAATACATATTGCGAAGCTGCTCTAGACCTTAAGTCATTGAACGAGGCGTAAATTCTTAAAACGACAAGTCGGTTAGTTACATTCTCCACCTCTTAAACAAACGTTCGTCCTCGAACGTGCTAAGAATCTTTCTGAGGACTTTAAATTACTGAGTATATTCTTGCACACATACTTGTGGGTGATTCTACATTTCCGCCAAATAACAAAGAAACTTAGGTCATGCTTGTCTATAAAAGTTCAAATAGTGTTGGCACGCAAAATACACATACATGAATAAGTAGAGGAGTAATAATTAAGAGAAATAATAATCAAGGTTGTAAAGGGTAGAGAATGCTAAACAGTTACGAAGATAAACGAGCAAAAGAGTGAGTAACTTAGAATCTCAACGATGACAGCAAAGAAAGATAACAGTGAGAATCCCAGATCCTAGTGCATCAGAGTTCACAGGAGCTTCAGTGAGCCCCGAGCAGTGCTTGCACAGCAAAACCCCACTACCCAGAACCAAACACCACCACAAATCACACAAAACCAGAATCCACCGCCAAATCCTCTTGCACCACACCAGTATCACGTACGTCCCCAGAACCTTAACCCACCACCAGTGCCGACCCCTCAACACCACCATCATCCAACTCAATACCCGCAAACCAGTACTTATCACACCCCTCAAAATGCACTGCAACCCACTCCTGATCCCCAAAACTCGACCAACGACCATCCATATACCCAAGTTCCGGGAACTCATCAAAGAAACCCGATATATGTGGAAACCTTACCCCATACCCCGCAGCAAACCCTATACATACCTGAATAGGCTGAAAAAGACCTTCTTATTAGAAACATGGCAGAGGAGCTCAAGAAGCTCACAGGGAGAGTCTAGAGTGTTGAAGGTGGTAGGAGTAAAACCCAGTGAACCCTCCAGATCTTCGAGACCTTTTGGCCTCCTTAGACTCCCTTTCCTCGCCTAAAACACCCTCAATCTTCCTTGCAATCTCCACCACTAGTTGAAATGGAGTATCAGTTTGCAATTCTCGAGCCATGCATATTTTAATATCATAATCGAGCCCCTCAATGAATCTGCGGACCCGCTCTCTGATTGTAGGAACCAAGATCGGTGCATGACGGGCTAACTCACTGAACCTGATAGCATATTCTGACACTGTCATAGTGCCCTGACGCAACCGTTCAAACTCTGTGCGCCACGCATCTCTAAGAGTCTAGGGAACAAACTCTTTCAAGAATATTTCCGAAAATTGAGCCCAAGTTGGTGGTGTTACATCAGATTTGCCACCACCGATACGCTACGCCTGACAGTTGAAATGTAGTAAAGGCAAC
This sequence comes from Nicotiana tabacum, assembly GCF_000715075.1. NCBI lineage: Eukaryota > Viridiplantae > Streptophyta > Magnoliopsida > Solanales > Solanaceae > Nicotiana > Nicotiana tabacum. The sequence continues at coordinate 121,534,137 of NC_134098.1, forward strand.
TCCACTCACCTCCACAATACCCATGGTGCGGAGAATACTGTGACAATTTTCTAGATATTATTTGGCATCCTCTGTAGCTGTGCCACTGAAAGTAAGTGGACTATACCTCTTAAACCTTTCAAGTCTCTTTTGTTCTTCTTCTGATGCCTCGGGACTGACCTCAGGCCAAATCGGAATAACAGGTTGTACCGGTATTGCACCCGGAACCTGACCAACGTGAACCTGCTGCTCTAGAATTATGGTAGGAGTCTGATCTACTCCCCCAATCTGCGAAATATTTGGTGCAACAGAGATCAATCCCGCCTGAGTTAATGTACCAAACATACTCAAGAACTGTGCTAAGGTCTCCTAAAGTCCGGGGGTAACAACAGGTGCTTCTGGTACGTGTCCCCCAATTGGAGCTACTAGTGGCTCCTCAACTGTTGTTCTGACAGGTGCTCTAGTCGCAGTACATGCCCTTCCTCGACCTCTACCTCGGCCCCGGCCTCTTGCAGCCCCAATAATATGTGCGGATGCCTGTTCAGCTGACCCGGTAGCACATGTCCTCACCATCTGTGAGAGAATAGAGATACAAAGTCTCAAATTCCAAATTCAACAAATTCCGCACGACAGGAATGAAAGAAATGGAAATTTCCTAACAGTTCTGTAGCCTCTCAAAGATAAGTACAGACGTCTCCATACCGATCCGCAAGACTCTACTAGACTCGTTCGTGACTCGTAGAACCTATGAACCTAGAGCTCTAATACCAACTTGTCACGACCCAAAATCCCACCACAGGAGTCGTGATGGCACCTAGTCTCTAAAACTAGGTAAGCCGATTTCCATTGCATTTTTTTGAAGCCATTTTTTTTGAATTAAATAAATAATCAAAACTAACAGCGAAAATAATTATAATATACAACCTCCCAAGACTGGTAGTACTGAGTCACGAACTCTAATTGAAGACATAGAATGATCACGAGGACCGAATATACAATACTGTTTGATTACAAATTAACAGTACAATGAAATGAAAAGACTCCAAGGGACTGCGACAACCAAGCAGCTCTACTTTGAATCCTTACGATCCCGCTTTAACTCTGCTCAAGTCCGTTATCTTCAATACCTAGCTCTGCACAAAAATATGCAAAAGTGTAGAGTGAGCACACCACAGCGGTGCCCAGTAAGTATCAAGACTAACCTCAATGGAGTAGAGACGAGGTACAGTCAAGACACTCACTAGTCTAATATCCTGTGCAATATAATATACAAAATAATAGGAAATAAATAATCATAAAGGCAGGATAAAACAACCAGTGATATGCACAACAGACAACAAGAATATCATTAATATCACTCAACAATTAATAAACACAATTACACCCAATTAAATCAAGCCCTTCAAATAAATGTCTTTCACATAGTTCTTCCAGATAACTCTCTTTCAAATATAATTTTCTCAAATAATTATTTTTCAAATATAATTCTTACAATAAATCTTTTCAAATACAATTTCCTCAAATAAATATCTTTCAAAATACAATTCTTTTATATAATACTTTCTAAGTAAAAATCCTTCCAAATAAATATTTTGAATATAATTCTTTCAATTAAAAAGTCATCATGTGACACCTCATTTCAAAATCATCAAAATACGGGTCTCGGCCCATTTTCATATTTTTCGTAAATACGGGTCTCAGCCCATTTTCATATTTCAACGGTACCTCGTACCCATAATTAAATCATTATATCTGTCCGGCACCTAGTGTCCTCATTTTATATCACAACTGCACGGACAATTCACGTGCTAAATATCATTTTCATTTCATCACAGCATCTCGTGCCGACATTTTATATCACAACTGCACGGACAATTCACGTGCCAATATCCCCATTTCATATCACAATTCACGGCACCTCATGCCCACATTTTATTTTATAAACCGCCTGGCAATAGCCACAGGCTCCCAATTTCAACATAAATCAGATTATTATCAATTTACTAACAACAAGACAAGTTGCACAAGGTATAAAAATAAACACAAAAAAATCACAACATCACATGAAAATTATTAGCACCACAACCCCACATCATCACATATCGTCCCTGACAATAGCCACCCCTATCGCTCCTATTGCCACCCTTATCGCTCCTATAGCCACCCTTATCGCTCCGCCTAGACAATACCAATAGCCATCCTTATCGCTCCTATTGCCACCCTTATCGCTCCTATAGCGACCCTTATCGCTCCGCCCAGACAATATTCCAACAAACACAATAGTGAAATGCCACCCTTATAACCACATAATATCAACGATGAAATGCCACCCTTATCTCCCCAAAATAACAACTCACACAACACAACAATTTACACGGAAAATTATCACAGCAACATAATAAAATTAATTCATATCACAATTTGCCCAATGGCCACAATCAAATTTTAAAGATATGACAAAATTAATTAATTTCACAACAAATAGCCCAAGGCTCCACACAATTTATATATAACACCCCAAAACAATCAATGGAGATAGAAATTACTCAACATAAAGCAAAGTCTTCATTAAATTCTAATTTTCAATAATTATATAAATACCTCTTCTTAAGCTCATTTAATTAATTATTTGCAGAGGAAAATTCATATTGGAATTAATTTCCCAGAAATATTAAACCAACAATACTCACGAAATTTCATAAATATTTCAAGTAACAATCACATCAAATTATCATATAAAAATAAATTCAACAATAAGAATATAGGCATGGCAAACATATGATTTAATAATTTTCCACAATTTCTCAATTTACTACACAAAAATGCCTAAGACTTTAATTCAATAAATTTTTGCACGTATAATCCCGAGTACGTACTCGTCACCTCGCGTACACGGCTTTTCACATTTCACAAATGGCACATAAGACTCAATGCCTAAGGGGTAATTCCCCCACTCGAGGTTAAGCAAGACACTTACCTTTTTGAAGTTAGGCCGATATTCCAAAATAGCCTTCTTGCTTGAATTGACCTCCAAACAGCTCAAATCTATCCAAATTAATTGTATAACTTTATTAAAATTCATCGGAAATAATTCCGGATAATAATGCGTCGACTTCAAATTTTATTCCAAAAAGTCAACAAAAGTCAACGCGGGGCCCGCCCCTCGGAACCCGACAAAATTTTCAAGAAATCCGAACACTCATTCCGATACGAGTTCAACCATACCAATTTTATCGAATTCCAATAATAACTCGACCTCCAAATCTTAATTTTTTGTTTTCAAATCCGTAAGTTCAAACTCCCGATCTATACCTCAAAAACATGTAATCTAATCGGATTATTCGATGATAATTCAATATTATGGGGTAGAAATGATCACAAGGGACTTACCTCAAGTTTTTTCGTGAAAACCTTGCTCAAAAATCGCCCAACCAGAGCTTGAAATGCCCAAAAATGGCAAAAGCTCGGAACCCCTCTGTTTTTGTATTGCCCAGAGGTTTTCGCATCCGCGGTGATTTCTTCACACCTACGGTAAATGTTTCGCACCCGCGGTAAATTTTTTCTCACCTGCAGCTTTCGCATCCGCGGTGAATTTTTTCGCACCCGCGGTGTCTGGCCAGCCCATTAATTTTTTGCTTCCACGACTCATTTCTCGAATCCGCGAGCTCGCACCTGTGGCCCTTTTTCGTGCTGGTGCGATCATACCAGATGCCCAGCTGCTTCAACTCCTCCTCCAAATCCAAATTCGATCCGTTAGGCATCCAAACTCACCCGAGGCCCCCCGGGACCCCAACCAAACATACCATCAAATCCTAAAATATCATACGAACTTATTCAAATTCTTAAATCACATCAGACAACATCAAAACGATGAATCGCACCTCAAATCAAAATCTATGAACTTTGAACTTTCAAATTCTTTATCTTGTGCCGAAACACATCAAATCAATTCGGAATGACATCAAATTTTGCACACAAGTCATAAATGACATAACGGACCTTTTCAAATTTTCAGAATCAGATTCCGACCTCTATATCAAAAAGTCAACCCCCCGGTCAAACTTCCAAAAAATTCAACTTTCGGCATTTCAAGCTTAATTTCACTACAGACCTCCAAATAATTATCCCGACACGCTCCTAAGTCCAAAATCACCGTACGGAGCTATTGACATCATCAAAATTCCATTTCGAAGTTTTTTTTCTTTCAAAAATCAACTCTCCGGTCAACTATTTCCATTTAAGCTTCAAATTAAGGATTGTTCGTTTAATTAAATTCTGAATCTTTAGTAAATCAAACTCGACCATACCCGCAAGTCATAATATATATTGCGAAGCTGCTCGAGATCTTAAGTCATTGAACGGGGTATAAATTCTTAAAATGACAAGTCGGGTCGTTACAGATATCCTTTTATTTATATATTGCTTTTATTACCTAGAGTTTAATTGCTTTCTTGGCCTCTATCTTTTTTATCTTATTGTTATTCCTACTTGTTGTTATTCTTTTTCTCTTCTTCCATCCATTCTTTAGGTGATGGTCTATTGGAAATAACATTTTATGCCCTTCCAGAGTAGGGATAAGATTGCGTACATCTTAGCCTCCCAGACCCTACTTGTGGAAAATTAGTAGGCTTGTTATTGATGTTGTTGTTGTTATAGTTGTTAGGAATATAATAGATATGCCCTTGATCTAGTCTAATATTTAATGATTTGAACATATGTTTGTGAATGTTATTTGATATAAAATATATATGGCATTTGATATTCTTTTATCATAGTTATTATTAAGTGCTTGATTAATTTAATAATGTCCTTGATTAAATTTTGAGACTTGACATTATGATGGAGATCGTGGTAATGAGAGTGAAGTTTCTTATAATTTAATCTAAGTTTGTTCTTGATCATAGGATTATTAATTTGGACACTAGTAATCTGGTTAGATTAATATTTATGTGATTATCTTCATTGAATAAAATATTAGTTGATCTCGTTAACTAAAACACATAGATAGATAATGCATATAGATATATGATCATTGAACTGACTAATTGGATAATTCTTAATGGTTAGAATTACCATAAATTGTCAATAGGATATTCTCTTAAAGAATGTGATGTAAGAGTTTACTTTTACCTGATATCATCGTAGTAATTGACAAGTTATTTATTATGCTTTAATACTATACACCTATGGCCCTAGAGCGATAGTTGAAAGGATATAAGGTACGGTTAAATACTTGTAGAATTAGTGATTGATCAAGATTGAATCTGTCAACTCTTGGTAATGAGTTTAAGCTCCATGTTGTCATGAATTATAAACGACCAAATTAAGACCTTGGCCAAGGCAATTGAATGAAAGAAGAAAAGGGTTTCTTAGGTCATTCAATGGTCAATTATATTTGACATGAACACATAGTTGGTCGCCTATTAGGATTTGACAGTTGAACCATATCCTAGGGTAACCCAGAGCTATAAGGACAAAAGAAATTACTATATTATTCTTCTAGTGGTTCGTGAGAGTAAATTTTATACTTCATTCTATCTTGTCGTTAAGGAGTGTTACTATATGCCACCCTTGATCAGTATATTGATGTGATCAATTTACTACCGGCTTAGTATCGAACCTATAGGGTCGCACACTAACGAGTATTCTGATATTTGCTAAAGAATTAATTACTTTATTATTTGATAATTAAATGAAAGAATTTAATTAGTCAAATAAATTTAGTTATTAGTTCAAATAAAATATTATTATATTCTTTGCTAGCACAGAGGATATAATTAATATTGTGAATAAATTAAAATTTTCTATTTGGAATAGAAAATTAAACTATATCTCTTGCATGGAATATATATGTGATATATATAGTTGGTACTTATATATATTATCACGACCCCAAATTTCTTCCGTAGGATGTCGTGATGGCACCTAGTCTCTAAAACTAGGTAAGCCTATCAATGCGGAATAATAATAAATATCTGAAATAAATAAACTACAATTCAAACAATTTTAACTCCCAAAACCCGATAAAAATAAGTCACAAGCTTCTAAGAATTTATTCTCAATGTCTCTATATGTCAAGATCTAAATAAAATATAAGGAAGCAATATAAAATGATAGAAGGGGACTCCGGAGTCTGCGGACGCTGGCAGATATACCTCGAAGTCTCCGTGCGCAGGTAACTCACTGACGTCTAGGCTGGTAAAAATGTACCTGGATCTGCACAAAAAGATGTGCAGAAGCGTAGTATGAGTACACCACAGCGGTACCCAGTAAGTGCCAAGTCTAACCTCGGTAGAGTAGTGACGAGGTCAGGTGAGACCTTACTGGAATATAATAATGGCATGGTAAAATATTTATCAATGTAGTAAAATAAAATAACATTGGAAATGAATCAAATAGTATGTCACATTTAATGACACCAAATAATTGCAAATAATATCTTGTGGAATCAAAACAGAATTTCCTTCAACTTTATGAAAATCACAACAATTAATCGAAAGCAACTATGGCCATAAATCAATATCAACAAGGGCACTACCGAGGTACCGTCTCGTATTCCCAAGTTATAAATAATTTCACAATATCTCATTTTCTTATATCACCGCGGGAGCCTTCACAATTTATTTAAAGAAAATATTTTTTCTCGAAACAGCATCCCGCGTTTTAGCCACCCTTATTACACCGCATGACTTCTAGTAGTCACCCCTACTAGCCACGCGTATCAAGCCGCCCTTATCTTACCGCATGCGTTTCAACACCCAAACCTTATACCACCGCATGCGTATCAATATCACAATATATCACAATTTGCACCTCAAGTGCCCAATATTTCAATTTTTCCACAAAATAATCAACAACAATAGTTTTCAATAATAAAGAGCTCACGGCTCATGCCAGAATAATCAAAAAAAAAAATAATCTTACGAAAATATTCAAGAATGAATAATTCAGGAAAATAATATTTCAAATTTTTAATACGTTACTTCAATATCAAATTTAAAAATGTCAAATACTTCATATTAATAATATTTAATTTAAGGAAAATCAACCTTCAAATAATGCACAGTATAAAAGAAATCAAGTTTCAATTAAACAAAAAAAAAACAATTAGCAGGAAAAGGTCAAGCAAATTTAAAAAATATAAACATTAAATCAATAATGAAGAATATAACAAAATAAAATAATTTAATTAATACGCAACAATGATCTACACAATTTAAAACATAATCTTTCATATTTAGCCCGTGTACACACTCGTCACCTCGTGTACATGACTTTTCACACATTACAATTATCAATCCTAGGGGAATTTTCCCCACACAAAGTTAGACAAGTCGCTTACCTCGTCTTGCTCCAATTTAACCAAGTATTATGCTTTTTTCTCGATTTTTCGACTCCGATCGACTCGTATCTAGTCATAATTAATTCGATACAGTCAACAAAAATTATAGTAATCAATTTCATAAGAAAATATTATATTTTCAATAAAATCCGAAATTAGCTCAAAATTTATCCGTGGGGCCCACATCTCGGAATCCAGTGAAACTTACAAAATCCGACAACTCATTCAATTACGAGTCCACCCATACTAATTTTACCAAATTCCGATAACAACTCGACATCCAAATCTTAAATTTTTTTTTTGGGAAGATTTTGCAAAAATCTCGATTTTTCTTCCATAAATTTACGAATTCATGATGTAAATGCGTATGGAATCATGAAATATAATCAATATAGGATAAGGAACACTTACCCCAATATTTTCCCGTGAAAATCGCCCAAAAATCGACCAAGAACCGTGCTCCAAAAATCCAAAACGAAATGAATGAAATGATCATTTTTTGTCCTTAAGTTTCTGCCAATCCGTCACTAAAAGTCCATTTTCCGTCACTAAAAGTCCATTTTTCGTCACTAAAAGTCCACCAGAAACTGCTCTACCAGTCTTCTTTCAATTGATCATAACTTTATGTACAAATGTCCAAATGATAAATAATATAACTTTATGGAAACTAGAATCAAACGACTACAACTTTCATGTTTTAAAAATTTTCCGATTCCTTATAAATTTCGAGATATAAGCTTCCAAAGTCGGCTCTACACATCAGGAATTTCGCAGCAAAACTGCTCTACCAGCCTTTATTCAATCCATCATAACTTTCTGTACAAATGTCTAAATGATGAATGGTTTAACTTTATGAAAACTAGAATCAAAGGGCTACAACTTTTATGTTTTGAAACTTTTCTGATTCCTTATAGATTGCGCAATATATGCTTCCAAATTTGGCTCCACGCACTAGAAATTTCTTGCGAAATTCCAGCAGCCTTCTTTGTCCGTAATCCATTCCTTTTAACTTCCGAAATCCATCCGAGACCCTCGGGACCTTAACCAATTATACCAACATGTCCAAAAATATAATATGAATTTAGTCGAGGCTTCAAACCACATCAAACAACATCAAAACGACGAATCGCACCTCAAATCAAAATCTATGAACTTTGAACTTTCAAATTCTATATCTTGTGCCGAAACACATCAAATCAATTCGGAATGACTTCAAATTTTGCACACAAGTCATAAATGACATAACAGACCTATTTTAATTTCCAAAATCGGATTCTGACCTCGATATCAAAAAGTCAATCCCCCCGGTCAAACTTCCCAAAAATTTAACTTTTGGCATTTCAAGCCTAATTCCACTACGGACTTCCAAATAAAATTCCGATCATGCTCCTAAATCCAAAATTATTATACGGAGTTGTTGGAATCATTAAAATTCTATTCCGGGATCGTTTGCACATAATTTGACATCCGGTCACTATTTAAACTTAAACTTTTAATTTTTTATCAAAATTTTATATCTCGGGCTAGGGACCTCGGAATTTGATTTCGGGCATACGCCTAAGTCCCAAATCACGATACGTACCTACCAAAATTATCAAAATACTGATCCGAGTCCGTTTGCTCAAAATATTGACCAAAGTCAACCCAGTTGAGTTTTAAAGCTCTAATTCACATTTTAATTCATTTTTCACCTGAAAACTTTCCGAAAAATTTTACGGATTGCGCACGCAAATAGAGGAATGATAAATAGTGCTTTTCGAGGTCTTAGAATACAAAATTATTTATTAAATTTAAAGATGATATTTTGGGTCATCACACACACACACATATATATATATATATATATATATATATATATATATATATATATATATATATATATATGAGATGTATATGAACTATTAATAAAAGAGTTATAAGTTGAATCCAACTTTGAATTGGATCAACTGGAAAGTCCATCAGGACACGTCTGCCACCACAAATACCATTTAGAATGAGATCCATAATTCTCTATATATGGAAGTATTGTACTCCATATGGCATTGGACTTGCACGTGAAGTCACTGCCTTAATTAACCTGTTCCTACCCTATTTGGAAAAGGTTAGTAACTAAGGTATATGTTAGTATATATATACATGAAGGCTTCACGTAGGAGAGTTAGTGTGAACGAAAGAAAATGCCACAAAACAAGAGATGTGTTGCTGACAAGAAAATATTCTTCTTGTCTTGCTACTACTACGTTGAAAGTTTTTGAGAAAAATTTTCGCATAGTATTTTTATTCAATTTGTTCGTGGGTTTCATTGATCAAAGATTTGATAGCAAGGACCGGTCTTGATGTGGATACGCATTGAAACTTCGCACTATAGAAGAAATTTTATAACGAGACTATCTTCACCGGGTATGTCTTAGATCTGATATTTGACATGTAAATAAATTTTAAACACGAAAAGATCTACCTAAGATTGTTATTTTATTCCGCTGCATGTTACGAACATCTATATGCAATCCTACAGTGGTATCAGAGTCGTGGTTTATTGTGTCTAAAATTTATTTACGAAATATTTTAAAATTATATTTGTAGAGTTCAAACCATAATACATGTATCTTGTGCAATAGTCAAATTGTTTGAATGCATATGGATTGATATTATTTTATTATGAATAAAATGTGTATACGTGTAAGTTAAACTATTGAAATAGTTCGTAACTTAAATTTGAAATTTTGTATTAGATACGACGGTAATCTATAATAGGTTATTGGATTCTACTGTTATTTTAATTGTTATTAGTTCATGGGATATTAATTAATAATAATATTCTTGCATGAATTATTTTTATGTGATATATAAGATAAACATATTAGAAGTATGTTGAATTTTATTTTTTTTGTCACATGCTTGTTCGTTATATAATTTTGAATTATTTATTACATGTGATGTAAATTAAATTAGGACTAAGCATGTAGACAACTTGAACTAAATTCACATGCTATAAAAGATTTGATCTTCATGTTATTAAAAGTTATTTTAGTAACTATTCCCTCTTACTAAAATTTGAGTTCTTAAATAATAAAATATAAGATATTTTATTGTAAAGCTATCCATCAAAATAAATAATTTTATTTATTTCTTGTTTATAAGGAGTGGCATGACAACCAAGAGACTTATAGTTCGAGAATATGTTAAAATTATTTATTGCATTAGATGCATGGATTGGAAGAATTATTTCAGTTTACACTAGACGCCTGGACTACCCGGGGAAGTATAAAATTTAACAAGTTCTTTGCTTTTATAATGGTTGAACTCAACTATGACAATAGGATCGACCTGACTACCAGGGAACTATTTGACATAGAGATATTTAAGGAGATTGTATGGAGACGTAATTGGTAAGAGTACCTACCTTTAAAATATATGTGAGAAACGACTTGACTTCTAAGGGGCTTATACATATTGTTAAAAGATTCCTTTACTCCACTAACAGAAATAGAGATTTCTTAAACTATAACGAGGGTAAATGATTTAAAATAATTAGTGAAAATATCATTTAGATAAAAGTCCATGTCTTTATGATATATGTAAATATGTTTTTATATTATTGTCTTTTATTTTCCATATTTTAGATTTCTCAATATGTTTGTTATATCATTGCGTGAAATACTTGGGACCAACAAGTTGGTGAGACCAAACTTTGATGACTGGTATAAAAATTTGAGAATTGTTCTCATGCATGAAAAGCTCATTGATGTGATCGATAATCCTGCAAAGATAGTCCCAACAAAGAATGATATTGAAGGCACCAAGGTTTATCAGAAATACTTGGAAGAATGTCTTGCTGTTAAACGCATCATTCTCGCTTCTATGAGTTCTGAACTCCAAAGGAAACATCAGAATATGGATCCAACTGCATCATTGAATATCTTAAGAAGATGGTTGATACACAATTGGACATTGAAAACTCTCCAGTTGGACCCCATGTCAATCATGTGATTGATCTTACCAAAGAACTTGAGAAGTTCGGGTACAAGCTTGGTAAAGATATTTCTGAAAATTTGATCTTGCAATCAGTATATGATGCTGAATGTTTTCACTGTAAGAAGAAATGACATTGGAAGAAAAACTGCAAGGAGTATCTTGCAACTCTAAAGAATAAGAAACAAGGTGAGACAATAATGAAAAATATTTTTGAGGTTTCTTTAACTACTACTAATTATTCACTGTGGGTATTAGATATAGTGGTTATAACTTTTGTAATATGTTGCAAGAGTTCAAGATAAGTAGGAGACTGAAGAAAGGAGAAGTTAATCTACAAGTTGGAAATTATGCAAGAGTTGCAGCCGTACCTATAAGATCTATTTCTTTAATAGTGCCTTCGGGCAAAGTACTTATGCTGGATGATTATTATTATATTTCTAAATTTATTTCGAACATAATTTCAGCTTCTATGTTGGACAAGTGTGGGTTTCACATTAACATAGGCAATGGTATTTGCTCTATTTATTATGGTGATGATTTATATGTGAATGTCTATCTCCAACATGATGTTTATGTCTTACCTAATGTGAATGCAAATTCGATTATGCATGTTTCTAATCTTAAGAGGAAAAGAGATGATCAAGTAAATCATACATACCTTTGGCATTGTAGGCTTGGTCATATTGGAGAGAGAAAAATTAACAAGATGTATAAGGAATGGTACCTTGACAAGTATGATTTTGAATCATATCCAACTTGTGAATCTTGTCTCAAAGGAAAAATAACCAAATCTCCATTTAATGGAAGTGGAGAAAGAGCTTCTGAATTATTGGGACTAATTCATACAGATGTTTGTGGGCCTACGAAAATTCAAGATATAGGTGGATATTCTTACTTCATCACCTTCACTGATGATATGTCAAGATATGGATTTGTATATCTTATGAAACATAAATTTGAATCTTTTGAAATGTTCAAAAGGTTCCGTAGTGAAGTTGAGAAATAGACTAGTAAAAGTATCAAAGTACTAAGGTTTGATAGAGGTGGAGAATATCTTAGTGAAGATTTTACTAGGTATCTCAAAGAGAATGGGATTCTCTCACAATGGACACCTCCAGGAACACCACAACATAATGGTGTATCTGAAAGGAGAAATCGAACCTTATTAGATATGGTGAAATCTATGATGGGGTTCACTGATTTTCCAATAAATTATTGGGGATATGCTTTGGAAGCAGCAACATACTTACTTAATAAAGTTTCCATTAAGTCAGTCTCTACAACATCATATGAGATATGGAAAGGACGTAAGCCTAACCTCAAACATATTAAAGTTTGGGGTTGCCCAGCTTATGTTAAGAGGCTGCAGTCTGATAACTTTGACTCAAGATTTGATAAGTGTAGGTTCACTGGGTATCCCAAAGAAACAATGAGATATTATTTCTATCACCCTTCTGACCATAAAGTTTTTATGGCTAGAGGAGCAACCTTTTTGAAAAAAGAATTTCTTTTGGAAGGAAATTATAGTGGAGAAATAGAACTTGATGAAGTTCAAGAAACTAATGAATTAACACAAAATCAAGATCATGAGACACAAGTCGAACAACCTTTATTAGATATTTTGAAGTTGTCATCTTTAACGGTTCAAGTTAAGAACTAAATATAGTTCAAGAAGAGGTTAATGAACCATTTTCCAACCAAATTGAACAATAACCAAATCCAGTACAAGGTGAACAAGTTGTACACGCACCTCTTAGAAGGTCTACACGAGAACGTCATGTACCAACTAGATTAAATCTAATAGTACAAGATGATGTATCAAATGAGGTTAATCATAATGATGATGACCCTAAGACCTATGAAGAGGCTATATAAAGTTCTAACTGTGAGAGATGGCAACAGGCCATGGAATCCGAAATAGAATCCATGAAGGAAAATAAAGAATGTACTTTAGTTGAACCTTCAAAGGATATAAAACCTAAGGTTGTAAATGAGTTTTTTATAAAAAGATTGGAGCAGACGGAAAGGTGGAGACCTACAAAGCCCGTCTTGTTACCAAGGGATATCGTCTGAAAGAAAGAGTCGACTATGATGAGACTTTCTCTCCCGTGGCAATGCTCAAATCAATTCGGATTTTGCTTGCTATAGCAGCATACTATGATTCCGAAATATGGCAAATGGATATGAAAACAACTTTCCTTGATGGTGAGCTAGAAGAGGATGTGTACATGACACAACCTGAAGGTTTCACATCTCCGTCTGATCATAATAAAATTTACAAGCTACAAAGATCCATTTATGGACTAAAGCAAGCTTCTCAAAGTTGGAATATTCGCTTTAACAAGACAATTGAAAAGTTTAATTTTGTTAGATGTGAAGAAGAGCCTTGTGTGAACAAAAAGGTTAGTGGGAGCACAATTATATTCTTAGTACTATATTTTAATGAATTGCTCATAGGGAATGATATACCGGCATTGCAAAGTACCAATATTTGGCTATCCGAAAAGCTCTCCATGAAAGACTTGGGAGAAACAGCTTATATATTGGGAATAAAGATCTATAGAGATAGATCGAGGAAGCTGCTTGGACTTTCCCAGTCTTTGTACATTGATACCATCTTAAAGAGGTATAACATGGATAATTCCAAAAGAGGCTATCTACCAATAGCACTAGAATTACTCTCAGCAAGGAGGATTGTCCTAAAATACCTTAAGAGAGAGAACGCATGAGTAGGATCCCATACGATAGTGCAGTGGGAGCTATCATGTATACCATAACATGTACACGTCCTAATGTGGCTTATGCACTAGGAGTGACTAGCCGATATCAGGCAAATCCTGGTGAGGAACATTGGAATATGGTGAAGACCATTCTTAAGTACTTAAGAAGGACTAAAGACCAAGTCCTCATTTATGGAGATTCTGAGTTAAAACTTGAAGGTTATACTGATGCAAGTTTCTCATCAGATAAAGATGATAGCAAATCTATTTTTGGTTATGTATTCACCTTAAATGGTGGTGTAGTGAGTTGGAAAAATTCTAAACAAGCTACAATAGCTGATTCGGTGACTGAAGTAGAATATATAGCAGCTAGTGAAGCTGCTAAGGAAGCTGTATGAGTATATTGATGTGATCAATTTACTACCGGCTTAATATCAAACCTATAGGGTCGCACACTAACGAGTGTACTGATATTTACTAAAGAATTAATTACTTTATTATTTGATAATTAAATTAAAGAATTTAATTTGTCAAATAAATTTAGTTATTAGTCCAAATAAAATATTACTATATTTTTTGCTAGTACAAAGAATATAATTAATATTGTGAATAAATTGAAGTTTTCTATTTGGAATAGAAAATTAAACTATATCTCTTGCATGGAATATATATGTGATATATATAGTTGGTACTAAAATATATATGTGATATATATAGTTGGTACTCATAAATAATATGAACTATTAATAAAAGAGTTATAAGTTGAATCCAACTTTGAATTGGATCAACTGGAAAGTCCACGTCTGCCACCACAATCCCATTTAGAATGGATTCATAATTCTCTTTATATGAAAGTATTGTACTCCATATGGCATCTTGCACGTGAAGTCACTGCCTTAATTAACCTGTTCCTACCCTATTTGGAAAAGGTTAGTAAATAAGGTATATGTTAGTATATATATACATGAAGGCTTCACGTAGGAGAGTTAGTGTGAACGAAAGAAAATGCCACAAAACAAGAGATATGTTGCTGACAAGAAAATATTCTTCTTGTCTTGCTACTACTACGTTGAAAGTTTTTGAGAAAAATTTTCGCATAGTATTTTTATTCAATTTGTTTGTGGGTTCCATTGATCAAAGATTTGATAGCAAGGACCGGTCTCGATGTGGATACGCATTGAAACTTCGCACTATAGAAGAAATTTTATAACGAAACTATCTTCACCGGGTATGTCTTAGATATGATATTTGATATGTAAATAAATTTTAAACACGAAAAGATCTGCCTAAGATAGTTATTTTATTCCGCTGCGTGTTACAAACATCTATATGCAATCCTACAGTTAGTATCATGCAACTTTACCTTAAGTGGTTCCAAACAAGTTTAGCACACGGAAAATGAAGTTGTATCATGCAACTTTAAGCACATGAAAAATGACAAAATTTCCCAATGAATTATGTGAAATAGTACAATTTGCCCTCCATTAATAGTTAGGATCAACTTTATACATATACATATATCGTTACAAAACGATAAATTTCCCCATATTAGCTAACCTTTAACTACTAAAGAATAAACTCCATCATTAGCGCATAGTTAAAGGCAAATAAAGATCATTTCGCATTGTTCGATCGAACTCGGAACAATTGAGTGTTTAACTATAAAATAGTACAGTTGAATTTATACGTGGTTTCTAGATAAGTGAATTAATTTGATCATGGAATAAATAAATAATGGAAGAGTTGCGCAGTACGTAACCTTAAGATATTGACGAAACAACAGAAGCAATAATTTCGGGAACAAGGTTTCCGGGCATAACAACAAAGAAATCAAGAAATAAGAAGATAAGATTGGATTGAGCTTTGTATATAATATAGTGTAAGTTTGCCAGAAAATTCGTGTCTTTTACAATGACAACTGAGCTCACTATTTATAGTTATGAAGGAGGTCCTAGGGTCGTGCCCTTCTTCAATGTCAATTGTGAGGGGCATTGATGAAGATATAACGGTAAACATAAATTCTAAATTCCTTGTAACGGGTAACTGCTCTTAATGCTATGAATATTCTCTATTAAATGCTACCGGGAGAGGAGTATTTATCACATCTTTATGAGCATTATTCTTCCCGGTGACAAACGAAACAGTTATCTTCAGTCTTCAACTATCCCCTTGTCTTGGGTTCCATGTGTCCCTTTCTCGGACGGCCACGTGTCATAACATATTTTACCCTATACAAATAGCCCTCCTGCTTTTTGGTGACATAACTTTATGTTATCGAAAAGTTAGTAGAAATACTCTTTTGGCGGGAATTACTATAATTCCCTCTGAAGGCTTCCGACGGTTGATTAGACGCATGTCTCTCCGCATTTAATATCCCGAACACGTGTCATCCCATGATTCAACACAACGTTTGTCGATTATCGAAGTAATCTTGGCCATGAATTTAACCGCTAAAACTTTTACTTATACGTATCAACTTCCTCCCTTATACTTCATAACTTTTCAAACTTTCTTTACCTAACTTGCATATTGTTTCTTCATCTTTTTTCTAATTCTCTTCAAACGAAAGACCTTTTTTTTTCTTTCCTACAATGGCTTCTTCCTCAAAATGTACCGATTCTTAAAAAACAAGAACAAGGCCGAGGACTCTGCTCCTCTAACAGTGGGCTCTATCATTCCTAGAAGTCTTGATACCACAAAAGACTTCGAAGAGAAATTCTATAACGACCCGACCGGTCGTTTTGAGAATTTACACTTCGTTCGGTAGTTTGAGGGTACGAGTAGCCCTGTATGATGTATTATGACTTGTGTGAATCGTCGGATTTGGTTTTCAGGTTAATCGGAATCGATTTGGAAGAATGAATTTTATGATTTAAGTTTTAAGTTGGAAGAGTTGACCAAGTTTGACTTTTGTGAATTTGACCCCGAGACAAAGTTTTGAGGGCCTCGTTAGGTACCGATGGTGATTTTGGACTTGGGCGTATACCCGGATTTGCATTTGGATATTTCTAGAAAGATTCAGCACTAATTGGCGAAAAATAAAAATTTGAAGGTTTGGAAAGTTCATAAGTTTGACCGGGAGTTGACTTTGATAAAATCGGGTTCGAATTGTGGTTCTGGGAATTGGAATAGCTTTGTTATGTCATTTTGAATTTGTGTGCAAAATTTGAGTTCATTCCGGGTTGATTTGATAGGCTTCGGCGCGCGTTTTGGAAGTTGAAAGTTCAAAGTTCATTCAAGTTCGAATTGAGGTGTGATTCGTCGTTTTGATATTGTTATATGTGATTTAAGGCCTCTAGTAGATCCGTATTATGTTATGGGGCTTATTGGTATATTTGGTCGCGGTCCCGAGTGGCTCAGGTGAGTTACATACGTGATTCAGATCATTTTTCCTCTTGTTGCCTTGTTGAAGAGTTGCTAGTACTGGTGTAGCCGCATCTGCGGAGTCTTAGCCGCATAAGCTACTTCACAGATGCGGGCTGTCCATCGCAGAAGCGAGGTGAGAGCTGGTAAGGAAGACCACACAAGCGGATTTTTGTAGCACACATGCGAGATTTTGAGCGCATGAGCGGGAGTTGGCACAGATGCAAGTCCTTGTGTCGTACCTGCGATGTCGCAGGAGCGGATGTTTCTCCATAGGTGCGAAGGCCATTTCTCCAGTGCCTCTCCGCAGAAGCGGAATGTTTGTCGCAAAAGCGACACTGCAAAAGCGGCTAAGTGCGTCGCAGATGCAACGATGCCTGGGCAGAAGCTATATATCGAGGTTTTTGGTTCTTTTATCATATTTTGAGATTTTGGGCTCGGATTGGGGTTAAGTGTTCTACACTCAGTTTTGATTATATTTCTTGATTTTATCTTTGTTTTTGGTAATTGGATTATGAATTATAAAGAGAAATTGAGGGTTTTAGCCTAAAGTTTCATAAAGCGAATTTTTCGAGTTTTGAACATCGATTTGGAGTCGGATTTGAGTGAAGCTAGTATGGATAGACTCAAAATTTAATGGGTTGTCGGATTTTGTGAGTTTTGTCGGGTTTTGAGGTGCGGGCCCGAGTTGGATTTTTGGTTGATTTTGGGCTTTTGAGTAAAGATTCGATCTTTATCAATTGGAATTGCTTCCTTAGACTTTATTTGATGTATTTGAGTTGCTTTTTGCTAGTTTCAAGCAGTTAGGAGGTCGGTAGACACGAGATGGAATTTTGAGCATCGCTTGGCTTGCTCGGTATTGGATTTGGCTTGTTCGAGCTAAGTAACACTTCTAAACTTGGAGCTGAGGGTATGGACCTTGATTATACGTGTTATGTGTTTTGTGTTAAGGTGACGGGCGTGCACCGTATGAATTGTGACTCGGTTATTTCTGTGGTACTGTGTTGTTACCTAATCTTATTTGTATCTATGAAATCTCTACGTGCTAGAGTAATTGAGCTGTGATCCATGTTAGAAACCATATCTAGGCTATATGTTTATCCTGTTAGGACCCACTAAGGACATTTCCGTTGTTGAGCTATTTGCTTACATTGCAATTACATACTCAGTCATATGCATTCATTTGCATATCATAGCTCAGTCTCTTCTACCATTTATTGATACATTACGTCATAATTTTGGGCTGATTTTTATGATATTGTGAGCCTGAGAGACTGGAGATATTGATGACTGAGTGAGGCCGAGGGCTTGATGGTGACGATATTAATAGGATCGGGTTGCACGCCGAAACAGGTATTATTGACTTATGATGGGATCGGGCTGCACGCCACAACATGTTTTATTGATTGATGTCATGATTGACTTGTTATAGCGCTTGGGCTGAAGGAGCCCATCCGGAGTCTGTACACCCCCAATGAGCGCATGTACCTACTGAGTGCGAGTGCCGAGTGAGAGTGCCGAGAGTGAGTACCGAGTGATTGGGAGGACTGAGTGACTGTGAGGACTAAGTGTCTGGGAGGACCGAGCGAATTGATACTCTGAGAGTATGCATATGGTTTTATCACTGAGTTGCATTGCATTCGACATGCACACTTGACATACATGCATAGAGATGCATTTTACTCATGTTGTACGACATTGCGTCATTCATGACTTTACATACACATTGACATGTAGGCATAAAGATGTACTTTTCTCATGCCATTTGAAAATAAAGCATTTACTTGTTGAAAGTTTTGGAAAAAATCATAGTTTTACAAACGTACTCATATTTTGGTGATTTCGGTAAAAGATTTAGGTTTTCACTAACATACTTGAAAAGCATGCTTATTTTCAGTAACTGTGAACGAGCTGATCACTATATCTCTGAGTTACTTCTCTTATCACTTTTATTATGTTGCTATGAACTGTTGTTGGCTATTGGTGTTGGACTCCGACCTTTTGTTCCAGCTCGTCACTACTTTTAACCTAAGTTTAGGTTTGTTACTTATTGAGTACATGGGGTCGGTTGTACTCATACTACACTCCTGCACCTTGAGTGCAGATGTTGGATACTGATGTTGTTGTGCACGGCGGGAGCTGGATTTGAAGAGGTACCCGTGTTCCGGTCATAGCTGCCTATTGATCTTGGTAACTTTAGAATTTTAATATGTTCATGTATATTTCAAACAGATGATGTACTTTATTTCATACCAGCTTTATAAATTCTAAATCTTAGAAGCTCATGGTTTGTACTACCAATCCTTAGGAAATTCTTGTATAAAAATAATTGTATTATCATTTATTTTCTTTATAAATCTCATTAAATTGGTTAATTATTAATTGGCTTACCAGATAGGTTGGGTTAAGTGCCATCACGACTAGTTGGATTTTAGGTCGTGACAAGTTGGTATCAGAGCTCTAGGTTCATAGGTTCTAAAAGTCATGAGCAAGTGTCTAGTAGAGTCTTGCGGATCGGTATGATGACGTCCAAACCTATCTTCGAGAGGCTACAGGGCATTTAGGATAAATTTCTTGTCTTTCTTTCCTTATCGTGCGACATTGATTAAGCTTGAAGCGTAACTCTTTGAATTCCTTCCATGCATTCGTATGCGCATGTGAGCGCTCGGTATCGGCTGTGCATCGACGACTTGTGATTCCATGGATGAGGTGCGGGATATGATTTCAGTGTGTTGATAATAGGCCAATCTGGAGGACTTGAGGCCGGGTTTTGACGATAGCTAGAGCACGAGGATTTCGGTTGTGTGAGCATGTGCTTTTGGACTTATATGTCCGGTAACGTCCTTATGATTGGAATTTGTGACTCGATGAGTGGTTGGATGGCTATATGATGTATATCATGTGACTGCGAGATGTGTTCAGATGGGTTGAATGTGATGAGAATAGTTTGCTTGAGATATAAAAAGGACTATTGGTGCTAGATTACTGTCTTGATGTAACGTATAGTCTCGAGTTATGCGTGTGTTGAAAGATTTTTCATGCTATTTAATTGTGGAACGAAGTAAATTTTCATGTCTTGTTATGAGTTCAGACTCAGGAAGATTAAGTGATGGCATAGTAATCGTGGCTGCGAAAAGGTATAGCAAGATGTGAATTTGAGGCTAAGCAGGTGGGTTATCTCTTTCGGAGTAATCTACGGAGGTGTGATCCTCATAATGTTGTGTGGAGAGTTTCCTTTCTACCAGCAAGGTATATATGTTTAGATTTGAATTTGAATTTGGTTGAGAAAGTCGACATAATCGTCATGTGGATGTATGCAAGCTTAGTAGTTGATTTGAGGTACTATATGGTTTGTGCTATGTGAGCTTATGAAGTATTTAGTTGATCCCTGCAGTATTATGGCAGTAACAGAGTATGGGTAGGATGAGTTATCAGATGTTCTATTCTATGGCATTGAGCTAAGTGAGGGAGTCTGTTATCGATGATTTGATTGCATGGTTACGTGTTGTATTGGTTTTGGTCTGAGGCATACTTGTGGATCGATTATGACTTGCAGAGGTTGAGATCGAGGATGACTAGCGTAAAGGAATTTCTGGATACGGGATATGTTACACTTTATGGGTATATGGGAATCATGGAATGATTTGAGTTGTTATTCGTGACGGATGTAGTGCGCATGGTGTAGAAATTTGCTCGGTTGCACCAAGGCGGGTCACTTCTTTGGGTGATGTTATGTTAATGGGGCACAAGTCGTTCGGTCCGTTTGGTCGGTGCAGTTGAGATTTGAGCAGGGTGGTTGACTCTCGAGAAAGTTCTAATGGATTCAAGATTTTCATGTAGCAATTGAGAATTTTCCGGATTTGTATATGGCTCAAATCTAAGATTTGCATTGGATGGTGTCGAGACTCGCGGTATTTCCATATCATTATGGATTTTATATTTCGGTATCAGAAAGGTGCATGAAGTGACTTTAGATTCACAGAAGGTCTCTTCAGAGAAGGTATCTCTGTTGTGGTACTTTTGGGCTGCTTAAGAGAGAATACAACGTCGTATGGAATTTAGGGCGTGTGTTTTATTCTAAGATCTTGTGTGGTGAGTTTTGGGTTGAGGATCATAGTATTATGGCAAGGAGAAGTATCAACTTGAAGGAAATTCAAAAGAAACTTAGAGAAATAGGACAAACTGGTAGTAGGTCGAATCAGCACAGTAATGGATATGATCAGTTCTTTTAGTTCTTACGATGTGGTGAGTCTTTACATCTGATTGGTGGTAATACTCTAGGGTTTGGCGACTTGCATGGCTTGGTTGAGTTAGAGAGGTTCAGTTATGATAGCTTGGTTACGTGTTAATAGGTTTCGAAGAGTTCTCAATGGTTTCTACCACATTTTGAGATGGATATTTCCTACCGGCGGGATGAGCATGTTGCGTATTGTGGTTTTCTCCTGGATGGGATATAACAGAAGGTTTCTGACTAATCGGGTATGTGTTCTGCTAGTGACTCAGAGTTGATTATGAGATCCTCTTACTTTTCATATGATGGCCTGAATGATGTGGTGTGTTGTGTGGGATTAAGATTTGCGTGTGCAAGGTCACGGTTCAGTTTTGAAAGGAAGGTCATGAATTCTTAGGCAACATGGACGGCTTCAGATGACTAGGTGAATGATATTACTATTTGGTATTGCCTGAGAAGGGTGTACATTTCAGAAGGAGCACTGTATTTTGGCTTACGGATGCTTCATTGGTATTGCGACCGCCTGGTTGATCTATTGCTAATATGAAAAAAAATTCTATGTGGCACAGAAGAATCATAGAAGTATTCCTTGTGGGATGATCGTGTATGAGATATGTGTTAGACATTCAGGCAGTGGAGTTGGGATCAGATATGGTGATTCGTGTGTTCTAGGGATTCAGAGGTTGGGAGTTCTTAAGAGCAGATTGTTTCGTGGCGGTGGATTGTGAAATATGGCCAAACCTAACCAGATGATGGTATGTGTTATGATTAGGTCATTGTGGACTTTCAGAGGGTTATTTATCTATTTGTGGATGACCAGAGTTGATTTGGGGGCCCATTGGAAGGCCTAAAAAGGATGTGTATTCTATATCGGGTCGGATTTGTTGACTCTGTACTGCTATTGTCGAGGGATGTGTCATTTAGTTAGAATCTATTTTTCTCGTATCTAATATATTTTATGTGTTACTCTTCCATGCTACGAGGGGTTGGGATCCGTTGGTTATAGGCACACATGGCGTGGTCCTATTTGGGCCTTATAGCAAAATTTGAGCAAGATGGATATTAGGGTGTTGAATGGTTGATTGCGCCTTGGTTATGTTCTCTCCGGACTGTGATATATTGTGCTAGATGTTTCTCCGTGGTTATGGTCATACACTTCGTGTATTTAATGTCGAATTACGTGTAGTGGTTGATTTTGAGCATGGTGGCTTGAGGTATTTCATACGGACCAGTGTTTGGATGGGGTCACGCATTGCAGCGAAGTTATTTTGGGATATGATCCTTTGTGTTAGATTCGTGAGTTTTGGTTCTACTATGTATGATGGGTTCATAGTATTTCGCTTGTGGTGGTACTTGTTGAGTTGCGGGGTGGTTATCTCATTTGAGTCATTTTTTGCTTTGGGTACATTGGAGTTGTTTCTTATTGGTGCACGGATTGCACATGTTGTGATTCTAGGCAGAATTTGTATGGCATGTCAATAGGAGAGATGGGCTTTATAAAGTAAGGTCATTGGACATGGAATGGGTCCTATCAGATTTGTTTGCGGTATATTTAAAAGGACAATGTCGATGATAAGCTTAGAAATTGGCTATAGTTCTTGTCGAAGGAGAAGGAGCTCCATGGCTTGTTGATATGATAAGTGGTTATGAGTTTCTGTGTGTTTATTTCATCACCGGCAATGTACGAAATTTTTAGAGCGAGGTTTTGTTTGATATGAGGTTTATTACCGGTACCGGGTTTATTTTGAACAACTACTGTGATCAGACGTTATTGCTATGAGTATTTGAGTTCTGTGGTATATCATGTGATTTTGTATTGGGTGAAGGTTATGACTTGATGCAGCTGGATCAGACTTATACAGTGTGCAAATGCGAGATTCAGATCTTATAGAAAATTTTGGATATTGAAAATTGGATTCTGTGGTTTACGAGCAAAGGTTGAAGTAATGATCTTCAGCTATGTTGTGTTGTCGAGCCTATATGGGATAACCCTCGGCTATGTCCATGGTAAGGTTACACGACGGTTTGATGTCTTTGGAACGATTCTCGGTGCGTTCGAGGACGAACGTATGTTTAAGTGGGGGAGGATGTAACGACCCGACCGATCATTTTGAGCATTTGCACTTCTCTTGGTAGTTTGAGGGCATGAGTAGCCCCGTATGATGTATTATGATTTGTGTGAATCGTCAGTTTTGGTTTTCAGGTTAATCAGAATCGATTTGGAAGAATGAATTTTATGATTTAAGCTTTAAGTTGGAAGAGTTGACCTAGTTTGACTTTTGTGAATTTGACCCCGAGACAAAGTTTTGAGGGCTTCGTTAGGTACAAATGGTGATTTTGGACTTGGGCGTATGCCTGAATTTGTATTTGGATATTTATAGAAAGATTCAACGCTAATTGGCGAAAGTTGAAAATTTGAAGGTTTGGTGAGTTCATAAGTTTGACCGGGAGTTGACTTTGATGAAATCGGGTTCGAATTGTGGTTTCGGGAATTGGAATAGCTTCTTTATGTCATTTGGGACTTGTGTGCAAAATTTGGGTTGATTCTGGGGCAATTTGATAGGCTTCGACGCGAGTTTTGGAAGATGAAAATTTAAAGTTCATTCAAGTTCGAATTGAGGTGTGATTCATCGTTTCGATGTTATTATGTGTGATTTGAGGCCTCGAGTAGGTCTGTATTATGTTATGGGGATTGTTGGTATATTTGGTCGGGGGTCCCGAGTGGCTCGGATGAGTTACAGATTTGGTTTAAATTATTTTTCCTCTTGTTGCCTTGTTGAAGAGTTGCTGGTACTGGTATAGCCGCATCTGTGGAGTCTTGGCCGCAGAAGCTACTTCGCAGATGCGGGCTGTCTATCGCAGAATCAAGGTGAGAGCCGGTGAGGAAGACCGTAGAAGCGGATTTTTGTAGCGCGTATGCGTGTGCGCAGATGCGAGATTTTGAGCGCATGAGTTGGAGTTGGCGCAGATGCGAGTCCTTGTGTCGCACCTGCGATGTCACAGGAGCGGATGTTTCTCCGTAGGTGCGAGGGCCATTTCTCCAGTGCTTCTCCGCAAAAGTGGAATGTTTGTCGCAAAAGCGACGCTATAGAAGCAGCTAAGTGCATCGCAGATGCGACGATGCCTGGGCAGAAGCTATATATTGAGGCTTTTGGTTCTTTTATCATATGTTTTGATTTGGGGCTAGAATTGAGACGATTTTTGAAGCAAATTTCATCACAAGGATTGGGGTAAGTGTTCTACACTCGGTTTTGATTATATTTTGTGATTCTATCTTCATTTGTGGTAATTGGATTATGAATTATAAAGAGAAATTGGGGGTTTTAGCTTAAAGTTTCATAAAGCGAATTTTCGAGTTTTGAACATCGATTTGGAGTCAGATTTGAGTGAAGCTAGTATGGTTGGTCTCAAAATTTAATGGGTTGTCGGATTTTGTGAGTTTTGTTGGGTTCTGAAGTGCGGGCCCGAGTTTTATTTTTGGTTGATTTTGGGCTTTTGAGTAAAGATTCGACCTTTATCAATTAGAATTGCTTCCTTATACTTTATTTGATGTATTTGAGTTGCTTTTGGCTAGTTTCGAGTCGGTCGGAGGTCGGTACGCATAGGATGGCATTTTTGGAGCATCGTTTGCTTGCTTGGTATTGGATTTATCTTGCTCGAGGTAAACAACACTTCTAAATTTGGAGTTGAGGGTATGAACCCTGATTATATATGTTATGTGTTTGGTGTTGGGGTGACGCACATGCTAAGTGACGGGCGTGTGGGCGTGCACCATATGAATTGTGACTCGGTTATTTCTGTGGTATTGTGTAGTTACCTAATCTTATTTGTATCTATGAAATCTCTATATGCTAGAGTAATTGAGCTGTGATCCATGTTAGAAACAATGTCTAGGCTATATGCTTATCCTGTTAGGACCCACTGAGGCTATTTGCTTATATTACAATTACATACTCAGTCATACGCATTCATTTGTATATCATATCTCAGTCTCTTTTACATTTATTAATACATTACATCATCATTTTGGGATGATTTTCATGACATTATGAGCTCGAGAGATTGGAGAGATTGATGATTGAGTGAGGCCGAGGGCCTAATGGTGAGGATATTGATGGGATCTGGCTGCACGCCGTAGCATGTATTATTGATTTATGAACGATCGAGGCTGCACGCTGCAACATATTTTATTGATTAATGATTGGCTTGTTACAACGCTTGGGCTGTAGGAGCCCATCTGGAGTCTGTAAACCCAATGAGCGCATGTACCTACTAAGTGAGAGTGCCGAGTGATTGGGAGGACTGAGTGACTGTGAGGACTGAGTGAATTGATACTCTGAGCGTATGCATATCGTTTTATCATTGAGTTGCATTGCATTCGACATGCACACTTGACATACTTGCATAGAGATATATTTTTCTCATGTTGTACGACATTGCGTCATTCATGACTTCACATACACATTGACATGTAGGCATAGATATGTACTTTCCTCATGACATTTGAAAATGAAACATTTACCTCTTAATCTTGGTAGCTTTAGAATTTTAATAGATTTATATATATTTCAAACAGATGATGTACTTTATTTCATACCAGCTTTATAAATTCTAAATCTTAGAAGCTCATGATTTGTACTACAAACCGTTGGGAAATTCTTATATAAAAGTAGTTGTATTATCATTTCTTTTCTTTATAAATCTCATTAAATTAGTTAGTTTTTAATTGGCTTACCTGATTGGTTGGGTTAGGTGTCATCACGACTAGTTAGATTTTGGGTCGTGACAAATTCCCTACTGTTAACTCTCGTACATGGGTCGTTAGCAGGTATCCTTCTTACATACGTTCTTCGAGCATTCGTGTTGTGAAGGAAGATTGTCGCTTCCATGACTTGGAAATTATCGCTCCTGATCTATCAGAGCGAGTCACCCTACCCAAGGAGGGTTTTACATATGTTTACACGTATCCCTTTACTTTGGGTGCGTTTTCTTTTAGCGGAGACCTTGACTCCGTAATTGCGGAGTTTTGTCTCTGTTACCAGGTGTGCTTGGCACAAGTAAGTCCTTTTGTGTGGAGGACAGTTGCTTACCTTCGACGTTTGTGCTAGGAAACTGGAGAAGAGCTAACCTTAGCTCATATGATGAATCTCTATTCTTCCAAACTCTTCCGTGGGGGAATGATAAACCTCTACAAGTGTAGCTACCATACTTTATTGTCTAGCATGGATGATGACAACGACCATGGGTGGTTGAACGGTTCGTTGCAATTGCCATCAATAACATCATTCCGGCAACAACTTCATCCTTTCCGGCCACTTGGAACCGCACTCGTAAGCTCTTTGTTTAGTATTTTTTTTACTAATTTTTTTTATAGCTGTATTGATCCTCCATTCTTCGTTTGTTTCAGAAACTCGTTGGATCCCACCGGTGATTGAAGGTTTGGACCGACTGGTGCAAAAGATCTTGAACATTACGACCCCCGAGACTCGCTTGTGGAAAGAATATGCCCCTAAATATGGGTGGAAAGCCAAGAATCATGGTAATTCAAACTCGTCTTGTTTTAATTTTTTATGTGAATAATTTGATTGATCCTTTCTAACTTGTCTATGAAACTAGGTCTACCCGCGAGCTCTGTTGCTGTTCCCGAGGAGGATATCTTGGCTGATTCTACTGATATGGTGAGGCTGCTTCAGGAGGCGTTTACTCGAACAGGTGGCTCCGAGCCTACTTCGAGAGAAAACTTTTCTTTACAGAGTCCCCGACTGGAAAACAAACAACCAAAGAGTAGGCGCTCCTCTGCAACCAGGGAAACGAAATAAGAGGGCGAGGACTGATGCCCCCGAGTTATCTCCGGTAGCGATGGTGACTGGCCCTCCTTCCGGGCCGG
Organism: Nicotiana tabacum; assembly: GCF_000715075.1. Classification (NCBI taxonomy): domain Eukaryota; kingdom Viridiplantae; phylum Streptophyta; class Magnoliopsida; order Solanales; family Solanaceae; genus Nicotiana; species Nicotiana tabacum. Next base: position 121,561,634 of record NC_134098.1, read on the forward strand.
TCATAGACACTGTGACGATCGACGATGATGAAGAAGCTAGTGATGAGGGAGCTTCTGTACATGGAAGACGATGATCCTCATCATCTCAACAGGATGCTCAACCTGTTAAGAGAGTTACACAAACCAAGGACGATGCCTCGACACTTTGGGGAGAATTTGATTTGGTAGATAATGCCAACTCCCATTTTTGGGCCCCAATTGCTGTGTTCGGTACTGCAGGGCTGAGTATCGGACCCTTGCCGTCTTTGGTTGGTGAGCATCCAACAACCAGCACTGCATTTGTTGTAGTTGTTTCTTACTCTTCCACTCCATAAGCTTCATCTCCATCTTTACCGACACCAGCAACTGCTACATCACTTCCATCTCCATCCACTCTTCCACCAGCAATTGCTATATTATCTCCATCGACCGCACCTGACCATGAAGAAGGTGTTCCTCTTCCACAGTCCCAGTTCATGGGAATTTGGGGCAAAATTATGCTGTCCCTTCTCAAGATCCACAAAGGAGGAGGAATGTTACTCTTTCGGTCTTTAATGGATGCAACTTGCTATCCCGGCCGGTGGAGCTTGCTAATTATCTGAAGCCTTTGGCTTTAGAGAAGGACTAGAAAAAGATTCAGGCATTCTAAGGGGAGTGTTTGTTGAACAACGCCATGCACAACGCCGCAACAGTACATTCCTTTCTTCCTTTATTATTCCTTCTATTTTGGGTATGAACATATGCTGAATTTTACCCTTCTTACTTTGTAGGCCAACTTTCTTGCTTCTGAGGGCCTTCAGAGGTTGATTCGTGAAAAGGAAGGGATTACCTCTGCACGGGATCGGCTTTTGGCATAGCAGGAGCAACATGTCGCTCGCCTTTCGGAACTGGAAGCCAAAGCTACTGAGGTTATTGTATTGGAGGCTCGTTTGCGGCAAAGAAAGCAAGATATGGTAACCCTTGGCCAAGAAATTGGCCCGGTGAGGGTTAGATTTGATGAAGCCAGGGTCAAATGGGCTGAAGTCCATAACGTCGTTCTTGCTGCAATCGGACGCGAGGCTGCCTCTGCTGAAAGAGTGATCAAGTTAGAGGCAGCCTTGAACTCCAAAATTGAAGAGCTTGTTGCTACGGGGGAGAAACACGCCCATCTGGAAGAGAAGTACAAGAAAACTATCGAGCATAATAGGCTTTTTAGTTCAATTGTATGTGACCTAGATATTAGCCTCATATCTGCTATGTCCGCCCAGGAAAACCTTTCTGCCGAAGTAACCCAACTCAAAGAAGAACTTAAGAGCCGAGAGGCTTCCCTCGTTGTTGAGAAAACCTAATCTATGTACAACACGAGGAGAAAAATTGTGGAAGAGGCCAACGCTAGTGTCATTGATTTTAATGCCAAAATTGCTAAGGCCTGTGAGCTTGAGTTAGATGCTAAAAGTGGACTCCCAGCGAGGTCTGATGCACCTGGTCCTTCTGGTTCCGATTTTGAGTTCTCAGGAACTGAAGAAGAATCGGAGGATGATGATGCTGAAGGCCAAACTGGTGAAAATATTGAGCCATCGGTGGGTCCGTCTACTTCTCTCGGGGCGCAGACACTTCTCTTCCTCATGGTTTCGGAGATACTGTAGTTTAGCTTTTCTTTTCTTTTTCCAATTCTTGTACCTGTGCCATTTTGACATATTTTTGTAAATAAAAATATCTTTTTCTCAAGTATTATTTGAGTCTTCCTTTCGTTTGAATATTCATGCAAGTCTTTAAACTTTGCATTTTCTTCCTTTTGCTTAGGAATTTTGCGCAAGCTTTTCTGTTTTGCGTCTTATTATGTGAAGTCTTGGGTGTATTCGCCCCGAAAGAATTTTTGGCTATGGGCATCGGCTCTTTTTCGTGAGGGCTTTGATAAGTATTTGTGCAAGTTTACTTTTTGCGTCCTTTGGTATATGACTTCAGGTGTATCTTTCCCCAAAGGCATATATTCTTCCAGAACTAACCCTTTGACGTTAAGGTTTTTATAAGAGAGAGCTCTCTTATGTTTACGGTGCTTTTGAAGAGGACGTATTATGTTCATTTACGACACTAGTATTTGAAGTACTTGTTTAACTTTCAAATGACAAAGTTAATTTATCATTCAGACAAGAAACAAGATAAAAACAAAAGGATTTCATTTTATTCCTTCTATTTTCAAAAAAGTACATAAGCATTTGCTATGCTGAAAAGAAATTGCCATTACTTGTGGCTAACTTGTACAACTTTTTTCTACGGGGCTGGACGCGCAGTCCCCCGTCCCGATGATGCAATTATATTTGTGTTTTTTTATTTCCCAATTGACGTGCCGTATCCACATAGCATTCCCCCCAGTGTTCGAATACGAAGAGTGCGAATTGGAACACCGGAAGTCTTGTGTCTTCGAAGATTGCACTAATGTATTGCTAGATAATACTTAATTTGGTAACACACTTTACCCCCCCCTTAGGAACTTAAGCTATCGATCGAAGGACTATCTAACAACCCTCTAGTGGTTTGTGCTCGTGAACGATTGGGTAACCTTTGCTCAATAGCAAACTTAACTTCCATGTGGAAATTTGCTATAGAGCAAAAGATTATCTAACCATCCTCGAGTGGATATTTTCTTGTGTGCATTGCTATTAAAGGTCTTATAGCTCCTGTCTTTGTAGTATGCTTTTTGTAGATGCCTCGTTAAAATCATTGCCAGAAAAATTCAATTGGGATAAAAACTGAACGAAGGAAAAAATAGTGCAACACATAATTTCTGATCGGATAATGTTCATCAACAATAGTATCTTTTGAGGTGTGCCACATTCTAGTTGTTGGGAAACTTTTCTCTTTTTTGGTTTTCCAACTCATATGAACCTTTTTCGGTGATAGCTGAAACCCGGTAGGGGCCTTCCCACTTTGGACCTAGCTTCCCCGCATTGAGCTCCCGGGCATTTTGAGTTACTTTCCTTAGGACCAAGTCTCCTACTTTGAAATAACGGAGGTTGGCTATTCGATTATAATACCGCTCCATCCTCTGCTTTTTGAGCTACCATTCTTACATGCGCCAATTTCCTACATTCATCGAGCAGTTCCAAGTTCACTAGCATTTCTTCGTTATTTGATTCTTGATCTTCCTCGAAGTATCTCAAGGTCGATTCCCCTACCTCCATTGGGATTAAAACTTCTACACCGTACACGAGGGGAAAAAGGGTTTCCCCTGTGCTCAACTTGGCCGTAGTTCGGAATGCAAATAGAACTCCGGGTAATTCCTCAAGCCGATTTCCTTTAGCTGCTTCCAACCTTTTCTTGAGGCTTTGAATAATCACTTTGTTCGTCGACTCTGCTTGACCGTTTGCGCTCGGATGATAAGGTTAAGATGTGATCCTCTTTATTTTTAAATGTTGGAGGAACTTTGTATTTTTTGCGCCAATAAATTGTGGCCCATTGTCACATGTTATCTATTTTGGTATTCCAAACCTGCAAATTATATTTTTCCATAAGAAATCCACCACTTCGCATTCTCTGATTTTCTGATAAGGACTTGCTTCCACCCACATAGAAAAATAGTCAGTTAAAATTAAAAGAAATCTTACCTTTTCGGGAGCCGGTGGTAATGGTTTGACGATGTCCATTTCCCATTTCATGAACGGCCATGAAGATACGATCGAATGTAAGGGTTCTACCGGTTGATGCACCAGTGACGCGTAATATTGACACTTATCACATTTTCGCATGAAGTCCTTGGCGTTTTGTTCCATGCGGGACCAGTAATATCCTTCCCTTATCAACTTCAACACCAAGGAATCTGCGCCCGAGTGGTTGACACGTATCCATTCGTGAACCTCTCTCATGACATAGTTAGCTTCGGATGTTCCTAAGCATCGGGCCAGCGGGCCTTGAAAAGATATTCTGTATAACTGGCCTCCCTTAAAGCTATATCACATTGCTTTGGCGCGCAACGCCCGGGATATTTTGGGGTCTTCAAGTGCTTCCCATGTTCGAGATAATCGATAAATTCATTCCTCCAGTCCCATACCAGATTAGTTGAATTTACCTTGTAGTAACCATATGTATCCAGGACTGAGTTCATCAGTTGTACTATAGATCTGGACTCTAATCCCTTTATTTCTGTTGATGATCCTAAGTTTGCCAATGCGTCTGCTTCTGCATTTTCTTCCCTTGAGATATGAGTAATTGACCATTCTCCGAATCGCGTCAATAGAGCTTGAACCTTTACCATGTATTGTTGCATGCACTCCTCTTTGGTCTCGAAGATTCTGTAGACCTGATTTACCACCACTTGTGAGTCACATTTGATTTCAGTGACCTCAGAGTCAAGTTCCCGAGCCAACTCGAGTCCTTCAATAAAAGCTTTATACTCTGCTTCCGAGCGGCGACTACTAGAGCTAAGGCCAGTTTTTCCAAATGTGGATAACGAGATTCTGCTCCCATTAAAACTTTACTAAAACATTAAATGGTAGATTGTGTACCTTCGTCCTCTCGAACTAAAACTGCACTTACCGTAACTTCCGAGACCGTGATGTAAACCATCAACGTTTCCCATTCTTTTGGTTTTGAAAGTAGTGGAGGGCTTAACAAGTACTTCTTTAAATCCCTCAAAGCCTGCTAGCACTCCGGGGTCCATTCAAAATTATTTTTCTTTTTGAGCAGTATGAAGAAACGATGACACTTTTCTGAAGATCGAGAATTGAATCTGCTCAAAGCTGCCAATCTCCCCGCAAGCCTTTGGACTTCCTTCACGTTTAATAGTTGGTTTAGGATATCCTATATGGCCTTGATCTTATCGAGGTTTACTTCAATCCCCCTTTGTGATACCAGAAATCCCAGAAACTTACTAGAGCTGACCCCGAACGCGCATTTCTCGGGATTAAGCTTCATATTATGCTTCCTTATGATGTCGAAAGGGGTGTTCAAATAGAAAAATTCTAAGTTGATTTACCGGGTTGATAAACAAGTGCAAGTTTAAGTGGCTGGGAGGTCATTTTGCCTAAAATATTTAATGAAGTCAGACATGAGTTATGGATGCAGTCCTGTCCCCAAGTGGAATTTCCTTTTAAGGAATTCCTCGAACAATGCCACTTGCTCAAGCACTTCCGATGTGGACTTCGTTGCATCGGTCTCTTCTAGAACTTGGAAATATCTCGACACTTAATAATTTTTCGATGCCTGGCTATCTTCATCTAGGTCAGGAGTAGGTGTCGGGCCCTGTAATTGCTATGCCACATGTCCCTTTCCTATGCTACTGGAGACCGAAATTGCATTCATCTCCCTTACCGCTGGCTGGTCACCCCTTATCTGCTTAACTCTCTCGGGCGTTAGAAATTCCACCAATTGATGGTATGTTGATGGTACAACTTTCATCTCGTGCAACCGTAGCCTTCCCAGAATGATGTTGTATCCCATATCACCATCTACCACTTCGGAAAGAGTTATTTTCATTACTTCTTCAGCATTTGTGAGTATTAAAATTTCTCCCCGAGTTGTCACACTTGTGAGGTTGAATCCGGCGAGGAGCTTTATGGCCGGTATAATTCTTCTGGTGAGTTTAGCTTTCTCCAGTACTCTTCATTGTATGATATAAGCCAAACTCCTTGGATCCACTAGAACACATTTAATTTTAAAATCTAGCACATTTAAAGAAATTACCAGTGCGTCATTGTGTGGTAGCAGCAATCTGTATATGTCCTCCTCCGTAAAAGTGATATCATCTTCCCGAAATCTTTTGCTATGCGTTATTGATACTTTCATCTTCTTTGCTGCTGAAAAGGTGACCTCGTTAATCTTGTTCCCTCTGAAGATCGTGTTAATTATTTGACGCAGGGGATATTCTCCTGCTTTCAAGGGTTCCGCGTTGTCTCGGTTATGACCATAATTGTTCTTAGCCCGGTCACTCAAGAATTCTCTAAGGTGACCATTCTTCAGTAATGTTTCCACTTCTTCCCCGAGATGTCGATAGTCCCCTGTCCGGCGGCCATTCATCCCATGGTATTCACACTACAAGTTGGGATCCCTCTGGTTAGAATCATATCTCACCGGTCTTGGGAACCGTGCTTCTTTGATGTTTCTCATGGCTGATACCAATTCCACTATACCGACGTTGAAGTTGCATTATGATATTTTAAGGTAGGAAGGATCCCGTGATCCTACCACTTCTTTATCATGCAGTGATCGATTGTTCCGACTGCGATTAGTCCTCTTGTCAATCATGAATTTTTTCGCTGTCCGGAAGCCTCTGCAGTGGCCTTCGGTTCGTTCATAAGGCAAAACCGACCCCTCAAAGTCCGCATGTCTGAGTCATAATCATCCTTTGATTTTTCCTTGTTCTTTTCTCATCATTTGGTTGACGATGGAAAACCAACCTGATCATCTTCAATCCTTATTTATGATTCATACCGGTTGTGGACGTCCGCCTAGGTCATTGCTTGAAACTCGAGTAGGCTTTCCTTCAATTTTTGGAAAGCGTCTTAACTCCTCGGATTCAATCCTTTGGTGAACGCCTCGATCGCCCATTCATCCGAGACAGTCGGGAGCAACATTCTCTCCTTCTGGAATCGGGTAACAAACTCTCGTAGCAGCTCAGATTCTCCTTGCGCTATCCTGAATCTGTCGGCCTTTAGGACATGTACTTTTCTTACCCCGGCATGAGCCTTGATGAAAGAATCCGCAAAGAAATCTATGGATGCTCGAGTAATAGCAAATACCATGTCAAGGCCCCCCTCGTGAGGGTTTCTCCAAATTTTTTCAGCAGAATAGATTCAATTTCACGAGGAGCTAAATCATTCCCCTTTATCGCTGCTATGTAGGTGGTAATATGCTCCTGGGGGTCTGAAGTTCCGTCATACTTTGGTATTTTAGGAATTTTGAACTGTTTCGGGATTAACTCTAGTGCCGCACTTGGCTTGTACGACAATTGAGTATATTTTTTTGAGTCTGGGCCTTTCAGCACTGGTGGCGCGCCGGGATCTGGTCCATGCGGGCGTTTACTTCGCTCATGAACTGTAAAATTTAATTCTTAAAAGAATCATTCTCGTTATTGATACCAGATCTGTTCCCCCTGCCCCATCGGAGCCAATTTCACTCCTGGAGTGTTGTTGTCGATCCTCCGCGTCGTTTGATTCGTAGAAACCCCGGGAGGAATCAGATCTCGTCTATTTGCATTATTTGAAGCTCCCGACATCGCTTGCTTCAGCTCCGTCGTAACTTTATCATGTCGCATGAGGTGGACTAGAATGATCGCTTGTTACTCTTGTAAGACCCTTACCGCGTCGACGACATGCTCCTCATCAGCATCATGGAGAGTGGCCTCCCGACATGTCGAGGATATTTCCTGTCATGCACTGGTGTAGCATCACTCCCTTCATTATGGGTGTAGCTGATTGAATCCTCAGAATGAGGTTGATCCCCTCGAATCTCGGGGTTGTGCATGTTGTTAACAGTGTTATCTGCCATTTCTTATGATTTTTTCTAAGACAAAAATAATCAAAACACGTTAGTAAAAAAGGCAAGGATCTATTTAATTACATGGCTATCTAGGCCCCATGGTGGGCGCCAAATTATTTACCCGTAAAATGGTACAATTGAGTTTATACGTGATTTTTAGATAAGTGAATTAATTTGATCATGGAATAAATAAATAATGGAAGAGTTGCGCAATACTTAGCCTTAGGATATGGACGAAACAACAGAAGCAACAATTTCGGGAACAGAGTTTTCGGACACAACAACAAAGAAATCAAGAAATAAGAAGATAAGATTGGATTGAGCTTTTTATATAATATAGTGTAAGTTTGCCAGAAAATTTGTGTCCTTTACAATGACAACTGAGCTCACTATTTATAGCTATGACAACTAAGCTCAATTATGAGGGGCATTGATTAGGATATAACGGTGAACATAAATATCAAATTCCTTGTAACGTGTAACTGCTCTTAATGCTATGAATATTCTCTATTAAATGCTACCGGGAGAGGAGCATTTATCACATCTTTATGAGCATTATACTTCCGGTGACAAACGAAATAGTTATTTTCAGTCTTCAACCATGTCTTGGATTCTATGTGTCCCTTTCTCGGATGGCCACGTGTCATAACATATTTTACCCTATACATTGAGATAAATTAAATTTATAAAAGTCCCGGTGTGGAGCTATGATCGGTGTTAAGGAGGCTTTGCGAATGCTGCAACTTTTATGAACCGTCAAAACACCAAACAAAAAACCCTTCATTTCCTAAAATTTTGATTGGCTAAGCACTTTGAATCAACATATTCAAAATCCTTTGATCGCCAATTTTACCAAAGTTATCGTTATTCACCGATTCCATATCCCAAGTAAATTTAGTACTGGAATAACAAAGGAAATTTATGAACTTCCCCACACCTGCTGCTAAACCAACTTTTCTAACTTTGTTGAAGTCGTCTCTAACCTTTTATGAACAATCCTAGATGAAAAACTGCTAAAATTTTCAAGATCTTCAAAAACCTATAGATGATGGAGTTTTTGAGTTGTGACGAGGGAATGGAAACAAAAAAGATGTAGAGAATGTCGACTTTAGTATTGGTGGAGATAAAACGAAGGTGATATTTTTCAAGTGTGAATTTTAGTGAATTAGACGTGGTATTATAATGGAATGAGTATGACTATGAGGTGGGTGGGGTGAATATAAATATGAAAATAATGACAGTTATGTTGTGAGTGGAAGAAGTTGTGCAGATTTGTACAAAGTCAAGCTGAAAGTGAGATTTCATGTAGTGTGACAATACTACTATACTATTGAGAAATATTGAATTATGAGAGGGAATTTGTAAATGAATGTTAGTAACAGTGAAGATGGCTAGTGGAAGACGGGTCCCCTGGCCGAAGACTAGTGGTGTGCATGGAGTATATAGTGTAGCGGCGTGGGCGGCTTAACGGATCTCGTGGCCTAAGTCGAAATTATATTGAAAGACTCTTAAATTTATTTTATCAAATATTTACACTAACAACAAAATTTATTTTTTAATCATTTAAGACATAAAAGCAAATTTCAAAAAAATAAAAAAAGGAGGAAGAGCACAAAAAATAAAGTGGTGGACTTTCGGATGTCGAGGTCCAGAACTCAAAGTAAAAATTTTAATTTGGCTATTATCAAAACAAGAAAAAGAAATAAATGTACATAACGTAATAGCTTAAGTTTTGAGCATTGACGGTATCAAAAATATTTACTCCTTATCATCAATTTAAACGATAATTGTAGTTCATTCTACTGAGTAGCTCTTATTGGTGAATGTCTAGAATAAATTATAAATAACCTAATATAATATGTTTAATTACACTAAAGAAAACCGGTGCATGAATGCTCTTGTGCTCATGCAATTTCAGAGTACATTGTAAAAGAAATTTATTATGTTGTTAATGTATATAAATTAATTCCTATATAAAAAGAAAAAAATCAAAATTAAAGAGTGAAGCAAATATACTAATTAATGAGGGGAAAATTACCATAATTTATATGTTAATTGGTATAAAATAATCTTAATCACGTAACAAAAAATTATATTGTAACACTTTTTATACTAATTATTTATATAAATTATATAGTATATAGTAATAATAATAATAATAATAATAATAATAATAATAATAATAATAATAATAATAATAATAATAATAATAACAATTTAAAATAAATTTGGGGCCTTCAAATTTTGGGGGTCTAAGGCAACGACATCACCGCTGTAAGGCCCCGTGAAATTTTTCCTAAAAATCGGGGTTCCGTAATGCTGGGGTAGACGTAGAGGTTAATAATAGTAGAAATTCTTCGCGGCTCATAAGTGTTACATCCCGCATTTTCGTATGTTAAAGTTTCGTCGTAAGTTAATCGACGTAAAGTTCGAGAATGAGATTATTTTGAGATTATTTCGTGAAGGAGAGAGAGTAAGCAAATCGAAGAAAATGAATTTCGTCGAAGTTTGACATTTTGGGATAAAATCCGGCCCGAGCTAAATTACCCGGTATTTAGGGACTAATACCATACAAGGTACTACATGACCATGATAGTGAGGTGTATAAAAATATGTTAAAAGTGAGTAGTATTTTAAGTAAATTGAGATAATTCTTAATTATGTGGATTATTGGTTAAAGGGAGAATTAGCAAGTTAATTAAAACTTTGTGGGTAATTAATTACAGTTTTTTGGATAAGCTAAACCCCCAAAATGTGGCCGCCCTTGTATTAAGAGATGGTGACTCTTAAAGTCACATAAAAGGTGGCAAGAATGTGGAGGTGTCTTTGGCCAACTAAGCCACATGAAGTGGGGCCCACACCCACTAATATAAAAGCCTCTTTAAAGCACAAAATTGATATGCTTAATCTCATCTATAATGTAACGGATCTGCCAAGCAACTTTCATACGAAATCATACAAGACATCCCTATCAAGTAAGGCCCACAAAAATCCAACAATTTTAAGAAATTTACCTTATTAAGGTATGATTCTAAGTATGGCAAGAGACGGATTAAGCTTCAATTCGGATTCGCAACTCTAAGAGATTTGCAACGAAGCTATTCGGTGTAATCGCAACGAGATTTGCAATTCTAAGAAAGTACGGTACAATCTTTATCAAGAACATCATACGAATATTTTTCTACTTCGATCCGCCGTTACGTGTTGTCATAATCAACGGGTGTTAAAGGGATTGTCAAGAGAATCGGCTCAGGTATGTTAAGGCTAAACTCTTCCTTCATGTTGGCATGATCTCAAAATTACATGTGTTTGATAACGAGGCATAAAGAGAAGTTCATACTCCCGAATTTATGTACATTATCTTAGTCTCATAAATTACAGTATTCTCCTTATCGGGACTTCATATTTAATTGAGTATTATCTTATTCCAGTCAAGAGAGAAGAGAGCATATATATATATATACAATATTACAGTATTTTCACCACCATCGAGCTATAATCGATGGGCAGGCCCCTATTGGGCAACCTCTGAGCAGATGGTAAGTTATATACCAAGCCTACTGTGGCGGAGCGCCTATGAGCGAGCCCAGTTGGCCGAGATACAGAGCCTAGTATGGCCGAGCCCCTATGAGCGAGCCTACTACGGCAGAGCAGCTTTATATATATATATATATATATATATATATATATATATATATATATATACCGAGCCTTATAGGGCCGGACATCAATTTTACTTACTATATTGAGAGAATTGAGTCAGTATCAGCAGGTAAGCATATCTTCAGATTATCTTTGACTCCTAGTTACTTTCAGTTATTATATTATCAGTTCAGTTTTAGCTTTCAGTATATTGCCTTACATACTCGGTACATTATTTATACTGACGTCCCTTTTGCCTGTGGACGCTGCGTTTCATGCCCGCAGGTCTCGATAAACAGGTCGAGAGTCCTCCAAGTAAGCAATCAGCTCAGCGGAAGATGTTGATGCACTCCATTTGCTTCGGAGTTGCTTGTTTGGTTAGTATGATTTAGATATGTATTGTTTGGTATGGCGGGGCTCTGTCCTACCTTTATGATAATTATGTATTCTTAGAGGCTTGTAGACAGATGTCATGTACGTAAAAGATTGTATGGCCTTGTCGGCCTATGCTCAGTGTACGAGTGGTTATTTTGGTCTTATAGGCCCATATGTCTTATGCATAAGTTGGTGTTACATGTTATATTTTACCTATGTCACGGCAGCCTCTCCGGCTCAGTTATCTATGATAGTATGATACGAAAAGATACGTTATGTTGGTACTCGGTTGAGTAAGGTATCGAGTGCCCGTGGCGGTCCATCGGTTTGGGTCGTGACAGCAAGCTCGCCGCGGTTCGGACTTTTTGGATTGAACAGTGCGTTGGGAAGTTGAAGGAAAATATTTTGCAGGGTTGGGCATTTCTGCGGCCCATTATGCGGCCGCATAATCACTTTGCGGGCCGCAGAATGACCGCAGAGTGAAGCAACTATTTGGGCTATCTTTTATGTCAATTTCGCGGCCAGTTATTTGACCGCACAACCATTTAGTGGGCCGTACTTTGATCGCATAATCAGCCTTGAGAATTTTGCGGAGGGAGGTTCTGCGACGCATTATATGACCGCAGAACAGGTCTGCGGGTCGCATAACGGCCGCAGAGTGAAGCTAGCTAGCCTAGTTCCGGAGGCCATTTTCCGCGGCCATTTCGCGGACCGCATAAGCATTATGCGGTCTCATATGCGACCGCAGATCCTGCCCCGAGGCTTCATTTTTGGATTTTTATAATCCGACCCTACTTAATTAAAACATATGCCAAAGTCCATTTTGAGCAAAATTTCTGATACTTTTAGAGTGAGGAAGAGTGCTTAGAGTGGGGGAGTAACCTTCAACCTATTATCCATCAATTCTTGCTCAACCATTGAAGACTAACAAGGAAAGTCTTCATTCTAAAGGTAAGAGTCTATGTCATAGCTCTTAATTTCGAAAATTTATTAAAAAGGGAGTAATTAGCAAGACTATTTTTGGGTGTGGGAGTTTTTATCTTACATGCATGTGTTATCAAATAATGTAGGAAGGTTGTGAACTAAAAATGGTAGAGAATGTGTTGAGGGATGATGGAATCTTTCGTAAAAGGGCCTTAAAAACTTTAATGCACACCTAGTGCTTGATAATATGCTCAAGTGAGCCAGAACCATGATCATCTTCCTAATTTTGGTTCAACTTGTTATATTTCTAAAATAGATTGAAGCTGCTAAGAATTCTGAAATATTTTAAAAGTTTAAGGAAGCTCAATTGAGGTATGATGGCTAAACCCCTCTCTTAGAATCGAATTTCACGGTGTTCATGTAAGTTATGTAAGACCCTAGTTGATCATTATGAAATCGGTTATCCCGAGTAATCTTGTGTTGAGAGATACATGTTCAATATGTGTTTCAAATGCATTTATTCATGCTATGTTATCTTTTGAGTATATATTCAAAGTATGGTTGTGTGTGTTATAATTGTTACGATTTTAAGTTATGCTTGAGTGAAGGTTATCATGCCAAATGATGTGAACAAAATCTCTGACGCCATGCAGTTATACCTCAAGTCTCCTCTGGTGGCTGAAATCCGAGCAAGTCTATGGTACGCCGCTAGGACCAACTCCAAAATCTGCACAAGAAGTGCAGAGTGTAGTATCAGTACAACCGACCACATGTACTGGTAAGTGCTGAGCCTAACCTCGATGAAGTAGTGACGAGGCTAAGGCGGTTCAATTACATTAACTTGTACGCAATATTAATAACAACAACAAATAATAGAAATAAATCAGGTAACTCATTTATAATAATTGAAGCCAACCCAGCAGTCATAATCCATTATTATTTCAACCAATTCTGTTGCAGCGTGCAACCCGCTCTCACAATATATTCACATTCAATTCTGTTGCAGCGTGCAACCCGCTCTCCCAATATTTTCCTTTTAATCAAGTCTGGCATATATTTATTTCAATCAAGTATATATATATATAGACTTTTAAATAAGTATATATATATAGACTTTTAAATAAATCTGTTGCGGCGTGCAATCCGATCCCCCAATATTGACTTTTCAATAAGTCTATTGCGGCGTGCAATCTGATCCCCCAAATATTGACTTCTAATAAGTCTGTTGCGGCATGCAATCCGATCCTCCAATATTAACTTTTTAATAAGTCTGTTGCGGCGTGCAACCCGATCCTCCAATATTAACTTTTTAATAAGTCTGTTGCGGCGTGCAACCCGATCCTCCAATATATCCATTTCAATCAATTCTTATAGAAGAAATTTTCCCAATAAATACAACAATTAATATAAAATTATAAGACAACAAGCATACAATAATTATGATTTAATTATGAAAGAAACAATGTCAAATGGCAAATTATTATAAAAATCAAGGAGAAAATAGGCAGTTTAATATTTAATATGTTAAATGTCAAATAACAATTAAAATACATAATTCAAATAGCATGTAACAATTAATGCAGGAATTCAAGAATTAATATTTGACAAAGAATATGAGAGAAATAATTATTATAATAATTAATTTATGATTAAAAATAATTTATGATTTTTCAAGTAAGCAGGCAAACAATTAATTTGACGACGTATAGACACTCGTCACCTCGCCTATACGTCGTTCACATGCAATTCACATAACAAATAATTTAAGGGTTCTATTCCCTCAAGTCAAGGTTAACCCCGACACTTACCTCGCTTTGCAAATTTCAATCAATTACTCAACCACAACTTTTTCTTTTAAATTTGCCTCCGAAAGCTTCAAATATATCCACAACAATACAATATATTCTATACTAATCATAGGAATTAATTCCATATGAATTTACACATTTTCTGAATAAAATCCGAAATTTATTAAAATATTCGACAGTGAGACCCACGTCTCAAATCCCGGAAAAACTCGCGAAATCCGAACACCCGTTCCGATACGAGTTCAACCATACAAAATTTGTCCAATTCCGATATCAAATGGACCATCAAATCTAAATTTTTCGTTTTTGGAAAGTTTTACAAAAATTCCAATTTCTTCCATCTAAATCCGAAATAAATGATGAATATAGATATGGATTTGTGAAATATAATCACTTTTGGTTAAAGAACACTTACCCAATTCAAAGTCGTGAAAATTCCCCTTGAAATCGACAAATCCGAAACTTGAAACTCAAAAATGAGTAAAAATGGCGACTTTCGAATTTATGGGCTCTGCCCAGTTATTTTTGCATCTGCGGACAAAAGTTCCGCATTTGCGGACTCGCATTTGCGAGACAAAGCTCGCATTTGCGATACCAGGCTGCCAGGTAAAGTTCCGCATCTGCGGACACTCCTGTCGCACCTTCGACATCCGCTTTAGCGCAAAAAGGCCGCACCTGCGAAGACCCCAGGCCAGCCCAATCCCGCATCTGCGATGGAAGGCTCGCTTCTGCGATCTTGCACCTACGGTTAAAAATTCGTAGGTGCGATTACACCAGAACCCAAAATTTCAGATTTTATCTAAGTCCAATTCTTGTTCCGATTTCGATTCGAATCACACTCGGGGTACTCGGGACCCCGTCCAAATATACCAACGAGTCCCGTAGCATAATACGGACTAACTCGGGGTCTAAAATCACGTCAAACAACATTGAAATTACAATTCACACCCCGATTCGAACTTTGAGTTTTAAACTTTCAATTTGCAAATCTCGTGCCAAAACATATTAAATGAATCCGGAATGACTTCAAATTTGGCACGCAAATCATAAATGACATAACGGAGCTGTTCAAATTTCCAGAATCGGATTCCGGCTCCGATATTAAAAAGTCAACTCTGTGGTCAAACTTGGAAATCTTTAGCCTTTAAATTACTAGTTTCCGTTAAATGGTCATAACTTGAGCTAGGGACCTCCAAATGAAATTCCGAGCATACGTTCAAGTCCCAAATCACGATACGGAGCTACCGAAACTGTTAAAATATTGATCCGGGTCTGTTTGCTCAAAATGTTGACTAAAGTCAACTCAATTGAGTTTTAAGGCTCTATTTCACATTTTAAACCATTTTTCACATGAAACTTTTCAAAAAATTGTACGGACAATGCACGCAAGTCGAGGAATGATAAATGGTGCTTTTCAAGGTCTTATAACACAGAATTACTTATTAAATTTAAAGATAAAATTTTGGGTCATCACATTCTCTACCTCTAAAACAAACGTTCGTCCTTGAACGGAGTTAGAAAAAGTACCTGAGCTGGAGAAAAGGTATGGATATTTACTCCGCATGTCCGACTCGGACTCCCAGGTAGATGCCTCTACCGGTTGACCTCTCCATTGCACCCGAACTGAAGGATAACTCTTAGACCTCAACTGTCAGACCTACCGGGCTAGAATAGCCACCGACTCCTCCTCGTAAGTCAAATCTTTGTCCAATTGGACTGAACTGAAATCTAACACATGGGACGGATCACCATGATATTTCCGGAGCATAGACACATGGAACACCGGATGAACCGCTGATAAAATAGGTGGTAATGCACGCTTGTAGGCTACTTCACCCACCCTTTCAAGAATTTCAAAGGGTCCGATATACCTAGGGCTCAACTTGCCCTTCTTTTCGAACCTCATTACACCTTTCATAGGTGAAACTCGAAGCAATATTCTTTCTCCAACCATGAATGCAATATCACGAACTTTACGGTCGGCATAACTCTTTTGTCTAGACTGAGCTGTGCGAAGTCGATCCTGAATAATCTTGACGTTATCCAAGGCATCCTGTACCAAATCGGTACCCAACAACCGAGCTTCTCCCGGTTCAAACCAACCAACTGGCGATTGGCATCGCCTTCCGTATAATGCCTCATATGGAGCCATCTGAATGCTCGACTGGTAGCTATTATTATAAGTAAACTCCCCAAGTGGAAAGAAATGATCCCAAGAACCTCCAAAGTCTATAACACAAGCGCGGAGCATATCTTCCAATATCTGAATAGTGCGCTCTGACTGTCCATCTATCTGTGAATGGAATGTTGTACTCAACTCCACCCGCATGCCTAACACACGTTGTACAGCCCTCCAAAAATGTGAGGTAAATTGCGTACCTCGATCTGAAATAATAGACACGGGCACACCGTGAAGCCGGACAATCTCACGAATGTAAATTTCAGCTAACATCTCTGAAGAATAGGTAACTGCCACTGGAATGAAATGTACTGACTTGGTCAACCTGTCCACAATGACCCAAACTGCATCAAATTTTCTCCGAGTCCGTGGGAGCCCAACAACAAAATCCATAGTGATACGCTCCCACTTCCACTCAGAAATTTCTAACTTCTGAAGCAAACCACCAGGTCTCTGATGATCGTACTTAACTTGCTGACAATTCAGACACCGAGCTACATATGCAACTATATCCTTTTTCATTCTCCTCCACCAATAATATTGCCGCAAATCTTGATACATTTTGGCAGTACCTGGATGAATAGAATACCTGGAACTGTGTGCCTCTTCAAGAATTAATTCATGAAGCCCATCCATATTAGGCACACAAATACGGCCCTGCATTCACAGAACTCCATCTTCCCCTACAGTAACCTGCTTGGCATCATCGTGCCGCACCGTGTCCTTAAGGACAAGTAAATGAGGATCATCATACTGCCTCTCTCTGATGCGCTCATGTAAAGAAGACCGAGCGACTGTGCAAGCTAGAACCTGACTGGGTTCTGAAACATCTAACCTCACGAACTGATTAGCCAAAGTCTAAACATCTGCAGCTAATGGCCTCTCACCAATCGGAATATACGCAAGACTGCCCATACTCACAGCCTTTCTACTCAAAGCATCAGCCACCACATTAGCCTTTTCGGGGTGATACAAAATGGTGATATCATAGTCTTTCAACAACTCCAACCATCTCCTCTGCCTCAAATTAAGATCTTTTTGTTTGAACAGATACTGAAGGCACCGATGATCAGTAAATACCTCACATGAGACACCGTAGAGGTAATGCCTCCAAATCTTCAGCGCATGAACAATGGCTGCCAATTCTAAATCATGAACATGATAATTCTTCTCGTGAACTTTCAACTACCGCGACGCATATGCAATTACCTTGCCATCTTGCATTAATACTGCACCAAGCCCAATATGAGATGCGTCACAATATACCATATAAGATCCTGAACCTGTGGGTAATACCAACACTGACGCCGTAGTCAAAGTGATCTTGAGCTTCTGAAAGCTCAACTCATACTCGTCTGACCATCTGAATGGGACACCTTTCTAGGTCAATCTAGTCAATGGGCTTGCTATAGAAGAAAACCCTTCCACGAACCGCGATAATAACCTGCTAAACCCAGGAAACTTCGGATCTCTAACTGAAGTAGGTCTAGGCCAATTCTGATCAGCCTCAATCTTCTTGGGATCCACCTTTATGCCTTCTGCCGATACAACATGCCCCAAAAAGGCAACTGAGTCTAACCAAAACTCACATTTTGAAAACTTGGCATATAACAGATTATTCTTCAAAGTGTGAAGCACACTTCGAAGGTGCTGCTCATGTTCCTCTCTACTGCTGGAATAAATTAAGATATCATCAATGAATATAACCATAAAAGAGTCCAAATAAGGCTAGAACACCCGATTCATCAAATCCATAAATGCTACTGGGGCATTTGTCAACCCAAATGACATCACTAAGAATTCATAATGCCCACACTGAGTTCGAAAAGTTGTTTTAGGGACATCAGATGCCCTAATCCTTAACTGATGGTAACCAGACCTCAAATCGATCTTTGAAAATACCTTGGCACCCTGAAGCTGATCAAATAAGTCATCAATTCTTGGCAGCGGATATTTGTTTTTGATAGTGGCCTTGTTCAACTGCCGATAGTCTATACACATCCGTATAGAGCCATCTTTCTTCTTTACAAATAATACTGGTGCATCCCAGGGCGAGACACTGGGTCTAATGAATCCCTGATCAAGCAAGTCTTGTAACTGCTCTTTCAATTCTTTCAACTCCGGCAGGGCCATACGGTATGGTGGAATAGAAATGGGCTGAGTGCCCGGAGCCAAATCAATACAGAAGTCAATATCTCTATCAGGTGGCATCCCCGACAAATCTCCAGAAAGTACTTCTGGAAATTCACGAACAGCTGGTACTGAGTCCATAAAAGGGACATCCACACTGGGATAACGAATATAAGCCAAATAGGCTAGACACCCTTTCTCTACCATACGCCGATCTTTCATATAAGAAATAACCCTTCTGGTAGAATGGCCAGGAGTTCCTTTCCACTCTAAGCGAGGTAACCCTAGCATAGCTAGGGTCACTGTCTTGGCATGACAATCCAATATAGCATGATAAGGAGACAGCCAATCCATACCCAAGATGACATCAAAATCTACCATATCAAGAAGTAGAAGATCCACACTAGTCTCAAGATTACCAATAGTAACCACACACAAATGATAGACATGATCTACTACAACAGAGTCTCCCACCGGTGTAGATACACACACAGAAGCACTTAGAGAATTATAAGGCACAACCAAATATGAAGCAAAGTAGGAGGACACATAGGAATAAGTAGATCCTTGATCAAATAGAACTGAAGCATCTCTATGGCAAACTGGAATAATACCTATGATCACAACATCAGATGACTCGTCCTCAGGCCTAGCTGGAAAAGCATAAAATTAGGGCTCTGCCCCACCACTCTAAACTGCATCTCTGGAACGGCTTCTAACTGGCTGGCCTCCACCTCTAACGGCCTGACCTCCACCTCTAATGGCCTGACCTCCACCTCTAATAGCCTGACCTCTAGCTTCCTGACCCCTACCTCTAGCTGGCTGAGCAGGCGATGAAGCAACCGGTGCCGGTATGATGGCACGAGAATCTTGCCGAGATCTGTTACTCGCCAATCTAGGGCAATACCTCTTGATATGACCAATGCTCCCACACTCATAACACCCATCTTGATGTCGTGGCTGCTGAAGCTGAAGCTGACCCAGATGGGCCGGATAACCACTGTAATAACTCTGGAGTGGTGGTGCACTGATAAGAGCTGAATGTGCACTGAATACTGACTGCCCAAAGTAAGGCATAATAGGACCGTGACTCCTTGAAGCACCAGGAGATACATGAAGTGCTGAATGAAATGGTCTGGTAGGATGACCCCTACAAAATTACCCCTGCCTCCAGACGAGGCACCACTGAAACCACCGAACTAACAAGGCCTCTTATCAGACCTCTGCCCTTTCTCCTGTGCAAGAACTATTTCGATCCTCCTGGCAACATTAGTAGTCGCCTGAAAAGAAATTTCACTTCCGGTCTCTTTGGCCATTTAAAGCCTGATAGGGTGAGTGAGTCCCACAATAAACCTTCTCACTCTCTCTCCCTTAGTAGGTAGTAAAAGGAGAGCATGATGGGCCAAATCCAGAAAACAGGACTCATACTGAGTAATAGTCATACCGCCCTATTTTAAACGCTCAAATTGCTTGCGAAATTCCTCTCTCAGTGTGATAGGGAGGAACTTCTCCAAAAATAGCTGAGAGAACTGCTCCCAGGTAAGTGCAGGTGATCCGACTGGTCGGGTCAATGTATAATCTCTCCACCACCTCTTGGCGGAACCCGTCATCTAAAATACAGCAAAATCAACCCCTTTAGTCCCAACTATACCCATGTTCCGCATCACCTCATGGCAGTGTTCAAGATAATCCTGTGGGTCCTCAGAAGGTGTACCATCGAAGTGAACTGGAAAGATCTTGGTAAACTTATCCCGTCTCAATAAGGCCTCAAAAGACATGGCGGGCCTATCACTGGTCTGTGCCGCAATAACTGGCTGAACTACCCCAACTAGCGGGGCTGCTGGAGCCTGAGTCTGGGGAGCCATCTGCTCCAAAGCGGGAGTAGTGGGAGTTTGTGCTCCTCCCACAGCCTGTGAGACGGCTGGTGCCACTGGAAATGTACCATTCTGGGCCACACCCTCCATAAGACTCACCAATCAGACTAGAGCATCTTGAAGAACTGGAGTGATTATGAATCCTTTCGGGACCTGAACTGGTCCAACTGGTACATTCTAAATTGGGACCTCCTCCTGAAGGTCTACCTGAGGTTCTACAACAGGTGCAGCTGCTCGAGCTCTGGCCTCTAGCACGACCTCGGCCTCGACCTCTACCCCTGGCCATAGTTGCCACCGGGGGTTCTGGTCCCTGTCCATCGGTAGAGGTATTACGTGTTCTCACCATCTGCGAGAGAATAAGAGTAGAATGGTTCAATCATCGATGATAGAATAAAATCGCACGACAGAATAAGAAAGAAGTGATATTGTTCCTAAACTTCATAGCCTCTGAGAGATAAGTACAGACGTCTCCGTACCGATCCTTCAGACTCTATTAAGCTTGCTCGTGACTCGTGAGACCTATGTAACCTAGTGCTCTGATACCAAATGTCACGACCCGAAATTCCCACCTTCGGACCGTGATGGCGCCTAACATTTCACTTGCAAGGCAAGCCAACGTTAGAATAATATTAACCAATTTTTAAACAATTTTTAAATTATTAATAATCAAGGAAACAAAGCGGAAGCAAAGTTTGAAATATAGTGAAATAATCCATAAAATAATGGTGTCTAAATACCATCCCAGAATTAGTGTCACAAGTGCACGAGCTTCTAGAATAAATACAAATAAAGGTTTGAATAAAATAAAGATGTTTGGGAATAAACACACAGCTAAGGTAAAATAGACAGGGACTTCAGAACTGCGGACGCCATGCAGTTATACCTCAAGTCTCCTCTGGTAGCTGAAATCCGAGCAAGTCTATGGTACGCCGCTGGGACCAACTCCAAAATCTGCACAAAAAGTGCAGAGTGTGGTATCAGTACAACCGACCCCATGTACTGGTAAGGGCTGATCCTAACCTCGACAAAGTAGTGACGAGGCTAAGGCGGTTCACTTACATTAACATGTACGCAATATTAATAACAACCATAAATAATAAAAATAAATTAGATAACTCATTTATAATAACTGAAGCCAACCCAGCAGTCATAATCCATTATTAGTTCAACCAATTCTGTTGCAGCATGCAACCCGCCTCACAATATATTCACATTCAATTCTGTTGCATCGTGCAACCCGCTCTCCCAATATTTTCCTTTTAATCAAGTCTTGCATATATTTATTTCAATCAAGTATATATATATAGACTTTTAAATAAATCTGTTGCGGCGTGCAATCCGATCCCCCAATATTGACTTTTCAATAAGTCTATTGCGGCGTGCAATCTGATCCCCCAAATATTGACTTCTAATAAGTCTGTTGCGGCATGCAATCCGATCCCCCAATATTGACTTTTAATAAGTCTGTTGCGACGTGCAACCCGATCCTCCAATATTAACCTTTTAATAAGTCTGTTGCGGCGTGCAACCCGCTCCTCCAATACATCCATTTCAATCAATTCTTATAGAAGAAATTTTTTTAATAAATGCAACAATTAATATAAAATTATAAGACAACAAGCATACAACAATTATGATTTAATTATGAAAGAAACAATGACAAATAGCAAATTATTATAAAAATCAGGGAGAAAATAGGCAGTTTAATATTTAATATGCTAAATGTCAAATAACAATTAAAACACATAATTCAAATAGCATGTAACAATTAATGCAGGAATTCAAGAATTAATATTTGACAAAGAATAAGAGAGAAATAATTATTATAATAATTAATTTATGATTAAAAATAATTTATGATTTTTCAAGTAAGCAGGCAAACAATTAATTTGACGACGTATAGACACTCGTCACCTCGCCTATACGTCGTTCACATGCAATTCACATAACAAATAATTTAAGGGTTCTATTCCCTCAAGTCAAGGTTAACCCCGACACTTACCTCGCTTTGTAAATTTTAATCAATTACTCAACCACAACTTTTTCTTTTAAATTTGCCTCCGAAAGCTTCAAATCTATTCACAACAATACAATATATTCAATACTAATCATAGGAATTAATTCCATATGAATTTACACATTTTCGGATAAAATTCGAAATTCATTAAAATATTCGACAGTGGGACCCACATCTCAAATCCCAAAAAAAACTCACGAAATCCGAACACCCGTTCCGATGCGAGTTCAACCATATAAAATTTGTCCAATTCCGATATCAAATGGACCTTCAAATCTAAATTTTTCGTTTTTGAAAAGTTTTACAAAAATTCCAATTTTCTGCATCTAAATCCGAAATAAATGATGAATATAGACATGGATTTGTGAAATATAATAAATTTTGGTTAAAGAACACTTACCCAATTCAAAGTCGTGAAAATCCCCCTTTAAATCGCCCAAATCCGAGACTTGAAACTCAAAAATGAGTAAAAATGGCGACTTACGAATTTATGGGCTCTGCCCAGTTATTTTCGCATCTGCGAACAAAAGTTCCGCATTTGCGATGCCAGGCTGCCAGGTGAAGTTCCGCATCTGCGGACACTCCTGTCGCACTTGCGACATCGGCTTTTGCGCAAAAAGGCCGCATCTGCAAAGACCCCAGGCCAGCCCAGTCCCGCATCTGCGATGGAAGGCTTGCTTCTGCGAGCTCGCACCTGCGGTCAAAAATGCGCAGGTATGATTACACCAGAACCCAAAATTTCAGATTTTGCGTAAGTTCAATTCTTGTTCCGATTTCGATTCGAATCATACTTGGGGTACTCGGGACCCCGTCTGAATATACCAACAAGTCCCGTAACATAATACGGACTAACTCGGGGTCTAAAATCACGTCAAACAACACTAAAATTATAATTCACACCCCGATTCGAACTTTGAGTTTTAAACTTTCAATTTGCAAATCTCGTGCCAAAACATATTAAATGAATCTAGAATTACTTAAAATTTGGCACGCAAGTCATAAATGATATAACGGAGATGTTCAAATTTCCAGAATCGGATTCCGGCTCCGATATCAAAAAGTTAACCTCGTGGTCAAACTTGGAAATCTTTAGCCTTTAAATTACTAGTTTCCGTTAAATGATCATAACTTGAGGTAGGGACCTCCAAATTAAATTTCGGGCATATGCCCAAGTCTCAAATCACGATACGGAGCTACCGGAACTGTCAAAATACTGATCCGGGTCTGTTTTCTCAAATTGTTGACCAAAGTCATCTCAGTTGAGTTTTAAGGCTCTATTTCACATTTTAATCCATTTTTCACATGAAACTTTCCGGAAAATTGTACGGACTGCGCACGCAAGTCGAGAAATAATCAATGGTGCTTTTCGAGGTCATAGAACACAGAATTACTTATTAAATTCAAAGATGACATTTTGGGTCATCACAGTTTTTGTTATTTCAAACAAATATTTTTTTGTCATTTTTATTTTTGAAAATATGTTCATGCTTGAATATGATTAAAAAAATTCAGTATCATGGGAAAATTAAACTAGAGCAAAGTAAAATATTTTTTGTGTAACAAAAAAAAGAATAGTGACTTTTGAGTAATGAACACAAAGTTAAATAATTTTTACATAACAAAAAAAAAAGTGACTTTTGGGTAACAAACACAAAAGTTCAATGACCATGGATAAAATCAATTTGAATTGCTATATAAATTACCACGAACCCGTAGCATGAGAACAGTATTGTGGTGGAATTTACTATTGTAATGACCCAACCGGTCATTTTAACTTTTAGAACCCCGTTTCCTAAAATAAAACTTCTCGTATGTGCTTTTAATGATTATTGACTTGCAGGGATGGTTGGTTCGGGATTTGAAAGCGTTTGGGTTAAAATCGGGACACTTGGTTCCTTAAGTTAGCCTTAAAAGGGCAAGTTTGACTTTGGTCAATATTTTGAGAAAACGACGGTTCCAATAGCTCACTATGTTGATTTTGGACTTAGGAGCGTGTTCGAAATTTTATTTGGAAGTCCGTAGTTAAATTAGGCTTGAAATGGCTAAAACAAGAATTTAAGTTTAGAAGTTTGACCGGGGAGTTGACTTTTTGATATCGGGGTAGAAATCTAGTTTCGAAAATTTTCATAGCTCCATTATGTCATTTATGACTTGTGTGCAAAATTTGAGGTCAATCCGCCTTGAATTGATAGGTTTCGGTACATAATGTAGAAATTAAAAATCTTAAGTTTCATTAAGCTTGAATTAGGAGATGATTCGTGATTTTAGCATTGTTTGGTGTGATTTGAGGGTTCAACTAAGTTCGTTTGATATTTTGGGACTTGTTGGTATAATTGGTCGAGGTCCCGAGGGGCTCGGGTGAGTTTCGGACGACTAACGGATCACTTTTAGCCTTTGAAACACTACTGATAACTGCTGGTATTTTCTTCTGGTATCCTTATACGCGATCGCGTAAGTTGGTCTGCGATCGTGTAGAGTAATTTAGGCAGATGTGAATTTGTTCTACGCGATCACGTAAATGGGCGCGTAGGGTTAATTTGGGCAGGTGGGAATTTGTTCACTGCGATCGCGTGGACACGTCCGCGATCACGTAGGATTGGCCAGTGTGTATCGCGATCGCGTGTCATTGTTTGCGATCGCGTGGGGGAAACTTGAGAGGAAGCTGGGCCACGCGTTGTTCTATGCGATCGCGTGAAGAGGGATGCGATCGCGTAGAGTCGGAACCTGGTGCATCGCGATCGCATGGGACTTGATGCGATTGTGTAGGGTTAATGTTTGGGCAGAAAAATTTGAACTACGCGATCGCATGAGGAAGTTCGCGATTGCGTAGAAGAAATCACTGGGCAGAGAGTTTAAGTTTTGAAAATGGGATTTTTTTAACGATTTGGAGCTCGGATTTAGGCGATTTTTGGGAGATTTTCAGAGAAAATAACGGGGTAAGTGTTCTTAACTCAATATTGGTTATATTACCCGAATCCATCACTATTTTTATCATTTAATTGGTGAATTGAGTTGGAAAAGTTTGAAAACCCTCTTCAATAGATTTGAGAATTTGAGGGACGATTTTTTAGCGGAATTTAGTGATTTTGGTATGGGTAGACTCGTGGTAGAGTGGGCGTTCATATTTCGTAACTTTTACCGGATTTCGAGAAGTGGGTCCCACGAACGAATTTTTAATTAATTTTGGAATTTTTATTTAAAATGTAGTATTTTCTTATAGAACTGATTCCTATAATTTTTAGTGATTGTATCGAATTATTTTGGCTAGATTCGAACAAGACAGAGTTGGATAATCGTGGAAAGGGCCTTCTAGTGGATTAAATTGGAGCAATACGAGGTAAGTCTCTTATCTAATCTTATGAGGGGAAATTACCCCATAGGGATTAAATTGAATAATTATTGCTAATTGCGGGGGCTACGTACGCACGAGGTGACGAGAGTCCGTGCGTAGCTACTATTAATGCTAAAGTCCGGGTAGTTTAGGACTCAAAGCATGAATTACTTGTGTAAATGGTATTCCTTGTTTAATTAATATTAAATGATATATATGAATATATTGTGCATTGTTATATAAAGATATTAAAGAATAAAAATCTCATATGCTTGATTTTCTATTTAAATTAATTAATTGTCAAAAGAAATTGTTCTTCCTCCCGAATTTATCCTATAATAAATATACTCTCCTTCCGGAGGCACATAAGAAAATGTCATCCTTTCTTGTGGAGCGGCCCGAACGCCTCGGCAGGATAGATGCATCTATGGATCGTGCCGCACGTCCCTCGGCAGTGTACACGACACTCTGGATCGGGTCGTACGTCCTCGGCAGAAATCCTGCTTAGTAATAATAATTACATGATACTTTAATAGTTTATTTCAGCTTGCGAAGCTAATTGATAAATTGGAGAATCCTTGAAATTTAATGAATTATTATTCCTGCTTGTTAAGGAATTATTTGTTATTCCTGTAAATGAGATTAATTGATAAATTAGAAATTATTTTAATTGAAGGAATTTAATTAATATATTGACAATTGTTGCATTTGAATGAATTTGATTATTTACGCTGGTTAAATAAATTATTGTAAATTCTGTGAATCATGCTGATTTAGATATTCTAGTTGTATTTCAATAATTAATATTGACTCATAGTGAGTGTCAAAGTCGGCCATCTCGTCTCTACCACTTCGAGATTAGACTTGATACTTACTGGGTACACGTTATTTACGTACTCATACTACACTTGCTGCACTGATTGTGCAGGAACAGAGGCAAGTACTAGTGGGGGACCTATCATCTTACACCCACGTTATCCAGGGGCATAGTGGTGAGCTGCCTTTTTGAGCCGTTCTGTAGTTACTAGTGTCTCTCCTTGTATTTTTTTTTATTCTGTCTATTTTTATTTCAGACAATATTTGAGATTTTGTATAATCTACTAGATACTCATACACTTGTGATACCAGGTCTTGGCACACACATTGGTAGAATTTGGTATTTTATTATTTTTCTTGATTTTAAATTTTATCAATGTATGCTTAATTTATTAGTTGGCTTGCCTAGTTGTAGTGTTGGGCGCCATCACGGCCTATAGGTGAAATTGGGTCGTGACAACATGGTATCAAAGCACTAGGTTCACATAGGTCTCACAAGTTATGAGCAGACCTAATAGAGTCTTGCGGATCAGTACGGAGATGTCTGTACTTATCTTCGAGAGGCTATAGGGTGTTAGTAAACTACCTTTCTTCATATTCCATCGTGCAATTAATGTAGTACTAAATATCCTTCTCTTATTCTCTCACAGATGGTGAGAACGTGCTCGAATGAGGCTCCAGACCAGGGAAGAGCTACTCCCCCAGTTGCTAGAGGCCGAGGCAGAGGCAGGGGGAGGGCTCCAGGCCGTGGTAGAGTGCGAGGGCGTCCCAGGACTATTCCAGTTATCCCGCCAATGGGTCCAGCAGAGAAATCCATTGTTGAGGAACAGGATGAGGTGCCTATGGCAGAGCCAGCTCCGGTGGATTTCACATCTGCACCGGGATTTCAGGATGTCATGGGTCGTATGCTGCGGTTCATGGACAATATGACTCAGGCCGGTTTATTTCCGACAGACCCAGCCACATCTCAGGCGGGCGGAGGAGCACAGACCCCTACCGCGCAAGCTCATGGACAGGAAGCTGCTGTATATCATACCCAGGGTGCACTACTCGTGGGTGGAGCCCAACCAGTGGCAGCAGCTACACCTGAGCCCAGGCCAGCTGTAGCTGCTGATCCTTAGAAACTATTGGACAAATGGACTAGACTACATCCTCCTATATTTAGGGATGAGCGACATGAGGATCCACAGGACTTCATTGATCATTGCAGGGACAGACTGCACAACATGAGGATATTGGAGTCTCATGGGGTAGACTTTGCTACTTTTTAGCTAGAGGGCAGAGCTCATAGATGGTGGCAGCCTAAGTGTCTGGCCCTGGGGAACTGAATACCCATCGAAGAGTTGTTACGAGTGCGGGGATCCCAGTCACATGCGGAGATTTTGCCCCAGGATTTGGGGTAGACCAGTACAGTAGGGTCAGCAGCCTATGCTTACCAGACCAGTTGCTCCACCAGTAGTCCGACCACCAAGAGGTGGAGGACAGGTGGGTAGGGGACGTCCTAGAGGTGGAGGTCAGCCAGGCGGAGGCCAACCAATTGGCAATCCAGCTCGATTCTATGCTTTTTCGGCTAGACCAGATACAGAGACCTCAGATGCTGTGATTATAGGTATTATTTCTGTTTACGGCAAAGATGCCTCAGTATTATTTGATCCAGGATCCACGTATTCATATGTGTCATCTCTATTTACTCCATTCCTAGGTGTTTCTCGTGAGTCCTTGAGTACTCCTGTTTATGTGTCCACTCCTATAGGCGATTGTGTTATTGTGAACCATATCTACCGATCTTGTATTATTACATTCAGTGGTTATGAAATTAGAGCAGATCTCTTATTGCTCGAGATGACCAATTTTGAAATTATTCTGGGTATGGACTGGTTATCTCCATATCATGCTATTCTAGATTGTCATGCCAAAACTGTTACCTTGGCTATTCCATCTTTGCCTAGGCTGGAGTGGAAGGGTTCGTCGGTTAGTTCATTTAATCAGGTTATTTCTTTTATAAAGGCTCAACACATGGTTGAGAAGGGTTGTTTAGCTTATCTAGCTTATGTTCGGGATACCACCGCAGAGACTCCGGCTATTGATTCAGTGCCTGTAGTTCGGGAGTTCTCCGATGTATTTCCTTCAGATCTTCCAGGTATGCCACCTGATCATGATATTGATTTCTGTATTGACTTGGCTCCAGATACTCAGCCTATATCTATTCCAATGTATTGCATGGCTACGAAAGAATTGAAAGAGTTGAAAGAACAGCTTGAAGAGTTACTAGCCAAAGGGTTCGTTAGACCGAGTGTATCGCCTTGGGGTGCACCAGTATTATTTGTAAAAAAAAAAAGATGGCACAATGCGAATGTGTATTGATTATCGCTAATTGAACAAAGTTACTATTAAGAACAAGTACCCGTTGCCACGTATTGATGACCTATTTGACCAGTTGCAGGGTGCTAGGGTGTTCTCTAAGATCGACTTGAGGTTGGGGTATCATCAGTTGAAGATTCGAGATTCGGATGTTCCAAAAACTACTTTCCGTACTAGATATGGTCATTATGAGTTTCTGGTAATGTCTTTCGGTTTAACTAATGCCTCGGCAACTTTTATGGATCTGATGAACAGGGTATTCAGGCCATATATTGATTCATTTGTCATTGTCTTCATTGATGACATTTTGATCTATTCGCGCAGTAAAGAGAAGCACGAGCAGCATATGAGAGTAGTGCTTCAGACATTGCGTGAACAAAAGCTATATGCTAAGTTCTCCAAATGTGAGTTCTGGCTAGAATCTATAGTATTTTTTAGGCATATTGTATCGGGTGATGGTATTAAGGTTGATCCCAAAACGATTGAGGCAGTTCAGAATTGGCATCGTCCCACTTCGGCGACTGAGATCAGGAGTTTTCTGGGTTTAGCAGGTTATTATCATCGATTCGTGGAAGGTTTTTCATCTATTGCAGCTCCTTTGACCAAATTAACCCAGAAGGGTGCTCCGTTCCGATGGTCCGATGATTGTGAGGTGAGCTTTCATAAGCTCAAGACAACATTGACCACAGCACCAGTGTTAGTGTTGCCTTCCGGTTTGGGGATGTATACAGTATATTGGGATGCTTCACGCGTTGGCTTGGGTTGTGTATTGATGCAGGAAGGGCGAGTTATTGCATATGCTTTACGTCAGCTGAAGCCCCACAAAAGAAATTATCCGGAACATGATTTGGAGTTAGCTGTGATTGTTCACGCTCTTAGATTTGGAGGCATTATTTTAATGGGGTGTCTTGTAAAATTTACACCGATCATCATAGTTTGCAGCATTTGTTCAAGCAGAGGGACCTAAATTTGAGGCAGCGCAGATGGCTGGAGTTACTAAAAGATTATGATATTACTATCCTATATCATCCAGGTAAAGCAAATGTAGTTGCAGATGCCTTAAGTAGAAAAGCGGAGAGTATGGGTAGTTTGGCTTTCATTTCAGCGGAAGAGAGGACATTAGCTTTGGATATCCAGTCCTTGCCAACAGACTTGTGCGACTAGATATTTCAGAGTCCAACCGAGTTCTTGCATGTGTCGTAGCTCAGTCTTCACTATTTGAGCAGATCAAGGCTCGCTAGTATAATGACCCACACTTAATGGTTCTTCGAGAAATAGTACTACGAGGTGGTGCCAAGGAAGTTACTATTGGTGCAGATGAAGTTCTGCGACTCCAGGATCGTCTATGTGTTCCTAATGTTGATGAATTGAGGAAAACGATCCTGGAGGAGGCACACAGTTCTCGGTATTCTATTCATCCAGGTGCTACGAAGATGTATCGTGACTTGAGGCAGCATTATTGGTGGCGACGAATGAAAAAGGACATAGTTGAGTATGTAGCTAGGTGTCTAAATTGCCAGCAAGTTAAATATGAGCACCAGAGGCCAGGAGGCCTACTTCAACAGATGACTATACCAAAATGGAAGTGGGAACGTATCACTATGGACTTTGTAGTTGGGTTGCCGCGGACCTTGCGGAAGTTTGATGCAGTTTGGGCCATTGTCGACAGGTTGACCAAGTCGGCACACTTTATTCCTGTTGTGACTACGTATACTTCAGAGATGTTGGCCCAGATTTATATTCAGGAGATAGTTTGATTGCACGGTATGCCAATTTATATCATATCAGATAGAGGCTCTCAGTTTACTTCACATTTCTGGAGAGTAGTACAGAGTGAATTAGGGACCCGTGTAGAGCTCAGCACAGCCTTTTATCCGCAGACCGACGGGCAGTCAGAGCGAGAAATTCATATTTTGGAGGATATGCTCAGGGCATGTGTGATTTACTTTGGAGGTCAGTGGGATCGTTTCCTGCCTTTGGCCGAGTTTGCTTATAATAACAGTTACCAATCCAGCATCGAGATGACTCCATTTGAGGCTTTATATGGCCGTCGATGCCGTTCACCTATCGGATGGTTTGAGCCCGGTGAGGCTAAGTTATATGGTATTGATATGGTAAAGGATGCCTTGGAAAAGTTAAAGTTGATTCAGGAGCAACTTCGTACAGCACAGTCAAGACAGAAGAGTTACGCGAATCAGAAAGCGCGTGATTTATCATTTATGGTAGGTGAAAGAGTTCTCTTGAAGGCTTTGCCGATGAAGGGAATTATGAGATTCGGGAAGAAGGGCAAGTTGAGCCCATGGTTTATAGGCCCATTTGAGGTGTTGAGACGAGTTGGAGAGGTTGCTTATGAGCTTGCATTACCTTCCAGTCTATCGGGAGTTCATTCAGTTTTCCATGTATCTATGCACCAGAAGTATCATGCCGACCTATCACATGTGTTGGACTTCAGCACAGTTCAGCTAGATAAGAGTTTGGGTTATGAAGAAGAGTCATTTGCTATTGTTGATAAACAAGTTCGCCAGTTGAGGTCCAAGAGGATTTCTGCAGTAAAAGTCCAGAGGAGGGGCCAACCAGTCGAAGAAGTGACTTGGGAGACCGAGGAAGACATGCGGAACAGATATCCACACTTATTCAGCACTCCAGGTACAACTCTAAACCTGTTCGAGGATGAACGTTTGTTTAAGAGGTGGAGAATGTAATGACCCAACCGGTCATTTTATCTTTTAGAATCCCGTTCCCTAAAATAAATCTTCCCTATGTGCTTTTAATGATTATTGACTTGCGGGGATGGTTGGTTCGGGATTTGGAAGCGTTTGGGTTGAAATCGGGACACTTGATTCCTTAAGTTAGCCTTAAAAGGGCAAGTTTGACTTTGGTCAACATTTTGAGAAAACGACCCCGAAATCGGGATTTGACGATTCCAATAGCTCTGTATGGTGATTTTGGACTTAGGAGCGTGTTCGGAATTTTATTTGGAAGTCCGTAGTTAAATTAGGCTTGAAATGGCTAAAACAAGAATTTAAGTTTGGAAGTTTGACCGGGGAGTTGACTTTTTGATATCGGGGTCGAAATCCAGTTTCGAAAATTTTCATAGCTCTGTTATGTCATTTATGACTTGTGTGCAAAATTTGAGGTCAATCGGACTTGAATTGATAGGTTTCTGTACATAATGTAAAAGTTGAAAATCTTAAATTTCATTAAGCTTGAATTGGGAGATGATTCATGGTTTTAGCATTGTTTCGTATGATTTGAGGGTTCGACTAAGTTCGTTTGATGTTTTGGGACTTATAACTGCTCGTATTTTCTTCTGGTATCCTTTTGGCTCGGGTGAGTTTCGGACGACTAACGGATCACTTTTGGCTTTTGGAACACTGCTAATAACTGCTCGTATTTTCTTCTGGTATCCTTATATATGATCGCGTAAGTTGGTCTGCAATCGCGTAGAGTAATTTAGGCAGAGCTGGATTTGTTCTACACGATCGCGTGAATAGGGTTGCGATCGGTAGGGTTAATTTGGGCAGCTGAGAATTTGTTCACTGCGATCGCGTGGACACGTCCGTGATCGCGTAGGATTGGCCAGTATGTATCGCGATCGCGTGTCATTGTTTGCGATCGCGTAGGGGAAACTTGAGAGGAAGCTGGGCCACGCATTGTGCTACGCGATCGCGTGAAGAGGGATGCGATCACGTAGATTCGGAACCCGGTGCATCGCGATTGTGTGGGACTTGATGCGATTACGTAGAGTTAATGTTTGGGCAGAAAAATTTGTGCTACGCAATCGCGTGAGGAAGTTCACGATCGCACAGAAGAAATCACTGGGCAGAGAGTTTAAGTTTTTTTATTTTTAACGATTTGGAGCTCGGATTTAGGTAATTTTTGGGAGATTTTCAGAGAAAACAATGGGGTAAGTGTTCTTAACTCAATATTGGTTATATTACCTGAATCCATCACTGTTTTTATCATTTAATTGGTGAATTGAGTTGGAAAAGTTTGAAAACCCTCTTTGATAGATTTGAGGATTTGAGAGACGAATCTTTAGCGTAATTTAGTGATTTTGGTATAGGTAGACTCGTGGTAGAATGGGCGTTCATATTTCGTAACTTTCGCCGGATTCCGAGACGTGGGTCCCACAGACGAATTTTTAATTAATTTCAGAATTTTTATTTAAAATGTAGTATTTTCTTATAGAACTGATTCCTATAATTTTTAGTAATTGTATCGAATTATTTCGGCTAGATTCGAGCCAGACAGAGTTGGATAATCGTGGAAAGAGCCTTCTAGTGGATTAAATTGGAGCAAGACGAGGTAAGTCTCTTGTCTAATCTTGTGAGGGAGAAATTACCCCATAGGGATTAAATTGAATAATTGTTGCTAATTGCGGGGGCTACGTATGCACGAGGTGACGGGAGTCCGTGCGTAGCTACTATTAATACTAAAGTCGAGGTAGTTTAGGACTCAAAGCATGAATTACTTGTGTAAATTGTATTCCTTGTTTAATTAATATTAAATGATATATATGAATATATTATGAATTGTTAGATAAAGATATTAAAGGATGAAAATCTCATATGCTTGATTTTCTGTTTAAATTAATTAATTGTCAAAAAAAATTATTCTTCCTCCCGAATTTATCCTATAATAAATATACTCTCCTTCCGGAGGCACATAAGAAAATGTCCTCATTTTTTGTGGAGCGGGCCGAACGCCTCGGCAGGATAGATGCATCTATGGATCGTGCCGCACGTCTCTCGGCAGTGTACACGACACTCTGGATCGGGTCGTACGTCCTCGACAGAAATCGTGCTTAATAATAATAATTACACGATACTTTAATAGTTTATTTCAGCTTGCGAAACTAATTGATAAATTGGAGAATCCTTGAAATTTAATGAATTATTATTCCTGCTTGTTAAGGAATTAATTGTTATTCCTGTAAATGAGATTAATTGATAAATTAAAAATTATTTTAATTGAAGGAATTTAATTAATATATTGAGAATTGTTGCATTTGAAGAAATTTAATTATTTACGCTGGTTAAATAAATTATTGTAAATTCTGTGAATCATGCTGATTTAGATATTCTAGTTGTATTTCAATTACTAATATTGACCCATAGTGAGTGTCAAAGTCGATCATCTCGTCTCTACCACTTCGAGATTAGGCTTGATACTTACTGGGTACACGTTATTTATGTACCCATACTACACTTGCTGCACTTTTTGTGCAGTAACAGAGGCAAGTACTAGTGGGGGACCTATCGCCTTACACCCACGTTATCTAGGGACATAGTGGTGAGCTGCCTTTCTGAGCCGTTCTGCAGCTACTAGTGTCTCTCCTTGTATTTTTTCATTCTGTCTATTTTTATTTCAGACAGTATTTGAGGTTTTGTATAATCTACTAGATGCTCATACACTTGTGACACCAGGTCTTGGCACACATATTGGTAGAATTTGGTGTTTTATTATTTTTATTGATTTTAAATTTTATAAATGTATGCTTAATTTATTAGTTGACTTGCCTAGTTATAGTGTTGGGCGCTATCACGACCTTATAGGTGAAATTGGGTCGTGACAACTATTTACTCCCCAAGCTAATTAGAAAAGATTATAGAGGGGAGTTGTTTTTTTTTTTTTTGAAGGCACTCAAATTTGCTGCTTCACAGTTTCTGTAGCTCTGCTAGCTTTACCATAAAGAAAACATAAAGCCTTTAAACAAAAGTCTTTCTCTAATTGAAGAGGCTTTGACAATATGTTAGGCGTATAGAATAGTATATTTTGATGTGTCATTTTCTATTGGAGAATTATAACGAGGAGCTAAATTTTGAAAAGAAAATTTATATATAACGAATAAGGATCATTAGGGCGTGTCTATTAGCGAACAGAAATCAAATTGAACAAATGCAATTCATAAATTTCATTCAGCAAATGCAACTTAAAAAATGCATTAGGCATATGCGGTATCAAACAATGTGATTATGGCTGGTAGCTTTTGTCTATTCTTTCTGTTATGTTTTATCCTTAAATCACATTCTATAAATGCGTTATGTCCATGAGGAATATTAACAGAGAAATCAGACGTCAATGACGGATCGCTGAGTGTACTAGCACACACTGTTAATGTTCATGAAAGATGGTAGTTAAAAACAAAAATAATCAAATAACAAAGTCAATGATAATAATATAAAACAAAAGGCAAGAGTGTATTCTCAGTCTTCCACCCTCTCTTGTGTGCATGCTCAATCACAATTTGTACGTTCTGTTATATCCTGTGTGTATCTCTTCCTCCCTCCCCTTCATCGTCCTATGTATTTCTCTTCTCTTCTCTAGTTCTCTTCCCCTTTTCAATTATAGTGCCATGACAAATTGACAATGAAGGGTTGTCCTCTAATTGGCCAGCTATGCAACCCATTGCGGCAAAGCACGGGTGTTCAAACACTCTTTTCTCTTTTGCCCAAATTTCGAAATAGAGGACAGTTGATGTTTATAAAACTTACTAGTATGGATAGCCGCGCAGTATGTCGGGCGGCAGAGTTAGAATATCATTATGGATTAAACTCAAAAAATTTGGTTCAAATTTTATATTTTTTTTAATAATTTATTGGATATGTATAAAATATTATTTTAGAACTCCAATAACTTAAAAGGATTGAAATTTATAACTCATAAGTTTTAAATCTTGGTTGTGGCTCTGAGTATGCTAAACATTTGAGCTTTTTTATAAATGAACTCTTGTATGAGAGTCCATCACCAAATAGCATGAGTAAATTTTTGCTTAACTTGTATATATTTTTTAAAATAGTAGTGCATAGGTTCTCCGACAATTCTATCTTCCGTTTATAGAACAGTACCATTTATGATTTTGACACATATAATAGGGGTGTTCAAAACCGAAGCGAAACCGAAAACCGAACCGAAACCGAAGCTTAATGGCTTATTGGTATCGGGTTAACGGTTTAACGGACGGGGAACAGATTGAATTTTTTTTATTAACGGCTTATCGGTTTGGGGGCGGATTATTCAATTTTCTTAACGGATAATCCGTTAACCCGTTAAGAATATATATATATATATATAATTTGTTTTTATCCATATATATATATATATATATATATCAAAAACCCTTCCACTTCTTCCAATACTCTATCTCTAAGTTCTAACGCCTAATTCCTAAATAATCAGAACCCTAATGCCTAAACTTCAGCCGCAGCCACCAGCAGAATTATGGTTCTCTTTATTCGACCATAATTCAACCAGCTTCAATAGAAATTCAACCAGCACTCCAGCAGCCACCCGCAATACTCTATCTCGTCGACTTCCAGCACTCTATCTTAGTGCCCTAGTATGAAGAGCAAGCTCATATTTTTGCTTTTTAAAATTGTAAATATGGCTCTGGCACAGTCTTTGTGTTAATTATTAATATATTGTTACCTTTCTAAGAGAAATAAACAAGAAACAAAGGGAAGGATCGCACATTTATTGTAATTTTGCTTCGTTTGTGCTATGAATATATTAATAAAAGCTTAGATACCATTATATTTAATGAGCTAAACTACTGAAATTGTTCCTTTGCATCTAAACCCAAGCAATCACATAGTTATCTCAATGAAATTTGATATCCTTGTATGATCCATGTTATAGCTAGCAAGAGTTACAGTGGCATATCCATTAGAACTACTTTTTCCTTAATTACATCATATCATAGTCTGCTTTGGGATGTAATGTAGACTACAATGTGTTCTATTTTTTCACTCTACACCACATCACACACTACATCATTCTTATGTAGGCGTTAACATGCATGTATGTCTGGACTCAATGTGTAATTTTCTATAATGAATTTGTATGCTAGGCGGTCAACAAACAATTAACGCACGCAATATAGATTGAATTAGGCCGATAAACCGCCCGATAAGAGCTAAACCGATACCAATCCGTCCGATATCTTATCGGGTGACTAACGGATTAATACATTTAAAAGCCGATAACCGTTAAGCCAAACCGTTAAGAGTAATTAACCGCCCAATCCGCCCGATAAGCAACCCTAACATATAATTAGCATTAATATAAGAATAATTTAACTAAGTAATCTCTTATATCTTCATTTTGGGACTTATAAATTTTATTTTTAAGCAAATCAATAAATATGTGCATTTCTTCATTGAATTTTACGATTCATCCTCAAACGATTGGAGGCTGAAGGAAAATGAGTAACAGGACAAGCATTTTAAGTTTTTCCATATTCAAAACAGGTAGTGAACTCCATAGCAGCTATTGTGGATTTCCTTTGTCGTTTGAATATTTTTATAATACAAATCCTAGCATTGGAACATAGCAGGAAGTTACTAGTTTGCTAATTAAACTGAAAAATATAAATAAAGCTCAGGCACTCACATGGCCAAAGAAAGTAATATAGTTACTGCAAATGGCTGCACGTTTCAAGGAAGTCTTAAAAAGAAATGGTGAAAATTTGAGTTAAAAGGTTTTTCAAGCTTATCTAGTATAAAATCAACCACATTTAAATTATACGTTGATATTTCAATGAAACTAAGCATCTATTATAAAAAATATATCTACTAAATAATCTTGTTATTATTTAATTCTTGTGTTATAATCCTCGTAGTATAATTTGGATATAATTTTTGTGTGAACCAAACGATCCCTAAAATAAAACTTTTTTATAATCCCATGAGCAACAGTGGAATAAATCTACATAGTGAGGTATTTATCTAGAGTTTAGTTTTTAATCCTTTGAATGTTAATCTAATGAGGTCCTTTGCTGATGATGGTGTAAGGGCACATTTTTCAAAGTTTTCTTTTGCTAATTGAGAATCAGAGAAAAAAGCACAGTTAAAATTGGGGCAGAATACATAAACAGCGCCCATATTTTTCACTCACTTTAACTCAACTCACGACCTATTGTCCACCTCAACTCTATTCAAAGTGTTCCAATTAAGCACTTATTGCTGACATGTCACAACATGTGTTTCAAAACAAAATTGAGCGCGTGAATGAATGAAGAGTTTGGTGTTCCCAAACAAACCAACGCCTTACCGTCATCCTCTACTGCTACACCACCACGTCCACGTCGACATAGTCGGAAAATCTTTTTCACTGCTGAAATTTGAAAAAATAAAAAGCTAAAGGAAAGGGTAGAAGGAACACAGGAATAAATGAGAAAAGTTTATGGCCGGAACCAAATCTACCCGCACCATTTTTTCCGACAAGCCACGAACAACAAGAATCGTGCAAAGGCTCACGCCTAGGTAGTGGGTTCATTAGCATCTTTCATGGCATAATTGCCCCTAACAACTGGTGATAAGTTCTTAGAAGATGACAATTATGTTCTTATCCAAAGAATTCGAATTAGGAGTTTATCAAATAGCCAATCAATCTCAACAAATAACCAACAAAATTTTAATTTCTCCAGTTGAAAAAGAGATTCCGCGGACATATTTTCCGGCCAAAATCTTTTTCTACCTCATTTTCCAAGCCAACTTTTGATGGCTCTTCTTCCACATAGCTTTGATTTTTTGGAGACAAAGAGCGAAAGTGGGAGGATTAGAGAGGATATACATTGAGGTGTTTTATCTTAGAGAGAAGAAAGAGACGGGAAGATAGAGAGAGAAGTGGGATGGGTTGAAGAAGAATAGAAAGGCAAGGGAGAGGAATGTAGTGACATGTCATTTTTTCCGACATGTCTCTTTCTAATTGGTTGCATCTCACACGCTTTTATTTTTGCACAAAATTTTTAACTAGGGTTTGATTGGGACACTTTGAATAGAGCTGAGGTAAAGTGCCTAAGTGAAATATATGGCCATTTAAGGGGCTGTCTATGTATTCTGCTTAAAATTGGAAAGCTCATCCAATTAATGACGTGCCACTTGGCATTTAGATGGTAAATTAGCTTTTGACGCTAAGCAAAAGCATGACGACATGTAAAGAAAAAAACTGGCGTAACCGAGTCCAAAGCAGAAGGGTAAAATAGTCCAAACACAAAACTATTTCTGAAGCGGCTACAGTAAGATTAATTCTTTATTGACCAATCATATTGTCCAATTGTATGTCAAATGACTTAAATACCCATAGATGAAGCAGGCATGTTGACCTTGAGGCGTTTGCTATTCCCACTTATTAAGTAGTAGTAATAATAATTATTGTTATGGGAACCCCTTAAAAATAAATACTGTACATTTAATGAGTTCATGCTGGTTTTGAGATATTATTCATGCTTCCGTTTTCTTGAGTTGATCTGGTCTTCCTGGCTTCTTTAACCGACCCATTGCTTTCGCGTTATACTGCGAGTCTGTATACCAACAAGTCCACTCTTACATTGTGGGACGATTTTGTTTTGAAGTAAAACATCCAATCAAAGTTGCTGCCATTACCATTATACCATAGATGCCAAAGTATGGTGAATCCATCAATTTATAGTACTAGTAGTTATTATAAATCGAAACGTTATAGAATCGAGAGGATAGCCATCCCTCATAAAAATGCTATCTAATGATTGTGTAACTCACAAAATGTGGAATACATCAACGACAATTTTATACAAGGCTTTTATCCAAGCTAAACACCTATTCTTGGTTGCTATAAGAAGTATCCAATCATGACACTGTATAATCTTCAAGAGCTACAGCAAGTGCGTCCGTTTCAGGACTTGCTCAAACCAGAAAATTCTCATTCGGTAACTCTTTTCCTGTGAAATGAACTGGAACTTCACCCCTTGATGGTTGAAACACTTCTGTCAGTATCCCTGCCAATGAATAGCTAGAAGCTTAATAGGATAGCTGCTAATAAAGTCTCTAAAACAGCTTAATAGGATAACTGTTTCTCCAAAACATAGTCACTCAAAAATTAAAGAACTAAATGATTCCATGAGCCCCTCATACAATAATACAATGTACTCCATAGAGGATAAGAATGTCAATAACATTCGTGTATGGTCAACTGTTTCTCTTTGGAGAAAAGAACATGTGAGCGTCAACATCCGGATTGTGAAAACAGCGAATAAGAGAAGAAAAACTACTTAGTGAAATTAGTCGATTAACTGAAGCTCCTTAATAGGATTTTGTGCTACGAATAACAGTAGGTAATCATCTTTATAATTAAAGGTAAGAAGTTATTCGATACCTAAACAGAGGATGTCCTAAAGTATCCTATAGAATATTTATAGTATGTTCTTTATTTGAGTTCAATGCATCTAAATAGTATAACTTCTCTTGACATTCAACACACCCTTTCAAACTCAAGAGTGGGAAAATCAGCTTGACTTTCGTTGGGATTATGCCAATCATCAAAAGGAAAAGTCGTACTGGAATTCTTTGCTCTGATGTGTCAGGCTTGTCGTTGGCAACTGCACAATGACAGAAAGTGATTTTTGTAGTACACATGGAAATCAGTTTATTCGGAGTCACTAGAAAAAGGTATGGTTTTGCAAAATCTCTGACTCCATTAATGTAATTTGAAGGTGGCAAGACAATGACAAGATATGCAAAATTTAGAGTAGCGTCGGTCCACACAGAGCACAACGCTAATACAGTTATCGAACAGATGAAAAGGTGCCAATAGCTAAGAGAGGAGGTCGGTTGCCAGAAAAAAAATAAGGTAGAACAATCATTGAAAAGAAGAGTGCCGCCGATTAATGAGAGGAAGGTCGGCTGCCGGAGAGGGGCGGGGTTGGATGCCGAAAAGAAATTAAGACCAAAAATAACAGCTGGGCACGTTGCCCACCGGTAGCAGAAGCTGCTTAAATCTTTACCGAGATCGTAAAGACTCTGATACTATAAGAATCAAAATTGATAGGTAAGAAGTGCCCAAAACTATATAAAGCAACTTGCCTAACTCACACTCTCAAACAATATGGGAATTTTTAACACCCTGCGCACACCAAGGCTGGACACCAGAGCATGGATAGCATAAGATAAGAGCCCAACATTGGAAAACCTACCAACGTGAGAAAGCACTCCCGCCCTAGAGTCCTAGTTTATATAGACCTACTTTTTTATGTGTTATATTAACTTCCATTTACCTATAGAAAAGTCAAATAGAGATATTACCATTGCATTATATCTAGGAAGAAGCTAAATAGCATCAGCAACTTTGATCCCTGCATTCTTGTCCCACTGCTCTGGTGCAGAAACATCTGCCATGATCTGCTCTTGCCCACGCCAAAGAATCTGAAATCCAACAACAGGCGTTACTTAGAAAAGCACCTGTTAAACCTTAAGGTAAGAACAAATTGAATGGAGAGATATTTATTAACCCTGAATAACTTCACAAGACATTTAAGATATGACATAGTTGACATGATAAATTATTTACCTTATCAATGACGCCAAATTCTCTTGCTCTGGTAGCATCCATGTAAAATGGTCTTCTCATCACATTGGCAACAGTTTCTTCAGACTGGTAAGATACAACAGATGCTATTATGGCTTCTGCTGAATTACAAATGGACAACAGGTAAGAAATGGTCCCTACTCACATTTTCAGTGTGTTTTGCCAAAAGCTTGACAAGGGTGTCTCTGTTTATGATTACCTGCAAAAGAATTAGTCAGCAGATTAATCCCATTAGAACTTATTCAGGTTCACAAAGAGCTAATGCCTAAAAACGAGAGCTCGGGATGAGTTCATCCAGGGATAATTCAGTTTTAGGATGGAATTTTTCAATGAAGAGTTTTAAATTGATTTATTTTGAAAAATGTCCATCCTGTAGTGATTGTCTTTATACAATGATATTTTTCCCTAGGAGGAGGTTTACTTAGTTGTGCTAAACAGAAGGGAAGGCGAAACAATTCAACTAAATTTTAAATAAAAAACAAAATTATAAAACTAAATAATTTATTGATCAAAAATTTAATCGACAACCATCGTACTACAATAAAATTAAACACTCTAAAAATCACTACCCTGAAGGCAGATCTGTT
This sequence comes from Nicotiana tabacum, assembly GCF_000715075.1. Taxonomy (NCBI): domain Eukaryota; kingdom Viridiplantae; phylum Streptophyta; class Magnoliopsida; order Solanales; family Solanaceae; genus Nicotiana; species Nicotiana tabacum. The sequence continues at coordinate 121,603,454 of NC_134098.1, forward strand.
TGTAGCTTAAATGAAAGATACTAAAAGAGGACATCCCACTAACCTCCTTTGCTCGGATGAAAACATCGCTGGCCGGCATTAATCCAGATGACGGCACGCGAGGCTGTTGAATCATGGCTGGAACAGAACATCAGCCAAATATCAGAAATCATTAAAAAGGTTAAAAATAAAAAGGAAAGAAAAACCATATTGTCAAAATTGTAAACAAAGAACAAGAAAACTTGTCACCACATGTTGTCAAAATTGTAAACAAAGAACAAGAAAACTTGATACCTTTGGCATGTGGCATCATAAACCTTTTGCCTTTACTACCAGCTGCAAGCAAGAGACACGCCTGACCGATGGCAGCACCAACTGCGACAGTGTGTATCTGCACAGGAAATTAACAACTTGACATATGCCAACAAAATCATAAATGGAACAGATTGAAATATGCTTTAAGTAGAACATGAAATTCAAATATCAATGTACTTCCTCTCAATAATAGACGCCTAGAGATTAAGGAAAAACAACTAACTAAACGAACATTGTCCCAATTAAGTTCGACACAAATACTGTAACTGACTTTGAACGAAGCCAAACTCTCATGCAGATACAGGAATATCATACAAATAACAAGAAAATATAATTCTTTGCCAGACAAATTTCAAGCGCAAACCATATGAATGATGATGCAAGGCAAAAAAGAAAACCAACTTATTTTTCAAGAAAATCAGATGTCAATAAGCCAATGTTGCCTTCTACTTGTCTAGTAAATTTGACTAAAGAAAAGAATGCCTAGATAAGAAACAATTCTAGGTTCTCATGCTAATTTAAATGGATACATCATAGCAAGAACTAGTTGCTGGTGCATAGAGGAGTTGAGTAATTCATGAGAAGCTTACCTCGTTTTTTAATTGCATCATGGCATCATAAATTGCAAAACCTTCTGTTTCCATACCAACCTATATTGATAAAAATATCCCAAGATCAGTTAATTAGAGCACAATATCAACCCAATACCCTACAACCATCAAGCACACAGACCAAGCAAACATGAAATTTAGAGTGAGAAGTCGTCATCAATCGTGCAATAAAGCTACTAAGTTTAACATCCCACGGACAGAAGAGCAATAAATATTGAAAATGGCAAATTATTAATTTCTTTATGTTTACTGACCATCCCAACCACGTGAACTACATGTAACTACATGTTCCCGTCCATCACGGTTGCAATTTTGAAACCTCTCAGAAATAGAGAAACAATTATCCATTCCTATTTACACAAAACATATTAAAAGAAAGCCACCTATATTTCGTGTAAGTTGTTCATCCAGAATAAATATACCAGATTGAGGCCAGGTGACTATAAAGAATGGGTATAGGCTAACTTTACTCCATTCCATATTTATTTTTCCTTCAATAAGAGTTCATAATTGTGGACCATCCTTATAAATTGTGACCAATTTTTTTTGCCTCATGTAATGAAGGCACTCCCTGCTCATTTTCTGTTTTATAGGACAACTTTGAAGTAGTGATCAACAAACGACAACATAAAGCGTGAGGCACAAACTTTGAGTAAGTCAAAACTCCCGTCCTTGTGGTAACACATTAGTGAATTACAGCATGTTATATCCCGACATCATAAGAAGGTGTTTCTTTCATATTGTCGACCTTAACCTAAGAATGGGAAAGCCATGAGTCAATCGTTATAACCTTGTAAAATGTTATGAAACATCATTAAATCATCAAGTGTCGTCCAGGAAATTAGAGAAAAGCACATTTGATAGCTCAAAGTTGGTCAAAGTGTACGTATAACCACCTTATCATATCAAGATCTAAACGGAATATGCAGTAACAGCGACTAGGAAAATAATCAAATAAAACACACACTGCTTTTACTGCATTACCTAGCACCATTGCCACAAAGGAGAGACATAAAGACAGGGGGGGGGGGGTGAGGGGGGTATTAAACATGACCCAAAAAGGAAACGCACTGTTTCACCATCATCACGGGTAGTCCCAGTAGAATTTATGTATAGATAAATTGGCTCTTTAGGATCCATCCACTGTAGGTACATCAACTCTGCAACAACTAACTCTGTGACTGCTGGCACCAACTGGAAAGAAACCATGATTAATTTGTGCTAGTGCAAAATTTAAAGAATACAGTGAACGTCTACCGGACTGCAATAATAAATTGCAAAGACAAGTTGCTGCAAACTAGACTAAATATTAAGGAACGTGAATGTCAATATATTTCTGTTTGCAAATTCTATTACCAAAGCACCACAAAATATATCCCAGCAGGCCCAAACTTTGGCAAAACTAAAAGTAGTACATCAGATGGAAACTCCAAATAATCAAAACAAGTAGGTATCACAGTGTTCAGCTCTTAATTGAATAAATTAAATATGAAGCCTGACAAAACTGAAGAACAACTTTCGACTTCTCCATTTTAGAAAGTTTAGCTGCTAACAGAGGCACGTAGACCTTAGGTAGTCAGCCTACTACAAACAATTCGACACACCAAATAAAGCTGGTACCTCCAAGCCAAGTAACACTAGCAAAGACACATACATTGGCATGATATAATCGAAACATACTTTGGCATGTTGCCTTGTGCAAATAGCAATAAATGATTTTTTACATGGTTCATTTTTTCTTTTACCACACTGTCTGATGGAAACCCAATAATCATGATCATCCTTGTCACCAGGACTTATAACAATGAACCTATGATGATAATTGTGAAAAAATATAGTGCATATATAGACGGGGGACCTTGGTATTATCCTCAAGGTGAGATAAAATTAACTTTTGATAAATTTAAATTTTTTAGTATAACTATAAGGGTCCAGTGACCTTTTCTTTAGTCTTCTTGAGAATAGTTACAAGAATGCAGGAATATGTTTCTCTTCAACAAAACAAACACAACAACAACTGCTTGTCAAACCCAAACAAGTTGGGGTCGGCCATATGAATCTTCACTAACCACGTCGCTGATGTTAGCCTTTTTTTTCAAATACCTACTTATGCCAAAACGTTGCAGAAGACACTAATAAGCACAAGGTAACTATGAAAAGATCTTATGTCTAAGAAGATGACATACCGGCATGCCAATATAAACTATTCTACCATGGAGCAACAGTGAGGGTAAGTCTGGTGGAGGTCTCCTCGGTCTGTGCTCATTGTATGATACTGATCTCTCCACCTAATTCAAATAGCAAAATACACACAGAGAAAACAAAACCAATCAGAAAATAATACAAGTTCAACAACAAAGGCTTAAAGAAACCTGATTAACTGTTTTACATATAATTAATGACACTAAAACAGAAGAGAAGAAAATTATATACCTGAGCAGGAGTAGCCATGAGCTTAGGGGAGTCGTAAATATCCAAAAAAGGCGGCATATCAGAATTTTGAGGCCGAGTGAAGAGTGCTTCTGGATTATTTGCAGCAACAGATGCAAGCTTATTGAGAAATGGGTCCTTAGGGTTCAGCGGAGGCATCGGAATCTTTGTACTGCTATTGCTATTGGCTGCACAGAGAACGCTAAAACTACGCCGTTTTAGCGGAGACGATGATGTTGAAGTACATGGTACTGAGGACGCCATGGGCAACTGTAAGTAGGTGGCCATTATTTTTCTTTTTTCGAATTTTTTATGCTTTTTATCTCTTCCAATGGAAGCTTGCAAGGAGAAGACTTTTGATGAGGATGTGAAATTTGGATAGTGTGACTCGAACAGGTCGGGTCATAAGAGCCCTGACCAGCCCATTCTAAACTGTTTGTCGTTAAACGGGAATGGGCTTATAAAATCTAAACATTTTTAGTTGTGTTATAAATATATTATATTATGGATATTCATTTATTACTCAGTTGTAAATAAATTTTCTGAAAAAGTTTATCTATATGAGACTCCGTCGTGAATATGTTTATCTATTTAGTACTCTATTGGAAATAAGTCTCGTGAAGAAGTTTATCCTTTCGGTACCCTATTATGGATAAACATCACCCCCAGTAGAAGATTATCTATATATGGTACAATGAGCTTATCCTTTCAGTACCCCGTTATGGATAAATATCATATCCGGTAGAAGATTATCTATATCTAGTACAATGAGCTTATCCTTTCGGTACCCCATTATGGATAAACATTACCCCAGTAGAAGATTATCTATATCTGGTATAATGAGCTTATCCTTTCGGTACTCTATTATGGATAAACATTACCCCCAGTAGAAGATTATCTATATCTAGTATAATGAGTTTATCCTTTCGGTACTCCGTTATGGATGAACATTACCCCCAATAGAGGATTATTTATATCTGGTACAATAGCAGCTTACACAGTAGCTTGCAGAAGCAGCTTACACAACAGCTTGCTTTCTTCTATAAATAGAGGAGATTTCAGTTCATTATGTACATAAGTTTGAAATTTGAATAATATATCAGTTTCTCTATATACTTGTCTTTACTTTATAGTCTTTATTTTATAACACGTTATCAGCACGAGACTCTGCCATCTCGAGCAAATACTTTGAAAGTATCAGAGGTACGAACTTTCTTTTTCTAAATAATGTCAAATCTTTCTAAACTTGAATTTGTAGCCCTGGATATATCGGGCAAAAGCTACATGTCTTGGGTGCTTGATGCTGAAATTTATCTTGATGCGATGGGTCTGGCAGACACCATCAAGGACAAAAATCAATCATCAAACCAAGACTGTGCCAAAGCAATGATATTCCTACGCCATTACCTTGATGAAGGCTTGAAAACGGAATATCTCACTATTAAAGATCCAATCATACTGTGGAATAATTTGAAAGATAGATATGACCACCTGAAGATGGTTGTTCTTCCACGTGCACGTTATGATTGGACTCATCTAAGGCTACAAGATTTTAAATCTATCAGTGAGTATAATTATGCTATGTTCAGATTTATTTCCCAATTGAAACTATGTGGTGATAATATTACTGATCATGATATGTTGGAGAAAACTTTTACCACTTTTCATGCCTCGAATATGCTCCTGCAACAGCAATATCGAGAGACGGGATTCAAAAAGTATTCTGAACTTATCCCACATTTTCTTGTAGCCGAGCAACATAATGGACTATTAATGAAAAAACATGAAAGTCGACCTACTGGTTCTTGTCTATTCCCTAAAGTGAATGAGATGAACTTCCACCAAGCTAAGTGTGGAAGAGGACGTGGCCCCAGTCGTGGTCATGGCCGTGGTCCGGGAAGAAACACTAATCATGGTAATAATAATGCACCAAAGAACCCTCCTCACCACCAGCAGTGGAAAAGGAAAGAACAAAAGCATGAAGCGGTGCAAGCAGCAAACACATAAAATGCATGCTATAGATGTGGAGGAAAAGGGCACTGGTCACATACATGTCGTACGCCAAAGCACCTGGTTGAGCTGTATCAAGCCTCCCTAAAAAAGACAGAGAAGAATATTAAAGCAAATTTTATTTCTGAATATAATTTAGACTTCATGTATTTGGATGTAGCTAATTACTTTGCACTCCCGGAAGGAGAAAGTCATGTGATCGATGATGAATCTGTAAAAATATAAATATTTTAATTTTTGTTGTTTATAGTAGATAGTATGGTTATGTAATTGTTGTACATAAATAAAAGTTATGCTTTGATAACGATGTTTACTATCATATTTATTTTGTTTATGTCATTTTGAAAAAAAATTCTCTCATGATACCAGAAGTGTCTGAGATATATTTGGTAGTACAAAATTTATCAGCTCCTGAAGAGCTAACTGTTTGTCTAGAAGACACGTGACACAAGTAGTGCCTGAATAATATTTGATTGTGGACGAATAAATTGAAGGCTCCCGAAGAGCTTATATGCAAATTTGTAATTCATATTATATGATTATAGTCAAAACATATGTTGTAATAAATCAGAAGTTTACTAATACGAATGGCTATCATACTAAGACTACAAATAATTGGAAGATTGAAAATCTTCATGTTTCCACAATCATAGGAGGTAAAATAATATGTATATGAGAAGTTACCCGCCTTATTCCTCAATTTGTACTACATCATGTATCATAGTAAACCAGAAATTTACTAATGCAAAAGCAGTCACAGTAAATCAAGAAGTTTTACTGAGGCAAAAGTAGCTACAGTAATCAGAAATTCACTGATACAAAAGAAGTTTACTAATGCAAAAGTTTATGCCATAGTAAACCAGAAGCTTACTAAAAGATAGCACATGCCATGATAAACTTGAAGTTTTTATTTGTCATTTTTAAATGAGCTATTTGAGAATTCAGATAATCATATATTAAAGAACTAGAAGATTCTTCAAGAATTCTCTTGTTTTGCTTACTCTCATAATAAATTGATTATACCAGCTAAAGTTGTGACTAAGACCACTGAATTCTGGAATATATAAAAGGTGAATATATGCCCATTTACCTATCATGTGAACTACTTATAGATGCATATATGAGATATTTACATGTGTGTTTATTGTCAACCTGCAGTTTGGCATTTGAAATTTCTTTTCTCAATTAAGAGCATAATTTTCAGATTATGAAATAAAGATAATTCATCTTGATGATGCTGGTTTATATCCAAGCTAGTTTAGCATTGAATACATCCTATTAATGGCTAAACTATTGCTTATGAGAACAAACCCCCATATGTTGGTCTAAGATTTTCTAAATTGCATACAACAATACTTGTATGCATCAGACTAACAATATATGATAAGTCCTCCCTCACAATTGGTTTAGGATCAGAAACTAAATATTTTTACTATCTAATAATTTTTGATGTGTGGTATACGATTAATTTCTCTACCACGATACACAAAGATAGGTTTCCCAAAGAAGATTGGGGATATGTGTTAGTTTTTCTAACATTTGGGGGATAGAATAAACAACTGAAAAATATGCTATACGAATCGAATTATCATTAATATGATTCTCACTTAGAAGATAATTCAAGTCAAATGCCAGAAGCATTTTCAAAATTAAATATCATATTTCAGCTGCAAATGCTCCTATTAGAATTAAAGTCCCTGAAGGATAAAGTTTATTGCATGCATGAAGCGTAGTAAACCGATCGGTTCAAAAGGTAACAATCCTTGAAAAATGATAGGAGCAAATGATCGAAATGATCATAATGAGGAGGAAATGAGCTTTAGAAGAGCCCACGACATAACATTTCATGAAACTCTAGAAGAAGTTCAGGTACCTGAAAATAAAGAAAGTGATGAGATCTCAACAAGTTATGTCGCTTAGGAACCGATACAAAATGATCGTCGACGATATATTTGATACAATATAGTTCACAATATTGTAAAAGATTGTGAGGATCGGACTTGTAGCCCAGACACCTGAAGATTTCACGCCATCTAAATGCAAGTCATAACCTATATGACTCATTTGATTAAGTCTATATGAAGATCCATGAAGGATTTAAAATGCCTGAAGCATATAGTTCAAAGTATCGTGAAATGTACTCAATCAGATTACAAATATCTTTGTACGGTTTAAATCAATATGGGCGCATGTGATATAATCGCCTCAGTGCATATTTGATAAAAGAATGTTACATAAATGATGTTATTTGTCCATGTATTTTTATAAAGAAAATGGCATCAGAATCTGTTATACTTGTTGTTTATGTTGATGACATAAATCTTGTTGGAACTCCAGAAGAGCTCCAAAAGGCAATGGAATATCTTAAGAAAGAATTTGAGATGAAAGATCTTGGAAAGACAAAACTTTGTCTTGGTCTGCAAATTGAACATTTAACAGAGGAGATCTTTATCCATCAATCTGCATATACAGAAAGGGTCTTAAAACGCTTTTACATGGACAAAGCGCACCCATTGAGTACATCAATGGTTGTTCGATCACTTGAAGTGAATAAGGATTTGTTCCGACCTCCAGAAGAGGATGAGGAACTCCTTGGTCCCGAAATACCTTATCTTAGTGCAATTGATGCACTTATGTATCTTGCTAATGCTATAAGGCCTGACATAGCATTTTCTGTTAATTTACTAGCAAGATATAGCTCTTCTCCTATACAGAGACATTGGAACGAGATTAAGCATATATCGCGATATTTAAAGGGAACACTTGATATGGGTTTATTTTATTCTAACAAAGTTAGTGCAGATCTTGTTGGTTATGCAAGTTATTTATCTGATCCACATAAAGCTCGACTTCAAATCGGGTACGTATTTACATGTGGAGGTACTGTCATATCATTGTGCTCCACAAAGCAATCTATTATTTCTACTTCTTCAAATCATGCTGAGATAATAGCTATTCGTGAAGCAAGTAGGGAATGCGTGTGGTTGAGATCAGTGATTCATTTTATTCAAGGAAAATATGTTTTGGAATGTGATAAAAGATCCACAATTTTATTTGAAGACAATGCTGCATGCATGGCCCAATTAAAGGGGAAATTTATAAAAGGAGATAGAACGAAGCACATTTCACCAAAATTATTCTACACACATGATCTTCAAAAAAATGGTGACGTTGATGTGCAACAAATTTGTTCAAGTGATAATCCGGCAGATTTATTCACTAAATCTTTGCCAACTTCAACTTTTGAGAAGATGGTATACAATATTGGAATGCGGATACTCAAATATTAGAAATACGGTTTTTATCACAGGGAGTAAAATACGCGCTATACTCTTTTTCCTTTAGTAAGTTTTTTTCCCACAGGGTTTTTCTTATAAGGTTTTTAATAAGACAACTAGTTATGCGTATTACTAAATATGTGTACTCTTTTTCCTTCACTAGAATTTTTTCCCACTGGGTTTTTTCTAGTAAGGTTTTAATGAGGCACATTATCTTTTAATGAACATCCAATGAGGAGTGTTATAAATATATTATATTATGGATGTTCACTTAGTACTCCGTTGTAAATAAGCTTCCTGAAGAAACTTATCTATATGAGACTCCGCCATAAATATATTTATCTATTTAGTACTCTATTATAAATAAGTCTCATGAAGAAGCTTATCCTTTCGGTAACCCGTTATGGAAAAATATCACCCCCCCCACCCCGGTAGAAGATTATCTATATCTGGTATAATGAGCTTATCCTTTCGCTACCCCGTTATGGATAAACATCATACTCGATAGAAGATTATCTATATCTGGTACAACGAGCTTATTCTTTTGGTATCCCATTATGGATAAATATTACCCCCAGTAGAAGATTATCTATATCTGGTATAATGAGCTTATTATTTCGGTACTCCGTTATGGATAAATATTGTCCCCGATAGAAGATTATCTATATCTGGTACAGTAGCATCTTACACAACAGCTTGTAGAAACAGCTTACACAGCAGCTTGCTTTCTTCTATAAATAGAGGAGATTTCAGTTCATTATGTACATAAGTTTGAAGTTTGAATAATATATCAGTTTCTCTCTATATTTGTCTTTAATTTACAGTCTTTATTTTATAACAACTTGCGAATACTACTTATGAATTGTGATACTTACTAGGTGTTTGGACATTACGAACAAGTTATTGGTATAGGTTCCTCGACGAAGTTTTAGGAAGGGAAAGTCCCCCTCCCTCTAAAATACCTACATGGACACAACCACTACACCACCAATTATTCCACCAGAATCACCGGACAAAAATAATCAAATGGATGTGGAAGAAGCACCGACACAATCCTACAAGGAAATGTTACTCGACAAACAGACAGTAAGAGAAACAGAGTACTACGAAGAGGAACCCTCCCCAATCATCAAAGATGATAAAGGAAAAGGTATTTAAGGCTCAATTGCCCTCTCACTGGAAGACAAGAAACGCTTATACCAACCATGGCGTTATTCGGTAATTATAAAGGTCTTTGGTCGTAGAATGCCTCACCATTATCTTCGATCTAAACTGATTGACCCACGGAAATCATCCGAACAGTTAATCTTAATTGACCTAGGATGAGATTTCTTCATTGTCAAATTCGGTCTAGAGGAAAATATGGCTAAGGTACTACATCAAGGCCCATGGTTCATTTCTGGGAGTACGCAAATGGGAACCAAAATCCGTCCCACGGGAAGCTACATTATCTTCCATGGCCATTTGGATTCATCTACTAATCTACCAACTGAATTCTATGATAAAGAAATACTGGAAAAAGTTGGGAGAAAGCTTGTCAAATTATTAAAAATCGACTCATGCACATCTTACGTAATAAGAGGAAAGTATGCACGCATATGTATCCAAGTGCCGCTTGAAACCCCGATGGAAACAATTGTCAACATAGGTGATTGCAAACAATCAGTGATCTATGAAGGTGAAGGGACTTTGTGTCCAACGTGTGGAAGGATTGGCCACACGACAAAAAATTATAAATTCAAAAAAGTTGCACTAACACCATCACAAGAAGTCCCTGAAAGTTCAGAAATGCACACCAAAAAGGATGAGGATGATGGATGGAAGACAGTAATCTTCCCTAGATGAAAGAAATCCAGCCACCAACCTACGAAGGGAAGGAATAATGGAGCAGGAGATGAAAATGAACAGCATCATGCACAAATATCACAAAAGATACAGGTAAAGATGTTCTATGCAAATTCTGATAAGTTTCTAGAAACCAAAACCTTTCAATACAATTCAAAAATAAATAGTGCGCAAACAAATAATTAGAACAGGCCTAGTGGCCCAATGAATAAACACATTCCCACCCCCACTCCCCAGTAGCCCAACCCACAAGTCCCCATCCCAAGTACAATTCCAAAAGAAAGGCGGGGATGGGACCTGATGGATCTGATACGGACAAATCAGCTGGGCCCGCTTAAGTTGCATCACAACATGCCCCCATCATTAGCCGGATCTGTGTTCTACACACGCCTAGCGATGCGGATTTGGGCCACCACCCCTCAAACCATCCAGCCAATGGTGTCTATACCAAATCAGATCTCCCCAGCCCAAATAATTATCCTTCCCACAATACCTATGTTCTCCCTACTCCCCTCCTAGCAGAGTGCTCTAATGGGAAAAACTAACCACAATCCATGGACACTCAAGTGCCTCACATGAGAAATCACCCAAACTTAGGTGACATAAACCCCTCCGTCAACTCCAACAGATACTCTATTAATTCCAAAATCAAGTTACGAGATGTAATTACCGATGACCTTTCCACTGATCAAGATTTGACACCAAACGATGTCATTATGAACCCGCCCACAAACATAAACACATCTTTACCCAAATAGGAAAAGCAAAAAAACACAAAATGGAAAAAATCCAATAGCCACCTATCATAGTGGCGTCCCTTCCACTGCCGCCGAACCACTCGTCAGCATCGTGGCTGGAGGTGACGCTACTATAACGACTCAGCCAGTCATTTTGAGTATTACAGTCCCATTCCCCCATTTACTACTCAATTTATGCTTTAAAGTTGTTATGTGACTTGCCGGGGTGATTGGTTCGGGTCCGGTGAGGTTTTTGAATGAATTAGAACACTTAGTTCCAAGGGTTAAAGCTTAAGTTGAAATAGTTGACCGAATATTGACTATGTGTAAACAACCCCGTAATAGAGTTTTGATAATTCCAATAGCTCCGTATGGTAATTTTGGACTTAGGAGCGTGTCCGGAAAATTATTTGGAAGTCCGTAGTTAAATTAGGCTTGAAATGGCTAAAATAGAAATTTAAGTTTGGAAGTTTGACCGGGGAGTTGACTTTTTGATATCGGGGTTGGAATCCAATTCTGAAAATTTGAAATAGGTCCGTTATGTCATTTATGACTTGTGTGCAAAATTTGAGGTCAATCGAACTTGATTTGATAAGTTTCGGCATCGAATGTGGAAGTTGGAACTTCTTAGTTTCATTAAGCTTTAATTGGGATATGATTCGTGATTTTAGCGTTGTTTGATGTAATTTAGATGTTCGACTAAGTTCGTATGATGTTTTAGGACTTTTTGGTGTATTTGGTTGAGGTCCCGGGGGCCTCGGGTGAGTTTCGGATGGTTAATGGATCAAATTTAGACTTAGAACAAGCTGTTGCCTACTGATGCAATCGCACATGCGAAAATTGGTTTGCAGAAGCGAGCTTGGTTGCGCATAAGAGGAATTGTCTTGGCAAGGGCAGGGGTCACAGGTGCGCACGCAAGACCGCAGAAGCGGACTCGCACCTGCGATGTGTTGATCGTAGAAGCGGAAGTGAGAAGGGAGGGGCCTCATCGCAGAAGCGGCTTGGGTTCTGCAAATGCGAGGCCGCAGAAGCGGACCTCTTGTCCGCAGAAGCGAAAGAAGCAGTAGAAGAGGGGAGGACCTCGCATCTGCGAGACCGCAGATGTGGTTAAGTACTCTGCATAAGCGAAAACGGTGGGCAGGCTATAAAAACAGAAGGGTCTGATAAATTTTTGTCATTTTGGACATTCCAAACACGGTTTTGAGGCGATTTTCAAAGAGAATTCACGGGAAAACTTGAGGTAAGTCACTTGTGATCATTGTTAGTCAATAATATTTGATTATCATTGAGTATTTCGACTAGATTAAGTGTTTTTGAGGTGAAATTAGAGGATTTGGGCCTATGGGATTGAAAATGAGATTTGAGGATTTGAAGGTCAAGTTGATGTCGGAAATTGGTAAATTTGGTATGGTTGGACTCGTGGTTGAATGGGCATTCATATTGTATAACTTTTGTCGGGTTCCAAGACGTGGTCCCCACGGGCGATTTTTGAGTGCAATTTCGGGTTTTGTTGGAAACTTAATATTTTCATATGGAATTAATTCCTATAATTTGTATTGACTAAATCAAATTAATTGTGACTAGATTCGAAGCGTTCAGAGGCTGATTCGCGAGGCAAAGGCATAGCAGAATAAAGAATTTCACAGTTTGAGGTAAGTAACAGTTCTAAATTTGCTCCTTAGGGTTTGAAACCCCGGATTATGTGTCATGTGATTGGTTTTGAGGTGACGTGCATGCTAGGTGATGGGCGTGTGGGCGTACACCGTAGGAATTTTGACTTAGTCAAATTCCATGGAGAAATTAAACCACAAATCATGTTAGAAATCATGTTTAGGTTATATGTTGGCACTGTAGGGATCCACGGAGGTTGTGTACATGTTGAATTATTTGCTAAATTACTGTTTTGTACCCAGTCATAGTTTATTTGCATATCATATCCAGTCTTTATTGTTCCTTCTTGATACATTGCATCATTTCTTTTTGGGCTGTTATGATTACTGAGAGCCCGAGAGACTATAGAGATTGATGATTGAGTAGGGTCGAGGGCCTGATTGTGAGATATTTATACTATGGTACGTGAATTGTCCGTGTAGCACATGAGTTGTACATGCGAATCCAAATATTTATACTATGGCATATGAGTTGTTCGTGCGGATCCAGAGATTATACTATATCAGGTGAGTTGTCCGTACGGATCCACATATTGATACTATTGGCACGTGGGTTGTTTGTGCAGCATATGAGTTGTCCATGCGGATTATAGCGCTTGGGCTGAAGGAGCCCCTCCGGAGTATGTACACACCCCCAGTGAGTGCAGGTACCTACTGAGTGCGAGTGCCGAGTGTCGAGTGATTGTGAGGTTGGAGTAACTGTTGCTCTGAGAGGATGCATTGATTTCATTATTGTGTACTTCAGTTGTCATATTTCACTGTTTTGGAATGTCGGAGAGATATTATCTTCTGTTTCAACTGAGCTTGATATGAAATTACTATTTGGGCCTTAATTGTTGAACTTGCAAGCATGCCTACTTTCTTATGTTGGAATTTACTGTAATTGGACTTAGCTGAGAAGCTCGTCACTACTTTCAGTTCAATATTTAGTATTGTTACTTGCTGAGTTGGTTGCACTCATACTACACCCTACACCTCATGTGCGGATCCAGGTACTTCCAGGCACGGTGGTTGTTAGTTTCCCGGAGCTTTATCTGTTGGAGATTATCGAAGTAGTTGTTTAACGTTCGCAGACCTTGACTCTCTTTCCTTTCAGTTTTTGTACTGTTCTATATTTTCAAACAGTGTTTTTATTAGTCAAACTTTGTTATCATTTAGTTGCTCATGTACTCAGTGACACCGGATTTTGAGAGTGTATTTATATCAGTATGTATGGGTTTTTTCTATTAAATTTAAATATTATGTTTTCAATCTTAGAAGAAATTATGGTTTATTGAGGTTGTCGGCTTGCCTAGTATCAAGATAGGCGCCATCACGACATGCGGATTTTGGGTCGTGATAAGTTGGTATCAAATCCTTGGTTACATAGGTCTTACTAGTCATGAGCAGGTTTAGTAGAGTTTTGCGGATCGGTACGGAGACGTCTGTACTTATCTTCGAGAAGCTGTCGAACCCTTAGGAAAATTTTACTTTCTTGTATTCTGCCGTGCGAATTTGTTGATTCCAGAAACTAAATTTTTATTATTCTATTCTCTCATAGATGGTGAGGATACGTACTACCGGATCGGACGGTCAACCACCAGTGCCACCAGTTAGGGCCGCGAGAGGTCGGGGCCGTGGTAGAGGCCGGGGCTGAGGTAGATGCCAAGGTGTAGCTAGCACAACAGTTGGAGAAGCACATGTAGCACCACCAGTTGCTCCAACTCTGGAGCAGAGTCCAAATATAGTTGAGCCGGCAGGACCTGCTCAGGCACCTGCTGTGCCTATTGTGATTCCATGCCTTCAAAAGGCTCTAGCACAGATATTGATTGTTTGCACTGGCCTTGCTCAGGTGGTTTGGGCTCAGGCCTCACCAGCCACTTCTTAGTCCGGGGGAGGTACTCATACCCCTGTCGCCCGTACTCCAGAGTAGGTAGTGCAAGGACTTCAGATACTAGGGGCACTACTAGCCGGTTGCAGCTGCTCAGGCCACGGTAGTCCCCGTTATGACTGATGATAATCAGAGGAGACTTGAGAGATTTGGGAGGCTTCGGCCTCCATCATTTAGTGGTACTGAGTCGGAGAATGCCATGGCTTCTTGGAAAAGTGCCAGCGGGTCCTTCGTACAACGGGTATTCTGGAGACCAGCGGGGTCTCGTTCACTACTTTTCAGTTTTCTGGGGTTGCCTTCAGATGGGGGGAGGCTTATGAGAGGCGCATGCCGATCAGGTGGCGGTCAGGCCCTATTCTATGCTTTTCCCGTCAGGCCAGATGTCGTTGCTTCAGATGCAGTGATCACAGGTATTGTCTCAATGTGCCATAGGGAAGCTTCTATATTATTTGACCTTGGTTCTATTTATTCGTATGTATCATCATATTTTACTCATTATCTGGATATGCCCCGTGAGTCCCTAGTTTCACATGTTCGCTTATCTACGCCGGTTGGCGATACTATTATTGTGGACCGTGTGTATCGGTCGTGTGTGGTAACTATTGAAGGACTGGAGACTAGAGTTGATCTCTTATTGCTTAGTATGGTTGATTTCGATGTAATATTGGGTATGGATTAGTTGTCTCCATGTCATGCTATTCTGGACTGTCATGCAAAAACCGTGACATTGGCGAACCAGGGTTGCGAAAGGTCGAATGGAGAGGTTCTCTAGATTATGTTCCCAGCGGGGTAATTTCTTATTTGATGGCCCAACGTATGGTAGGGAATGGGTGTTTATCATATTTGGCCTTTGTGAGAGATGTTGATGCAGACACTCCTACTATTGATTTTGTACCAGTAGTGCGAGATTTTTCGAATGTATTTCTTGTAAACCTGCCGGGTATGCCACCCGACAGGGATATTGATTTCGATATTGACTTGGTGCCAGTCACTCAGCCCATTTCTATTCCTCCGTATCGTATGGCACCAGCTGAATTGAAAGAACAACTCCAGGAACTTCTTGATAAGGATTTTATTAGTCCTAGTGTGTCGCCTTGGGGTGCACCGGTTCTGTTTGTGAAGCAAAACGATTGTACTTTGCGGATGTACATCGACTACACGCAGTTGAACAAAGTTACAATCAAGACTAAATATCATTTTGTAACGACCCGGCCGGTCGTTTTGAGAGTAATAGCCCCAACCCCCTATTTTCTGCTTTCCCATATCTATTTCTGCTTATGTGACTTGCTGGGAGGTCTTGTTTTTAGTTTCGAAGTGTTTTGGGACACGTAGTCCCTAAAAGCGGAAGCTTAAGTCTTAGGATTTTGACTGTAGTCAAAATTGTGTGAAGACGACTCCGGAATGGAGTTTTGTCGGTTCTGTTAGCTCCGTTGGGTGATTTTGGACTTAGGAGCATGTCCGGACTGTGAATTTGAGGTATGTAGCTGATTTAGGCTTGAATTGGCGAAAGTCGAATTTTTGGAGATTTTGACCAGTAGTGGAATTTTTGATATCGGGGTCAGATTCCAATTCCAAAAGCTGGAGTAGGTCCGTAATGTAGAATAGGACTTGTGTGCAAAATTTGAGGTCAATCAGACGTGGTTTGATAGGTTTCGGCATCGGTTGTAGAAATTTGAAGTTTCAAGTTCATTAAGTTTAGATTGGAGGGTGATTCGTATTTTTGTTGTTGTTTGACGTATTTTGAGGGCTCGACTAAGTTCGTATGGTATTTTAGAACTTGTTGGTATATTTGGTTGAGGTCCCGGGGGCCTCAGGTGTGTTTCGGATGCTTAAAAGATTGAATTTGGACTTAGGCAAATGGCTGAAGCTTCTGGTTTTTGGTATTTTCGCACCTGCGGTGGGGAGACCGCAGGTGCGGGATCGCACATGTGCAAGGTTTATCGCAAAAGCAGAGTTGGGAGGTTTGGTCAGGGGTCGCAGGTGCATGGAAAATACCGTATTTGCGATGTCCGCAGATGCGCTAGAGGAACCGCAGGTGCGAAGAGAGACCGCAGAAGCGGACAAGATTCTGCAGGCGCGCACTCGCAGGTGCGGCCTCTTCATCGCAGGTGCGGAGGCAGAGAGGTGTAAGTGGTTTGCACAGAAACGCTCATTTTTCCGCACAAGCAGACGCGCAAGTGCGGAAATGCCTGGGCAAAACCTACTTAAGCGAGACTTCGAGATTTTGGCCATTTTCATCATTTTGAGCTCGGGTTTGGCAATTTCTTAAGAGCATTTTCGATGGATTTCGTGAGGTAAGTCCCTTGTGCTTATTTTTTTATCAATAATCTTGCTTCCCCGTTTATTTTTCCACCCAGTTAGTATGTATTTAAGGTGGAATTTGGGAGTTTGAGGCTAGGGATTTGAAGAGTTTGATTTTGGGTTTTGAGTGGCCATTTGAGGTCGAATTTTGATAAATTTGGTATGGTTGGACTCGTGAGTGAATGGGCTTTCGGATTTTGTGAATCTCCGATTTCGAGACGTGGGCCCGGGTCGACTTTTTAGGATGGATTTTGGAATTTTTGTTAAAGTCTTGATTTCATTAATTAGATTAGTCTATTATAGTTGTATTTATGATATATAATTATTTTTGGCTAGATTTGGGCCATCCAGAGTCGGATAATCAAGGAAAGGGCATTCTTACTAATTGATTGAGTTTGGTTTGAGGTAAGTGGCTTGTCTAACCTTGTGTGGGAGAAATCCCCTTAGGATTTGGTACTATTGTGATATGTGAGTGCCGTGTATGTGAGGTGACGAGTACGTACATAAGCTATTTGTTGTAAAACCCGATTTATTTTACTGAGTAGTAATATGTTTTTCCTTTAATTTGAGTTATACCGTTTAAATGAGTATTAGTCTGTTTTCATTCTTAAATGAGCTATTCCAACACGTGTAGCTATACTGTTTAGTCTAATATCGCATGTCTACGTGCTCTAATAGCTTATTTGAACTCCGTGAAGCATGCCTAGTTGATTTCCTATTTTTCCTTGTTCTTTATTAGTATAATTGTAGAAATCTTGCTGTTAACTATGGTATTTATCGGATTGAGCTGTGTGTTTACTTTGAGACTACGAGGCGGTTCCTCGGGAGTTCTCCATGTACATTTACTTTTGAGACTACAAGGCGGTTCCTCGGGAGTTCTCACTGCACGTTCTCCCTGCATATTTACTTTGAGACTACGAGGCTGTTCCTCTGGAGTTCTCCCTGCACATTTACTTTTGAGACTACGAGGCTGTTCCTCGGGAGTTCTCCCTGTATATTTACTTTTGAGACTACGAGGCAGTTCCTTGGGAGTTCTCCCTGCACATTTACTTTTGAGACTACAAAATGGTTTCTCGGGAGTTCTCCTTGTATATTTACTTTTGGGACTACGAGACGGTATCTCGAGAGATCCCCTGTCGAGTATTTACTTTTGGGACTACGAGACGGTATCTCGGGAGCACCCCAGTTGTTATCACATTGCTTGTGTGTTGTTATTTCTCTGTGAATTCCTTCTGTTAAATTCTTTGTTTTACTTCATTTTATTATATCATCTGTCTTGTCATTATATCCCAGTAGGTCCCAGACCTGACCTTGTCACTCCTCTACCGAGGTTAGGCTTGGCACTTAATAGGTACCGTTATGGTGTACTAATGCTACTCTTCTGCACATGTTTTGTGTGCAGATTCAGGTACTTCTTATCAGCCCCGCTATTAGATGAGAGTGCTTGCTGTTGTACGGAGACTTCAAGGTACATCTGCCGTGTCTACAAACCTCGAAGTCCCCATCTATTCTCTCCTATGTCATTTACCTTCCGTACTTCTTTTATTAGATTCTGGTATATAGAGATACTAGTTTCCTTCTGTAGCTTGTGACTTATGATGTTCCAAATTTTGGGAAGACTGTGTATTTCGTTTGATCGCTTGACCCTTAAAACGAGTCCTAACTACCAAGTCTTGGCTTTTAGTATTAAGTGATTGCACAATCTAAAGATCTTTACCTAGGGGTAATAACCCCCATTATCTGAGGCTGAACGTGTGAGGGCTCGAATGCTGCTGGTTCGGTGCAAATGATCAGAAATTCCAATTTTAGGTCGGCCTTCGAAACTAAGGTAGCACGTTTTACTATTGTCTCGTTAAAAACCTTGCCAAAAAATTCACTTCGGGAAAAAACCAATTCAAGGAAAAAAGAGTACAACACGTGCTTTCAGACCTAATAGTCGCATTTGCCCACGGCTTAGTACCCGCATAAGTTAGTCCGTAATATAACGAAATTAAATCCCAACGATTGCTGCAATTTTTGATGGGACTGAATGAAAGTTTTAGCAATATTAGGAGCAATATATTGTCAAGAAGGCCGGTTATTACAGTAAATGAGGCTTATGCTATTGCAACACAAGAAGAAAGACAGAGAATATTAGGTGTAGTTGATATGAACAAAGAACCCCTAAATCTACTGGCAGGGAAGGCACAAATGCTTAAACCTAAATTTCCTGGTGTGTGAGCATTGTGGATATAAAGGGCATCAAAAGAAAACTGCTACAAAATCATTGGTACCCAGCAAAATTTTAAAGCAAAAAGAAGTTAGGGCAACCAAGTGGTACATGGCACAGTAATAACAATTTCAAGCAAGGATAATTTAGAGCTACAGAGCAGAATAACAATGGATTCAAATCCTATGCCAGCAATTCAACAGGAGAGAGGAAAGTACAAGGACATTTCTTTACAAAATAAGAGTATTCACAACTAATGGGATTGCTGAATAAATATTCACAAGATGGATGCAATAGCAACATGGAAGGTATTGTTTCATTATTGTCCAATGCATATGCATGTGAGTGGATAGAGGATTCATGTGCCTCTCATCACATTACACCTTGCATAGAATTGTTACAAGAACTGAGACGCATAGATAAACTACAGAATAATAAAGTGCAAGTACCAACTGGAGGGAGATCACATATAGCTAACACGGGGAGTACATAGGTTCTAGGAAAATACAAGATCACAAATATGCTACATGTGCCAGATTTTTTTAAATTCAATTTGTTATCAGTTTCAAAACTAACTAGGGAGCTTCCATGTTCAGTCACATTCTTCCCTAGTTTCTGTGTATTTCAGGCACTCTACAGTGGGAAGATAACGGGGATTGCTAGATAAAATAATGGACTCTACATTTTAAAGAGGGGAATACAGTTGACAGTGAGAGCTGCAATATTGAAAGATGGAGACATTGCAACATTATATGCTGTCCGGGAAGATGTTTGGAAATTGTGAAGAAGAAATTTGTGTTGCACAAGGCTGACTTTGGCAGCTTATATTTTAAAATCTGTAAGGAATTGGGAAATGATCAAAACATGAAAGTGTAGATCTTGATGTCTAGTTTTCAGAAAGATAAATCATTAATTATTTGGAGTTTTATATAAAACGTTATGACCATTATATTAGAGGCTGTCCGGAAGAATTGGAGAAGGTTGTTGGAAAGATTTGTTGTTTGCGATCGCAGGAGAATGGCCGTGATCGCATAGAGTAATTCATTTTATACTTCGCGATCATGGGAGTTTGGCTGCGATCGCATATTGGAAATGACTGGGCAGCAGATTTAAGTTCTGAAAAAAGGACTTCGTCCCATTTTTCATCTTTGACGATTTGGAGCTCGGGAAGAGGCAATTTTCGGGAGAATTTGGACTATGATTTTCATCATGAGTGACTATGATTGTGATCTAAACTCTAGATTAATTCCAAAATCTAGAGTTTGCATGATAGAATTTGGGGTTTGGTATATCCATTAATAATACACCAGTTAATCCCATACATAGCAACTAATGCTTCAACTTCATTGTTACAATTACACTGGACAGGGACTGAGAAAGCAAAGATAATTAATATCTCCATGTTCATCTCGCACTACACCACCCATTCCAGCATTGCCCGTATTGGTGTTATAGCCTCCATGAGTGTTTGTCTTTTGTTCCTATTAATTTGCCACGCAGAATTGTTAGAATAGTGTCTATTATGGGAAAGATTCCAAATGGTGAAGTCAGGTTGGGAGCTAGGACCAATCTCAATTTTCAATATCTGTTGAACCATGTGAGTAGGGACAATTCTTTGAAGATTATCAATATTCCACTGATTGTTCTGAATGAAGTTCTTAACAGGAGTTTTGGCAGGGGTACGAACATTATGACAGAGATTAGTTAACGAACCTTTTTCTATCCAATTATCCCACCAAAAACTACAAGTAGCGGCTTGTAGTTTCCAGATCATATTAGGCTTTGCTTTCTTATTGATCCTCATAAGGTTCTTCCATTCATGAGAGGTATTAGCATAATTTTTTCGAGCAACATGATGTTTCCTAGAGCAGGACATAGCTTGTAGGAAGGAAGACCATAAAGAAGGTTGAGTCCTGAACCTCCACCATCTTTTCATAGTTATAGTATCGCTAATCTCCTCCATATTCGACCCCGACTCGCCGTTGGGTTACTATAATTGCAATCGACCATTTTATACCTTGTTTAGAGGTGTGCATTTGGATGTGATCAGGTATTATGCCATTCATGACTTCTCATATACATTGACATGTAGGCACAGAGATGCATTTTTCCTCATGCCATTTGATGATGAAACATTTACTTGTTGAAAGGTTTTGGAAAGAAAATCACAATTTTACAAACTTACTCATATTTTGGTATTTTTGGTAAGATATTTGGGTTTTTCATTGTGATACTTGAAAAACATGCCTATTTTTCGGAATTGTGAACGAGCTGAACATTATATCTCTGAGTTATTTCCTGTACCACTTTTATTATATTATTATGAACTGTTGTTGGCTATTGGTGTTGGACTCTGACCTTTGTCTCAGCTCGTCACTACTTTCCACCTAAGGTTAGATTTGTTACATATGAGTACATGGGGTCAGTTGTACACGTACTACACTTCTGCACTTTGCATGCAAATGTTGGATGTTGATGTTGTTGTGCACGGCGGGAGCTGGATTTGAAGTTGTACCGGTGTTCCAGTTACAATTGCCTCTTATTCATGGTAGCTTTAGACTTATGAAAATCTGTTTATGTACATTCGGACAGATGATATATTTATTTCATACTAGCTTTGTAAACCCAAAAACTTAGAAGCTCAGACTTGTACTACTAGTCCTTGGGGAGTTGTATAAAATTCAGTTATCTCATCTTTGATTCACTTCAGTATTATTATATTATGTTATTTTATTAATTGGCTTACCTTGCGGGTTGGGTTAGGTGTCATTACGACGGTTTGGATTTTGGGTCGTGAGAGACTGGTTGTGTAAAAATATTTTACATTTTCTATATGGCAAAACAAGTGTTTAGAAATAACATATACATATAGATATGTGTGTCGTTTTAGGGAGGGGGTGGGGTGAATGTTAAATTGCTCCACAGTTAGTCTCAACTAGACTGGAACTTTTTCTGGACTTACACATATATCGTATTAAGAATAATCATATGTCGGTTGCTATCATTAAAAGGTTGACCCAAATTAAAAGTGATCTACTAAGATTTTAAAGTTAAATGAGTCTATTAGATACCTTGTAAAGTACGGGGTCTTATGTGTAGATACTCGGATGTATTTTCTAATTTGATGATAGGCTATATTAGAAATACATAAACTTGTGCACCTATTAATAGGGTTATGGTTAGGGGTGGGCATAAATCCAAAAAATCGAACCGAACCGAATTAATTTGGTATTTCGATATAGATGTTTTCGGTATTTCGGTATACTTCAGTACATAAATTGCGGTATTTTGGTACGGTATTCTGTCACGACCCAAAATCCTAACCTGTTGTGATGGCGCCTATCTCAGTACTAGGCAATGGTTATCGTATATTCCAAGCGGTATTGTTACTAGTTATTCAGTTATCCACTGCTGTTAGTTGCCAAGTTTTATTTTTGTTTGTTATTTTCCATAATTTATCAGGCTTACCTAGTCGTAGAGACTAGGTGCCGTCACGACGTTATACGAAGGGAGTTTGGGTCGTGACAATTTGGTATCAAAGCTCTAGGTTCATAGGTGTCGTGAGTCACAAGCAAGTTTAGTAGAGCCTCGCGGATCGGTACATAGACGTCTGTATTTATCTTCGGGAGGCTATGGAACTGTTAGGAAAATAATTTCACTTCTTTGATTCCTTGTCGTGCGAAATTGTTGACTTTGAAATTCTAAACTTTTGTATTCTATTCTCTCACAGATGGTGAGGACACGTACATATGGATCTGATGAATAGGCACCCGCGCCCCCTACTAGAGCTGTGAGAGGCCGGGACCGGGGTAGAGGCCTATGACATTCACGCGATGCAGCCAGAGCACCCGCACGAGCTGCTACATAGGAGCCCCCAGTAGCTCCGACTGGAGGCAGACACCTGAAACACATGTTGCTGCACCAGCTCTCCAGGAGACCCTAGCCCAGTTTTCGAGCATGTTTATCACCTTAGCTCAGGCTGGATTGATTCCACTTGCTCCTTCCACATCTCAGGCCGGGGAAAGAGCACAAACTCCCGTCATCGATACTCTAGAGAAGCAGTCTTAGGCCGACCAAGTTCCAGAGATTATACCGATGCAGCCGGTAGCTCCAATTCAGCACGAGACTAGGACAACCGCTTATGAGGTGGAGCAGCTCAAACTTGAGAAGTACAAGAAGTACCACCCACCTACCTTCAGCGGATTGGCTACAGATGATGCTTAGGGTTTTCTGGAGAAGTATTGTCGTATTCTCCGTACTATGGGCATAGCGGAGACGAGTGGGATTTCTTTTACCACATTCCAGCTTAGAGGAGCAGCCTATCAGTGGTGGCGTGCTTATGAGTTGAGTAGTCCGGATGAGGCAGCTTCACTTAAATGGACTCAGTTCTCGTACATGTTTTTGAGAGAGTATGCCCCTCAGAGCCTCAAGGACTCATGGCACGCGGAGTTTGAGCAGCTGCGCCAGGGTGCTATGACTGTGTCAGAGTATGCAGTCTGCTTCAGTGATTTGGCCCGACATGCACCAGCCTTGGTTGCCACAGTTCGAGAGAGGGTTCGACGATTTATTGAGGGACTCCACCCCAGTATCCGGATTAGTATGGCCAGGAAGTTGGATGGATATTTCTTATCAGTAGGTTATGAGTATTGCCATGAGATTGGAGGGCATGCTTGCCCGATATAGAGAGGAGAAGGAGGCCAAGAGGTCTCGAGAGTCTGGCACTTACAGCGGTACTCGTTCCCCAGTTGCAGTTCGACATGCTAGGGGTTATGAGAGTCGCCCCGTTCATTCAGCTCTTCCAGCTGCCAGTGGTGTTCCAGCCCCTGCTAGGCACCAGGAGCCTTATTATACACCACCAGTATCTAGTGTGCCTCCTACTCGGGGTGCTTTTAGCGGCCAGTCCAGCAGACCTGGCCTGAGCCAGTCACAACAGTCACGCCCTCCGAGAGCTTGTTTTGAGTGTGGCGACGCTCGCCATATGGTGAGGGATTGCCCCAGATTTAGAAGGGGTGTACCTCCACAGACTTCTCAGGCATAGCATGCTCCACCGGGTCCTCAGGCTATGATTCTAGCACCAGTTACCACCCCACCTGCTCAGCCAACTCGAGGTGGAGGTCACGGAGGTCGAGGTCGCCCTAGAGGGGGAGGCCAGACCAGATATTATGCTCTTCCGGCTCGTACAGAGGCAGTTGCTTCTGACTCTATCATTATAGGTATTGTTTCGGCCTGTCATAGAGATGCATTGGTATTATTTGACCCAGGCTCTACATATTCCTATGTGTTCTCTTATTTTGCTCCATATTTGGGCGTATCTCGGGATTCTTTGAGTTCCCCAGTTTATGTGTCTATTCCTGTGGGAGATTCTCTTGTTGTGGACTACGTGTATCGGCTGTGTTTGATTACTCTTAGTGGTTTTGAGACCAGAGCCAATTCATTATTACTCAGCATGGTAGACTTTGATGTTATCTTGGGCATGGACTAGTTGTCGCTCCATTATGCTATTCTTGATTGTCACGCTAAGACTGTGACGCTGGCTATGCCAGGTTTATCGCGATTAGAGTGGAGAGGTACCTTAGAGTATACTCCCAACATAGTTATTTTATTTCTTAAAGCTCAACGAATGGTTGAGAAGGGGTGTGACGCGTATCTAGCTTATGTGAGAGATGTCAGTATTGATACCCCTACAGTTGAGTCAGTTCCAATAGTGAGGGACTTTCCAGATGTGTTTTCAGCTGATCTTTCGGGTATGCCGCCTGATAGAGATATTGATTTTGGCATTAATTTATTGTCGGGCACTCAGCCCATCTCTATTCCTCCACATCGCATGGCTCATCCTGAATTAAAGGAGCTGAAGAAGCAGTTACAGGAGCTACTTGATAAGGGCTTCATTCGGCCCAGTGTGTCACCTTGGGGTGCTCCTGTCTTATTTATGAAGAAGAAGGATGGTTCTATGCGGATGTATATTGATTACCGCCAGTTGAACAAAGTCACAGTGAAGAACAGGTATCCATTGCCTCGTATTGATGATCTATTTGATCAGTTACAGGGTGCTAGAGTGTTTTCCAAGATTGACTTATGTTCAGGCTATCATCAGTTAAAGATTCGGGAGCCAGATATCCCGAAGAGTGTTTTAGGACTAGGTATGGTCACTACGAGTTTCTTGTGATGTCATTTGGGCTGACCAATTCCCCAACAACTTTTATGCACTTGATGCACAGTGTGTTCCGGCCTTATCTTGACTCATTTATCATTGTGTTTATTGACGACATTCTGGTGTACTCCCAAACTCTGGAGGATTATGAGCAGCACCTAAGGACTGCGCTTCAGACCTTGAGAGAAAAGAAGTTATATGCAAAATTTTCAAAGTGTGAGTTTTGACTAGACTCAGTGGCATTCTTGGGTCATGCACTACTACAAAAAATATCTTTAGCGACAATAAGACATTTGACGTTAATTTGTTCCCGAAAGCCAAATATTACTGGCTAATGAATATTGGCTACTAATTAGTATCTTTTAGCACCTAAATATTCCCTCTAATTTTTTCTTTTCCCTCTAAATCTTCTCGCGCCTAAACTTTACTATCGTATTTACCCTAAAGACTGCAAAAAAGAAAAAAAAATTCGCTCAAAGAAAGAAACCTTCTTTCAGAGAAAGTACCCTCTCGATTCTTCAATCCTCTGCAACCAAAATTGCTGGTCACCATCACAATCACCAGTAAGTTTGCCTTTCTATATACTTCCATCTCTATCTTTAGGTTATTAGTTGGATGAGTCTACGAATTAATGAAAAAATGCATGTAAATTGAAGCATTATCATAGGTTAATTGGTTGGGTCTAAATCCTTCAATTTGAAAGATTCTCAACTTAGTATGTGGGAAATTTTAACAATATGGTGATGTGGTTTTGAAAGAGAAACAGAAAGAAATTGCAGAATTGAAACTAAGAAGATGAGCTAAGAGTATTTCATATCATAAAACTAGTGTACAACCATTACCTCTTACAAATACTCTCATAGCTAGGACTAAAATGTAAAGTAAATTACTAATGGACCTAAGTGAAATATAAGACAAGGACCAAACTGTAACTTCTCAAACTAAATAACTAACATAACTACTCTTTATTCCTTTACTACTTCTAAAGCTTAAGGTACACCTCCCATCTGTGCAAGCTCTCATTCAGGTCATATCAGTACTCCCCCCCTAAAAAAATTCCTTGACCTCAAGGAATGAAGGTAGGGAATCTGACTTTGATGGCATTAGAATCTTCCCATGTTGCTTGGTCTTCAGGCAACTGCTCCCATTGAATTAAGAATTGGACCACAGCTTTATTCCTCTTATGTATCATCCTTCTATCTAACACCTTGGATGGATAAGGGCAGTAGGGACTGGACAAATCCAAAATGGGAGGATGATTCACTGTTGCTGGGACTTCATAGCAGGGCTTGAGGAGTGAGACATGGAGGTTGGATGTAGGAGTAACTGGGGGTAAAGCAAGTTTATAGGCCACAGTCCCAACCTTTTCCAAAATCTGATATGGGCCATAGTATTTGGAAGAGAGTTTTGGTGAAGTGCCTTGTGGATAGAGTTAACTGCCTATAGAGTTGCACCTTTAAATTAGACCCAATCTCCTACTTGAAATTGCCTGTCAGACCTGTGTTTGTTGGCCCTATTCCACCATTCTTTGTTGAGATCTAGCCAAATGAAATTTCAGAAGCAGAAACTTCAGCTCCCTAGTAACTAAGCTCCTATGCACTTCTTCCATGTTTGAATCCCCTGACACATAGGGTAGATGCAAGGGTGAAGGTTGGCCATATAAAGCCTCATAGGGAGTGGTTTGAATGGATGTGTGAAATATTATGTTGTACCACCATTCGGCAAAAGCTAAGTATTGTACCCAGTCCTTGGGAGAATCAGAGCAATAGCACCTTAGATAGGTCTCTAAACACATATTGATAACCTCAGTTTGGTCGTTAGATTGTGGTAAATAGTAGAGGTGTTCAGAGTAACTCCCTATATTGCAAAGATCTCTTGCCACAGTTTACTAGTAAACACAGGGTCCCTATCACTCACAATGTCTACCGGCATACCATGCAATTTAAAAATGTGTTCCATGAATAAGTGAGCAATATCCAAAGCAGAGTATGGGTGGGATAGGGCTATGAAGTGAGCATACTTAGTTATCCTATCAAAAACCACCTGAATGACCTCTTTGCCTTTGGATTTGGGCAATCCTTCAACGAAGTCTATACTGATGCTACTCCAAGCCACTGATGGAATTTGAAGTGGCTGTAACAACCCAGGGTAAGCAAAATGATCATACTTACTCTTCTGACAAACATCACATTTCTTAACATACTCCTCAACATCTGTTTTCATTCCTTTCCAATAGAAGAGTGAGGCCACTCTTCTGTATGTGTGGTCTATCCCTGAATACCCTCCACCTACAGAGTTGTGCCACAAATACAGGATTTTTTGCCTTAGAGTCTGATCACTCCCAATCATCAGCCTCCCATTCCTCCTTAGTTGTTGATTAATGTAGGACTACCCTTTCACCTCCTCTTTGTGAGCCAGCAATTGTTGAATTAAAGCTGACAACTCAGGATCAGCATTCCAACTATCCTTGATAGTTTGTAAAAAATCAGTCCTCACAGAAGACAAGGTCAGAGCTGCTATCTCAATTGTTGGAAGTCTAGATAGAGCATCAGCAACCTTGTTCTCTTTCCCTTCTTGTATTGTATCTCGAAATCAAATTGTATCAATTTAATAATCCATTTAAGTTGAGCTCCAGTATGCAGTTTTTGATCCAACAAAAACTTAAGGGCCTTCTGATCAGTTTTAACCACAAAGTGCCTGCCTATCAAATACTGTCCCCACTTAGTGACAGCCATGACCAAAGCTAGTAATTCCTTGTCATACACAGACATAGCTTGGTGTTGTGGAGACAACCCCTTACTCAGGTAGGCAATGGGTTGCCCTGATTGCATAATGACAGCTCTAATTCCTATGTCACATGTATCTGTTTCTACCACAAAAGATAAGCTGAAATCAGGTAAGGCTATGACAGGTGCAGAAGTTAAAGCACCTTTAAGATCCTCAAATGCTGCAGTTGCTTGATCATTCCACTTGAAGTGATCCTTTTTCAGTAAATCTATTAATGGCTTGCTTATGCGCCTATAGCCTCTAATAAATCTCCTATAGTAGCATGCTAAACCAAGAAACCTCCTCAATTGTTTGACAGTGGCAGGTGTTGGCCACTGTTGGACTGCTTGGATTTTCTTAGGATCAGTGGCCACACCCTTAGCAGAGATGAATTGGCCCAAGTATTCAACACTAGCCACAACAAATTGACACTTAGTCCTTCTAGCATAAAGTTGGTGCTGCATCAGAAGTCTGAAGGTAATTTTCAAGTGCTTAGAATGATCCTCTATGTTCTTACTGAAGATGAGGATGTTGTTAAAAATACTAGAATAAACTTTCTGAGATGCTCTTAAAATACATGATTCATCAGTCCTTGGAAACTAGAAGGAGCATTAGTTAACCCAAAGGGCATGACTAATCACTCATAGTAGCCCGAGTGTGTTCTAAAAGCAATCTTATGGATGTCCTCAGGTGCCATTCTTATTTGATGATAGCCTGATCGAAGATCTATCTTAGAATAAACCTGTGAACCCCCCAATTCATCCAGTAGCTCTTCAATGATGGGAATGGGGTATTTATCCTTGATGGTGATCTGATTGAGTTCCTTGTAGTCCACACAAAGCCTCCAGTTGCCATCTTTCTTTCCCACTAGGACCACATGAGAGGAAAATGGGCTGCAATTATTTTGTATCAACCCTTGAGACTTCAATTCTTGAACCATTAGCTCAATCACATCCTTCTGAACTGGAGAGTACCTGTAAGGTCTTGAGTTGATTAGTTCAGCACCATCTTTCAAGGGAATATGATGATTGAAACACTTTCTAAGTGGTGGCAGTTCCTTAGGTTCTTGAAAGACTACTTCATAGTCCTGTAACACTTGCTAAATCTCGAGGGGTTCTTCACCAAACTATTTCTCCTCCACCTCTTCGGGAGAAGAAACTCTGATCATAAAGAGTCGGACATTGTCTCCTGTAGATTTGTGGAGTGAAGAGGATTCCACCATTTTCAGCTTAGGTGTAATCCCCTGTAGGGCAAATATTTTTCTTTCGTAGTCAAACTGCATAGTTAATTATTTGAAATTGAAGATAATGTCACCCAAGGTGCTAAGCCATTGAACCCCCAAAACCATGTCACAAGTACCTAGTGGAAGTAATAGGAAATCAACCCTGAAGACTGTGTTATGAAACAGCCATTCCAGCCCTTTACACATCCCAGATATAGGCACTGAATTTCCATCAACTAACTTAGCATCTAACACTTTACAAGGATCCACTATCCAACCCATCTTGGCTACTAATCCATTGTCCATGAAGTTGTGTGTCGACCCACTATCAATCAAAATATTGAGAGTTTTCCTGTGAGAGTACCCCATAAGTCTGATAGTTTGATACCCTTGGGAACCCTGCAAAACATAGATGAGGATTTCACAAGTTTCAGCAACCTCGTCTACCTTAGGTGAGTCATCCCCTAGTTCTTCATAAGATCGACCTCTTCTACTAATTCCAGCATGTACACATGTGCTTTATTCTTGCAAACATGCCCTGGGTGAAACTTTTCATTAAATAGGAAGCACAACCCTTTAGCCTCTTTTTCATTTAATTTTGCTGGTGTTAACCTTCTCCTTTTAAACTTACCGGCCTCCACTGGTTGGGTTGGTTTGGGTAGATGGTTAACAGGTGAAGTTGAGGGTCTATAAAACTGCAAGAATTAGTTTGATATGGGATTAGACTATAGAATGGCTTGTTTCATAGCTTTGGACTGTTTAAGAAATATAGACTCCTGGAGTCTAGCCAGATGATAAGCTTGGGGCAAGGAATATGGCTTAAGGATTCTCACTGCATCTCCCAATTCAGGCTTAAGCCCTTCCAAAAATATGCTAACAACATAACTAGGTTCGAAATTGAGCCTAGTCATGGCTCGATCAAAAGACTCTTGGAACTCCACCACCCCTCATGTTTGCTTAAACTTGACCAGTTCACTCATAGGGTCATCAAACCCGACACCAAACCTATCTGACAAGGCCCAAATATACTCCTCCCAACTTGGAAAAAAAAGTTACAAATGAGCCCTTCCCCTCATGTAGGCTTTATGCCATTGCAGTGCTAAGTCTTCTAAGTGCATGGAGGTCACCCTTACCTTTTCCTGATGATGGACCTCATCCATTGAAAAACATTGCTCTATTTGATACCACTAATCCTGGAATCCCCTTTCCCCAAACCTTGGGAATCCAATTCTGTACTGCCTCAAAATGGAGCGTGGTTGTTGATTGTTCTAGCAGGTATTGTAATATTCAGAATACAGGGAGAACTGATGTGATATATGAGGTGTAGGCAGCTGGGTTAAGGGCAATTAGTGCAGGGACATGGGTATATGTACTGGGTTAGTGATGGAACAGGGAATGGAGCAGGAAATCTGGCCATTGGCTCCCATTGTTTAGGTATGATGTTGAGAGTTTGGGGCAGAAATTAGCTGGAATTGAAAGGTGGAGTTTATAGGCCGAGTCGAAGTGAAAGGTGCAGCTGGGGAAGATGAGTTTAATGGTTGTGTAATGGGTAAATGAACTGAAATAGGGGTATGTAAGGTTGGGGATGGGGGAATTTGACTAGAGCTAGGGTTCCGATTAATGGGTAATTGCAGAGCCATGGGTCTACTCCCCTCTAGAGTTGGAATTCAATGGAGGAAAAGAGAACGGATCATCAATACCTAGAATTCCAAAAGGTCCATCGGTAGGGGAATACTGCTCTTCTCGATTGGACACAACAAAACTCGCTTCTTTTCCTCGATTCGAGCTGCTTCCAGCCGTAAGAGTTTCTTTGAGCTCGCGAAATGCCTTCTCGTTGGCGGATTCCAGCTGATTCTATCTCAAATTGACATTAGCGACTTCAATGGCCACTCGATCTAGTCGATTAAGTACCTCCTTAATTTCTCCCGACATCACGTTATCCCACAGAGCGAAAAGTGATCTGATACCACTGATGTGGTTTTGAAAGAGAAACAAAAAAAAATTACAGAATTGAAACTAAGAAGATGAGCTAAGAGTATTTCATATCGTAAAACCAGTGTACATCCATTACCTCTTACAAATACTCTCATAGCTAGGACTAAAATGTAAAGTAAATAACTAATGGACCTAAGTGAAACATAAGACAAGGACCAAACTGTAACTTCTAAAACTAAATATCTAACATAACTACTCTTTATTCCTTTACTACTTCTAAAGCTTAAGGTACTCCTCCCGTCTGTGCAAGCTCTCATTCAGGTCATATCATATGTATAGCTTTCGTTGGAGTTGCACTCCTTTTGCAAGATTTGTTGAGGTTTATTTTATTTAAGATGAAATAGTCTTAAAATGAGGGTGAATGGGAAATGGAGGGAAAAATGAAATTTTTGAGTAAAATTTTAAGTTTTCCCCTCTTGACAATGAGATATTGTCCCATATTGGAAGAGGAAAAGATTTTTGGTAGGTATATATATAATTGCTCTTCTTGTAGCTCTTAAAGAGTTAAGAAGAAAGCAAGCCTCACGCCGTCATCGTCGTCGCTCGCTCGGCTCGGCTTCGGCTACGGCTACGGCTTCGGCTTCGGATTCGGCTTCGGATTCGGATTCGGATTTGGATTTGGTCAAATGATCGATTGATTGATTAATATTTTGGACCAAATTTATTTGTTAATAGTAAATATTAACGTAAGATTATCCGCATTTATAATGGATATGTTCCAATTATTGACCACCACCTGCAATAGCAGCCGCCTAATGCTCTTCCCACCATGGCCAAGTGCTTGGTCCACAAACAAGCTAGTGCATACTCCACAATGGAGGGTGGAGGGTCGTTCATCTTCAAAGCTGACTGCTATAAATATGTGCAGCAGCTGTTGAAGAAAGACACACAAACACCAAACTGAAAACGCTCAACTTTGGCTATACATTGCACTCCTTCCTCTCAGCATTTTCATACGAGTTTCTGAGTTTCTACTCCTTTGTTCAGCATTGTTTTAACTTCAAACAAAGCAACTGTAAGTGTGATTTGCTACCGAACTTTTTGTTCGCTGAAACACTGGGGTTTGAAGTACCGCTACACCAGTGTGTGATTCGTTCTATTCTGGGAGGAAATAATACATAACCTTGGGTACTAGGAGGGGATTAAATTTCTTAAGGAAACACTGTGAATTCAGTGGGCTCGAATTAATTATTGTTTCATTACGATAACTTATATTTTACACAATTATTATTTACAAATACAGCAATATTGGCGGGACTAACAATCTTAAGATATTTAATTATTTATTTTTGTATTTGTGTTATTCTTTTTATTCTACAAACTAAAACCTTTGTGATTTTGTGCACTCCCATTTTGGAGAGTAAAGCCTTCGTGGTGTTTTGTTGGAGATTAAAATCTACGTGATTTTTACTCTAATTTGAAAACGTTTGTTTGTGTCATTCTTTTATAGAAAAAATGATGACTGAAAGCGAAAACCAAGCTGTTCCGACGGTGACTGCCAACGCATCGACAAGCCGAACACCGGCGTTGGCACCGGCAGAAAAACCCAGAAAATTTGGCAGCAGAAGATATTCTTCTGCTTAACTACGTTATGTCTACAAAAGTTCATCAAGGAAGATGTTCCTGATCTGCCAGATAAAACTCCAGAGAATGAACGCTTTATCGTGCTTGAAGCGTGGAAGCATTCTAATTTTTTATGCAAGAATTATATTCTTAGCGGACTGGATGATAATCTGTATAATGTATACAATGGCGTGGAGACGTCAAAAGAATTGTGGAATGCGCTTGAAAAGAAATATAAAACTGAAGATGCCGAGATGAAGAAATTCATTGCCGCAAAATTTTTGGACTACAAAATGGTAGATAGCAAGTTTGTTATTACCCAAGTCCAGAAATTGCAAGTGATTATTCATGATCTACTTGCTGAAGGTCTTGTCATCAATGAAGCATTCCGAGTAGCAGCAATGATTGAGAAGTTGCCTCCGTTGTGGAAGGACTTCAAAAATTATTTGAAACACAAACAAAAGGAAATGTCTCTTAAAGATCTCATTGTTCGATTGAGAATCGAAGAGGACAATAAAGCTGCTGAAAGGAGAGGCCGTGGAAATTCAACAATAATGGGAGCAAATATTGTTAAAGATAACAAAAAGAGGAAGAAGGCTTCTGGTCCGAAATAAAACCCAAGCAAGAAGCGGTTCAGTAGAAACTGCTACAACTGTGGGAAAATTGGACACAAATCTATGGAGTGTCGTGCTCCGAAAAAAGACAAGAAAAGGGGTCAAGCAAACATGGTAGTAAAGCATGATGATGTTGATAACTTGTGTGCCATACTTTCTGAATGTAACTTGGTGGGAAATCCTAAACTGTGGTGGTTTGATTCAGGAGCCACTCGCCATGTTTGTGTAGTTAGAGAAGCATTTGCTACTTATGCTACTGCTGGACCCGGAGAGACAGTTTATATGGGAAATGCTTCAACAGCAAAAGTTGAAGGATATGGGAAGATATTTCTGAAAATGACTTCTGGCAAGGTCATGACTTTGAACAATGTCCTTCATGTTCCCGAAATGAGAAAGAATTTAGTCTCTACTGGACTTCTTGTTAAGCACGGTTTTAAGTGCGTTTTTGTGTCCAACAAGGTTGTCATAAGTAAGAATAAAATATTTGTAGGAAAAGGTTACCTCACCGAGGGCCTTTTCAATCTAAATGTAATGGTTGTGGAAAACAATAATAATATTTCAGCTTCTTCTTACTTACTTGAGTCAAATGATTTATGGCGTGTACGTTTGGGTCATGTCAATTATAAAACCTTGCAAAAAATGATTTACTTGGAAGTACTGCCTAAGTTTGAATGCGAAAAATCAAAATGTCAAACATGTGTGGAATCTAAGTATGTTAAACATCCTTATAAGTCAGTTGAAAGGAATTCAAATCCTTTAGACTTAATTCACACAGATATTTGTGACATGAAGTCAATACCATCTCGCGTGGAAAGAAGTATTTCATAACTTTTATTGACGATGGTACTCGATATTGCTATGTTTACTTACTGAATAGTAAAGATGAAGCAATAGACGCATTCAGGCAATACAAAAATGAAGTTGAAACGCAACTTAACAAGAAAGTAAAAATGATAAGAAGTGATAGGGGTGGTGAATATGAATCTCCTTTTGAAGAAATATATTTAGAATATGGAATTATTCATCAAACAACAGCCCCTTACATGCCCCAATCTAATGGGATTGCGGAAAGAAAGAATCGCACATTAAAAGAGATGATGAACGCGTTGTTGATAAGTTCTGGTTTGCCACAGAACTTGTGGGGGAAGCCATTCTTACGGCTAATCGAATATTAAATCGAGTGCCCCATAGCAAAACACAATCCATTCCATATGAAAAATGGAAAGGAAGGAAGCCCAACTTGAATTATTTTAAAGTGTAGGGGTGTTTGGCAAAAGTGCAAGTTCCTAAACCCAAAAGGGTAAAGATAGGACCGAAAACCGTTGATTGTGTTTTCATAGGATATGCGACAAATAGTAAAAAATATTGATTTCTGGTTCATAAATCAGAAAATCCCGACATTCATAATAATACGGTTATAGAATCAGATAATGCTGAGTTCTTTGAAAATATATATCCGTATAAAAAGGAATGTGAGTCGTTTGGTGAAGGATCTAAACGACCTCGGGAAGAAACAAAAGAAAGTATATGTAATCAGGAGGATCCAAGACGTAGTAAACGTCAAAGAACGTCTACTTCATTTGGACCAGATTTTGTGACTTTCTTATTAGAGAATGAGCCTCAAACATTTAAAGAAGCTATGACTTCTTCCGAATCATTGTTTTGGAAAGAGGCAGTCAATAGTGAAATAGAATCCATATTGAACAACCATACATGGGAATTGGTTGATCTTCCTCCTGGAAATAAACCTTTGGGTTCTAAATGGATTTTTAAGAGAAAAATCAAAGATGATGGCACTATTGATAAATTCAAGGCAAGACTCGTAGTCAAAGGGTATAGACAATGAGAAGGTCTAGACTACTTTGATACATACTCTCCAGTTACAAGAATTACGTCCATACGGATGTTAGTAGCATTAGCTGCAGTTTATGGTCTTGAAATTCATCAAATGGATGTTAAGACGGCCTTGTTAAATGGAGAGTTGGAGGAAAAAATTTACATGGAACAACCTGAAGGGTTTGTGATTTCAGGTAAAGAAAAGAAGGTATGTAGACTTGTTAAGTCTCTTTACGGACTAAAACAAGCACCCAAACAATGGCATGCGAAATTTGACCAAACAATGTTGTCAAATGGTTTTAAGATAAATGAATGTGATAAATGTGTGTACATTAAAAATGTTCCAAATCATATAGTCATTGTTTGCCTATATGTGGATGATATGCTGATAATGAGTAATGACATTGCCAACATAAATGCTACTAAGCGTATGCTCAATAGCAAGTTTGATATGAAAGACTTGGGAGTTGCTGATTTAATTCTGGGAATTAAGATCCATAAGACTCCTCAAGGTCTGGCATTGTCACAATCTCATTATATTAAGACAGTACTTGAAAAATTCAAGCACTTGGGCTTTAAAGTTACAAAGACTCCAATTGACGTGAATCTTGCATTAGCAAAGAATAAAGGCCAAAGCATATCACAATTGGATTATGCTCGTGTGTTGGGATGCTTAATGTATATCATGAATTGTACACGACCAGATATAGTTTGTGCTATAAGTAAACTGAGTCGATAAACGAGCAATCCAGGCCAATCTCATTGGATGACAATGAAACGAGTTTTGGGATATTTAGAGCATACCCAGAACTTTGACTTGCACTATAGTAAATTCCATGCGGTGATTGAGGGATACTGTGATGTAAATTGGATCACCGGTTCAATTGATTCTAAGTCCACGAGTGGATATGTATTCACTATTGGTGGAGGAGTGGTATCTTGGAAGTCGTCCAAACAAACATGTATTTCCTGCTCTACAATGGAGGCTGAATTCATAGCCTTAGATAAAGCCGGTGAAGAAGCTGAATGGCTCCGGAATTTCTTGGAAGACATTCCATTTTGGCCTAAATCGTTGGCACCAATATGCATACATTGTGATAGTCAAGCGGCAATTGGAAGGGCTGGGAGCGTTATGTATAACGGTAAATCTCGTCATATAAGATGAAGACATAAAACCGTTAGGCAATTAC
This sequence comes from Nicotiana tabacum, assembly GCF_000715075.1. NCBI lineage: Eukaryota > Viridiplantae > Streptophyta > Magnoliopsida > Solanales > Solanaceae > Nicotiana > Nicotiana tabacum. The sequence goes on from NC_134098.1 coordinate 121,640,046, forward strand.
TCTCTAGAGGAATTATCACGATTGACTATGTAAAGTCAAGTGATAATGTGTCGGATCCACTTACAAAAGGCCTAACTAGAGAGGTAGTTGAGAAATCATCAAGGGGAATGGGGCTATGGCCGAGAACAAATCATTGTGGCGGTAACTCTACCTAGAAGACTGGAGATCCCAAGATCTAGGTTCAAGGAGATCAAACAAAGTCATTAATGATGGTTCAACATTGTCAAATAAAATTTTAGTCCGTTCTCGTGATGAGACAATGTTCAGTATCAAGGATAAAACAATAAGGCTTTTTAATGATTTCTAAATTTAATACGGGGTATATCAAATAGTGTATCTACAGGATGACACGTTTAGGAATCACCTATGTAAGTGTGAAGTGTTAGTCGCTTCAAGGAGAACTCTATAAGGCCAGTTCTCTACGCACTTATGAAACCAGGCAGTGTTCATGGCTAAAACGAACACAACAATAAGAACCAAAGACGGTTAAGGGTTGATTGTGTGACTTATGGTTGTCTAGGTATACACCAAAGATCGACGGTTCAAAGATATCAAATCTACCGATTGACCGAGTATATCCGACAGAAGTTCACTACGGAAAGTTCAAAGGGAAACCTACTTATCCAGAAGCGATTAATCATTGCTTGCAAATCACACAGTTTTTCCATGTATACTTCCGTGATATAGCCATTCCCCATTCATGTGAGGTATTGTTGAGGTTTTTTTTTTTATTTAAGATGAAATAGTCTTAAAATGAGGGTGAATGGGAAATGGAGGGAAAATGAAATTTTTGAGTAAAATTTTAAGTTTTCCCCTCTTGACAATGAGACATTGTCCCATATTGGAAGAGGAAAAGATTTTTGGTGGGTATATATATAATTGCTCTTCTTGTAGCTCTTAAAAAGTTAAGAAGAAAGCAAGCCTCGCGCCGTCGTCGTCGTCGCTCGCTCGGCTACGGCTACGGCTTCGGCTTCGGCTTCGGCTTCGGCTTCGGATTTGGTCAAATGATCGATTGATTGATTAATTTTTTAGACCAAATTTATTTGTTAATAGTAAATATTAACGTAAGATTATCCGCATTTGTAACGGATATGTTCCAATCCGTGTATTGACCACCACCTGCAATAGCAGCCGCCTAATGCTCTTCCCACCATGGCCAAGTGCTTGCTCCACAAACAAGCTAGTGCATGCTCCACAATGGAGGGTGGAGGGTCGTTCATCTTCAAAGCTGACTGCTATAAATATGTGCAGCAGCTGTTGAAGAAAGACACACAAACACCAAACTGAAAACGCTCAAATTTGGCTATACATTGCACTCCTTCCTCTCAGCATTTCCATACGAGTTTCTGAGTTTCTACTCCTTTGTTCTGCATTGTTTTAACTTCAAACAAAGTAACTGTAAGTGTGATTTGCTACCGAACTTTGTGTTCGCTGAAACATTGGGGTTTGAAGTACCGCTACACCAGTGTATGATTCGTTCTATCCTGGGAGGAAATAATCCATAACCTTGGGTACTAGGAGGGGATTAAATTCCTTAAGGAAACACTGTGAATTCAGTGGGTTCGAATTAATTACTGTTTCATTACGATAACTTATATTTTACAGAATTATTATTTACAAATACAACAATATTGGCGGGACTAACAAGATTGAAGTATATACAAGTAAAGATGTTTATTGTCTAGCTTTCTATTCTTTATTAATATAGGCTGATGCGTATTGCCATTCTAATGCCTGTTGTATATTACCATCTTTAATATGATTAGCAAATATCTATTATGCCGTGAACTGCACTTCACATTTATCGTCTTTTTAAATTTTTGATGGTTTATCTTTCTTTTCCCTAAAACACATAAAATATTGTACTATTTAGTGTAATGATAAAATTTCTCTAATTTTTTCTACTGTATTGGGGGATTAGGGAAAGGGAAAAGGAGAAAATGAGAATTGAACCTACATATATCACGTAGGAGAATTGAACCTGCTTTAGAATTGAGTGAAATATTGTAGCAAGATCTTTACTTTTGGGGGGGTTTCTTATTATTTAGATTATGTGTTGAAAATATACTAGAACCTTAGTATTAAAGTATGTGCTGCAGTAGATCCTCGCATACACAGTTCACTCAATTTGAGAAAAAAAGGGTTTTAAAGGTTTACATGGCATCACTAGAACACATGTCTATGTGCCAACTCTATTTAAATTTTCTTGTTTAATTTGCAACAATCATTCTTCTAATTGAGTTATACTCTCATAATCTTCTGTAGTATTCATTCTTCTTTGGTTCGAAAGTAATGTTGATGTAATTTTATTTTTGAGAAGTGGGATGGGGTAATTTCTGATTGATAATACTTTAACTTTTTGCTATAGATTTATGCATGAAGAAGATAATTTATATAGGAAATTTGTTAGCATAATTTTGTCTTTTGAGAAGACGATTTATTTAGTGTTTGGTTAGGTAAGTATTTTGCTCTGGAGATTACTTAATTAACTGTTAAGAAGATTGCTAACATATAAATTTAGCTTTATTAGCTGGGTATCAGTTTTGTACCTCAAGTATTCAAGCACCGAGGAACTTAAGAAGAAGAAGATATGTCTGATATTTGACTCCCCGTTACATAGGTTTTCTTTGAAAGTTGATACTTCTACTAACTGAACGTGCACATGTAAATGTAGTTGTTAAGCAAAAATACTAAAATACAAGATAAAAAAGACCAAAATACCGTAAATGAATCAGTTTTTTCCAGATTATATTCCTTTTATTTTCCTATTTCTTGGTTCTTGCATTAAGTCCTAATGAATCACGACAACTTGCTACAACACTTGAAAGTGAAGCTTGTTTACCTGAAAAATGGATAGAGTTGAATTTATATGCAGTTCTGAAGATATGTGGTACAACTTAATACAGAATGCAAGGATAAATAAAAGTGTGAATATAGATTGGAGAAAACGTAATCTAGACAAGGCAATCACGAACAGTGAATCTTAGGATTTAACAAAATAGAATCAATCTAAGAAACTAGAGTGATCATTCTTTCTTGTAGAGAAAATAATACAGTTTATTGTAGTGTAAATCTCAGAAAAAAGATCTCCCTACAGAAATGATAACCAAGCCCTTTTATAGTGGAGGGATTTGGTTCCAAGCAAAATAAAATAAACATCCAGTGGGAGACCCATGATAAATCAACTTTTCCATAATTTCTGCCAAGATTCCCTCTAGTAGGATTACAACGGCTTTTGTCTGCGAGCTCGATCTTGCTTAGAATCCTCGATTTTGGTTCGAGCTTGATTTCGGCTCGAACTTCTGACCTTGGTTCGAGCCCGACCCTGGTTCGAGCCCTTGAATTGATTCCAGGTCGATGTAGGTTGGTTTTTGGATTATCAACACGATAGATCTACCCGTGTCACGGTTCGATTCTTGTTCGAGTTCGATTATGATATCGATCTCATCACGGACCGGCCTCCCCTGGTTCTAGGTTAGTTCGTGCCCCCCTTCGGGATCTTACTTCGATACACCACCCTTCGAACCGTACCGAACATGCCAAGGCTGAAATCTATTTCGACCGTATACAGATAGTCCCCTCGTTTCTCAGAAAGAAATATGGCGAGAAACGATATGATTTTCAACAGCTCGATCGGATTATATCTTGTCGCTTCCCTCAGGTTCGACCATGACGCATATGGTAGCTGTCCTATCGGTTTAGACTTTCAAGGCATTTAATGCATGTCAGGCGGTGGTCGGCCACTGCTGATAAGGAACCGCCGTCGCTTTGAACCTATAAATAACTCTCGCCTTTATCTTTTACCATTTTTATATCTTTTATCTTCTAAAATTTCTCAGTTTTTTCTTTATACTCTCCAGCTTACCAAAAATGCTGTGATTTCTTTCCGAAAGGACCCCTCAATTCTACCAAATCTCTATCACTTTCTTCTACTCCTTATTTTTGAACTAAAAAATGGCGAAAATATCGCAAACCGTTCCTCAGAAAGAGAAAGCTTCATCTTCACAGTGTGTCACTGATGAGACACCGGCGGAACCACGGCCAGAGGAGTGTGTCCCCGGGGCGTGCATCCTTACTTCAGATTTTAAAGTTGATAAAGGTTCATCGGTCCTGGGCCGGTGTGAGCCGGTATCGAATTACATGTGTTTGATTACTGAGAAGCACCTCGATCTGTTAAAGAAGGACTGCAATTGGGGTGAAAAAGAAGTGATAATACCTACCCCTGATGAAGACATCACTTCTTACGTAAAAGGGTTTTTGAACGTATATACTTACCCTTTCACTTTGGGTCCCCTCGATTCCGTCATTATCGACTTCTGTCGACAGTATCAGGTAACCTTAGGCCAGGTCCATCCTTCTTTGTGGCGGATCGTTATTCTGATCCGATATTTCGTGAGCAAAATAGAAGGGATATCGTTCACCCTCGATCATCTTATCCGGTTGTACCGTCCCCGACTTTTTCGGGGAGGGTTAATAAAACTCCAGTGTCGGGCTACCAAGGCTTTGTTCTCGAGTATTGACGAGGACAGGGGCCGGGGTTGGATGAGCAGGTTCGTTCGAGTAAGGACTTCGGACCTGATCCCGACTGAAAAGATGCCCTTTCCCGAGGAGTGGAATATGAAATGTAAGTGTGATTTTACTGTTGCTTCTATTTTGTTCTTTCATTTATTCTCTTATCGACACTCCTCTTTTTGTGATGTAGCAGTTCCCTGGATGCCCGGAGTGATTCCCGACCTCAAGAATTGGGTACGGGCTCTTGTTTTGACTTCCACATACGCCGAGCGCTCATGGCGTGATTTGTCTAAGGGTCGGTGGGAGGCCAAAAATCATGGTAAGCTCATTTCTCGGACTCTGACGAGGCATTTCTCAAAAAAAAATTTATAAGGTTTCCCATATGCAGGTTTGGGTAAAGACGCGGTCTTGAGACCTCTGTCTAATGAGGAGGATGTTTCGACCTTTGTTCCAAAGCCGGTGAAGGAAAAAAGGAAGAGAGCTTCGTTGCCCGAATATCCAAAATCGAAGAAGAGGACGGCTCGTAAGCCGAACAAGAATGTTATTCCTTTGACCGTAGAATCCGTTTTGCGCCTAAGGGATGAAGAGGAAGAAGAAGAAGAAGAAGAGGATAATGAGTCCACGCTGGCGGTCCGGACGAAGAGAGCCACCGATGCTTCAATGCCGGCTGGATCGATGATGCCCTATGGGGCTCCGTCTCGAACTGAAAATATACCGGAGAGAGGTTCAAGTAGAGTCCCCGAACTATCGAATGTCGAAGACGCCTCTCATCGAAATCAACCGGCAAGGGTTACAATCGAAGAGCCCTTCGAACCCCTCCGAGCTGAGGGGAATGCTCTGAGCGAGTCACTTGGGGCAGCAGCGATCGATGATTCGCCTACCTTTCCCGCTTTTTCCGTAGGGGTGATTCGGAAAGCTCAAACTGTGGGGGCCCTCGATCTAGGCAGGCCTCATGATGAAGAGGATCTGTTTCGTGACCTGTTTACTGGTATCGAAGACGTTGCCAGTGCCGGTGATGAATCAGATCTTTTTCACGGTTTGCGGTAGGCTTTGAACCAGGTGAGTCTTTAAAAATCTTTTTATTGGTATTGCCTTTATGTTCGTTTTTCGTTAACTTCACTTCTTGTTTCTTCGTAGGATGCGGCAGTCCATCGAGAACAATGTTCTCATTCCTAGAATGAGCTGCATCGATACGCGACCGACCTGAACCGCGCTACCGACGAGAGGAACTCTCTCAAACTTTCCTTAGGGCAGAGAGAGAAGGAAATAAAAGATCTCCGGGCCGAGCAGGCCAAGGCTTATCGAGACCAGAATGATTTGTCTGAGCATGTAATGATGCTTTTGAAAACCTATGGGTTCGATACCGGAACGATAGCTAACATTTTGGTCTCACAACTGCAACAAAAAATCGAGATGATAGGGAAGCTACGTGTGGAGGTCGATGTGATAAGGATGGAATCCTTGCGGTGGAAAGAAAGTATGGACCGCTTTGCTGCAGAAAAAGAGACTGCTCAAGCCCAGTTATCGTCGTCTGAAACCCAACTTCATAAAATGAAGGAAAAAGGCCTGGTTCAAGCAAGAAGAATTGAGGAGCTTGAGGCTCGGTTGGCCTCAGTACTCGCTAAGGCCCAATCTGATGTTGAAATGGCAAAGACTTATGCGGATGCGCTCGTGGTCGTCTATCGAGCTGATGCTGAAGCTGCCTCCAAGTTCAGGCAAGAGAGGCAGCCAAATCCGCCGATAGTCGAGCGTATTGGGTCGCCGAACTTGCTAAGTACCGATCTAGGAGAGAAACTCTCGAGGAGATTCATGCTCGCGGCTTCGATCTCACGGAAGAGATAAAAAGGGCAAAAGAACTCAAAGCTGATGCTGAAGCTCTGGTTTCCGATGATGATGACGACGATGATGGGAGCAAGAGCGGATCTGAGAACAGGGGGGAACCTGATAAACAAGAGACCGCTCCCGTTGGAATTTTTTTTTTTTTATGCTGTAGCCACCCATGTAGATAAATTTTGTGTATAGGCATATCTCTTCTTTCGCCGACTCGCTTTTGTTTATGTTTCCTGTGTTGCGAGAATTTGCCTTATGAATATTTTCATAATGTTTTAAACCACTTAATCAAACTTGGACTTCGTAGTCTCTGCAACCGAGCGAGCGTTTATTCAAACTTGGGTCAATGTAGCCCTTTAGACTTATTAGTTGTCAACGATTCGATCTTGAAGAGAATATAGCCCGTGGGCGTGACGGTCGAGCGAGTGTTTGCTTGTACTCGAATTAATGTAGCCCGTAGGCTTGGTCGAGTGAATGATTCGAACTCAAAATTAATGTAGCCCGTAGGCTTAATAGCCGAGTGAGTGTTTGCTCGAACTCAAAATAAAAAATAGCCCGTAGGCTTGGTCGAGTGAATGGTTCGAACTCGAATTAATGTAGCCCGTAGGCTATTTGGTCGAGTGAATGTTTGCTCGAACTCGAAATAATGTAGCCCGTAGGCTTGGTCGAGTGAATGTTTGCTCGAACTTGAAATAAATAAATAAAAATAGCCCGTAGGCTTAATGGTCGCATTATATCTTAATTCTTCGCATGTTATTACACGCCTAGATTCGGGCCAACCTATACGAGCATGGCTCACTTCGACCATTTGGCTCTTTACAGTTTTCCTATCGGGACCCTGTTGCTGTGAAGTAATTCTCTTACGGGGCCTCGGATATTATTATAAATGTTGCACGACCAGTGGTTGCCTCATTAAAAACCTTGCCGAAAAACCCATTTGGGATAAAACCGGTCTAAGGGAAAAAGAGTGCAACGCGTGCTTTCTGACGAGAGATCCGTCCCTTGTTCGGACTTCTGCAGGGTCAGTTTCGAGATATAAACGAATATGGAAAGGTTGTACCTTAACAGTAGTACCATTTTAGATGTGATACATTCCAGTTGCTTGATAACTGTTTGCCGTTTATAACGCCGATCCTGTACGACCCCTTTCCGATGTCCTCGAGTACCTGATATGGTCCTTCCCAATTCGGTCCTAGCTTCCCTTCATTCGGATTCCGGGTATTGATGGTAATTTTTCTCAACACTAAGTCCCCAGGCTTGAAATGGCGGAGCTTGGTTCTTCGATTATAATACCTTTTGATTCGCTGCTTTTGGGCGGCCATTCGGACGAGGCCAGCATCTTGCCTTTCGTCCGATAGTTCGAGGCTTGTGTTCATAGCCTCGTTATTTGATTCTTCCATCGAGAATCAAAATCTGGCACTGGGTTCACCAACCTCGACTAGTATCAATGCTTCGGATCCATATACTAAAGAGAACGGGGTCGCCCCCGTACTGGATTTTTATGTTGTCCGATATGCCCAAAGGACTTCGGGTAGGATTTCTCTCCATCTCCCTTTAGCATCGTTCAACCTCTTCTTTAAGTTTTGAATGACAGTTTTATTTGTTGATTCGTCCTGCCCATTCCCACTGGGGTGGTATGGCGTCGACAGTATCCTTCTTATCTTGTGGTCTTCGAGAAATCTTGTTACTTTGCCGCCAATGAACTGCTTTCCATTGTCACATACTATTTCGGCGGGTATCCCGAACTGGCATATGATATGATCCCAAATAAAGTCTATAACTTCTTTCTCTCTTATTTTCTCGAACACCTGCGCTTCAACCCATTTAGAAATATAGTAAGTCATAAACAAAATGAATTTGGCTTTACCTGGGGTCGATGGCAGGGGGACGACGATATCCATTCCCCATTTCATGAAAGGCCACAGGGATAGGACCGAGTGGAGTTGTTCTCCGGGCTGGTGGATCATTGGTGCGAACCTTTGACATTTATCATATTTACGAACAAATTCCTTCGTATCTTTGCCCATATCGATCCAATAATACCCTGCTCTGATTATTTTTTGGACTAATGTGTCGTCTCCAGAGTGATTCCCGCAAGTACCCTCATGTACTTCCCGTAGGACATAATCGACATCCCCCGGACCCAAGCATACCGCCAATGGTCCATTGAACGTTCTTCGGTACAGTGTTCCATCTGAAGCCAGAGTGAATCGAGCAGCCTTGGTCCGTAGGGTTCTAGAATCTTTAGGGTCCAATGGGAGTTTGCCGTTTTTCAAATATTCGATATACTTGTTTTTCCAATCCCAGGTTAAGCTTGTAGAATTTATTTCGGCTTGTCCTTCTTCGATTACCGATCTTGAAAGTTGAACAACATTCCCCGAGCCTGTATCATCTACCTCGACCGATGATCCCAAATTCGCCAGTGCGTCGGCCTCATTATTCTGTTCCCGTGGCACATACCATAAAGTCCATTGTTTGAAATGGTTCAAAGTGATAAGCACTTTATCTAAATACCTCTGCATTCTACCTTCTCGAACTTTGAAAGTTTTGTTTACTTGACTCACCACCAGCAAGGAATCGCAGTTGGCTTCAATGATTTCTGCTCCCAAATTTCTAGCTAGCTCGAGACCTGCAATCATGGCTTCATACTCGGCCTCGTTGTTAGTCAACCTGATAGTTTTAATAGATTGTCTAATAATGACACCCATGGGTGGTTTCAAAACTATGCCCAGCCCGGACCCCTTTACGTTTGAAGCCCCATCCGTAAAAAGGATCCATACCCCCGATGATGTACCTGATTTCAACAGTTCTTTTTCGGCTTTGGGTACGAGGGCTGGTGTGAAATCGGCCACGAAGTCTGCTAGGACTTGAGACTTGATGGTCATGCGGGGTTGATATTCGATATCGTACCCACTGAGTTCGACGGCCCATTTGGCCAGTCGGCCTGATAACTCGGGTTTGTGCAAAATATTACGAAGCGGGTAAGTAGACAATACGCATATGGGGTGACATTGGAAGTATGGCCTTAACTTCCTTGAGGCGCTTATCAGTGCAAGCGCCAACCTTTCTAGGAGCGGATATCTAGTTTCCGCCTCTCCTAAGGTTCGACTTGTATAATAAACTGGGAATTGCGTACCTTGCTCTTCTCGAACTAGGACACCACTTACGGCGACTTCCGATACTACCAAGTACAAATAAAGTTTCTCGTCAGTTTTTGGAGTGTGAAGCAGTGGTGCGCTTGATAGATATCGTTTTAGTCCTTCTAATGCTTGTTGGCACTCCGGGGTCCAAGAAAAATCGTTCTTCTTTTTGAGTAGAGAAAAAAATTTATGACTTCGATCGGATGATCTCGATATGAATCGGCTTAAGGCGGCGATCCGACTCGTTAGTCTTTGTATGGCCTTCATGCTGTCTACGACGGTGATGTCTTCAACAGCCTTGATTTTATCGGGGTTAATCTCTATTCCCCGATGTGATACCATGAAGCCAAGGAACTTGCCCGAACCGACCCTGAAGGCACATTTTTCGGGGTTGAGCTTCATTTTGTATTTCCTCAGAATCTCGAACGTTTCCTGCAAATGAATTAAATAGTCCTCTGCGCGCATGGATTTGACTAACATGTCATCAATATAAACCTCCATTGATTTTCCTATTTGTTCTTCGAACATTTTATTCACTAGGCGTTGGTAAGTGGCCCCTGCATTTTTTAGCCCGAAGGGTATCACATTATAACAATACGTTCCATATTTGGTGACAAATGAGGTTTTTTCCTGGTCCTCCGGGTTCATTTGTATTTGATTATACCCGGAATAGGCATCAAGAAAAGTGAGGATCTCGTGGCCGGCCGTGGCATCGATCATGCGATCGATGTTGGGCAACGAAAAAGAATCTTTGGGGCATGCTTTGTTCAAATTCTTATAGTCCACGCACATTTTAAGTTTGTCCCCTTTTTTAGGGACTACAACTACGTTGGCTAACCATTCGGGATATTTTACCTCCCGAATGGACCCTATTTTGAGAAGTTTGGTTACCTCGTCCTTTATGAAGGCGTTCTTTCTATCGGACTGGGGTCTTCTTTTTTGCTTCACTGGTCTGAACCTATGGTCCAAACTTAGCTGATGCGTCGTTATGTCCGGCGGGATCCCTGTTATATCTAAATGGGACCAGGCAAAATAATCGATGTTATTGATAAAAAATTGAACGAGTTTCTTCCTGAGTTCAGGGCTCAACCCCGTTCCCAAGTATACCTTTTGCTCGGGCCGGCGCTCGATCAATATGACTTGCTCTAGCTCCTCGATCGTCGATTTTGTGGCATCGGAGTCATCGGGAATTACGAAAGATCGAAGGACCATTTGGTCTCCATCCTCCTCGATTTTCTGGTTGTCTGGCTAGGTTGAAGTCGCTGTCTGTGATTGCTATTTGGTGTCCCGTTCTCCTTCCGGGCCCGATCCTTTTATCGGCGAAAGTGAGAACATTGGTTTGGATTCGTCGACGGCGAACATTTCTTTTACGGCTGGTTGCCCTCCGTACACCGTTTTGACATCTCCCGACGTCGAAAATTTGAGGACCTGGTGTAGGGTCGAAGGCACGGCTCTCATGTTGTGGATCCATGGCCTTCCGAAAAGGGCGTTATACCTCATATCGCCTTCGATCACGTGAAACTTTGTTTCCTGGACAGTTCCGGCCACGTTTATTGGTAAGGCTATCTCCCTTTTGGTGGTTTCGCATGCCATATTGAACCCGTTTAAGACCAGAGTTGTAGGTACGATCTGATCGTGCAGGCCGAGCTGCTCCACTACCTTCAATCGGATGATATTGGCCGAGCTACCTGGATCGATCAACACACACTTAATTTTAGTTTTATTTACGAGTACGGATATTACTAGCGCGTCGTTGTGAGGTTGGATGACCCCCTCTGCATCTTCATCACCAAAGGACAAAGTCCCCATGGGTGCGTAATCTTGAGTCCGAGACTACTTGTCCCTCACCATCGATGTTTTAGTGCATTTAAGCATCGGTCCCCAGGGGGTATCAGTGCCGCCGATGATCATGTGGATAACGTGCTGTGGTTCTTCTTGCTCGTTCTGCTTGCTGAAATCCCTACTTCTAAAATGGCTCTTTGCCCTATCACTCAGAAACTCCCGAAGATGCCCTTTGTTAAATAGGCGAGCTATTTCCTCTCTTAGTTGCTTGCAATCTTCCGTTATGTGGCCATGGGTACCATGATATTCGCACGTTTGATTGGGATTTCTTCGGGCAGGATTGGTCTGCATTGGTCGAGGCCATTTAGTGTCTTCGATGCGTCCGATGGCCGAAACGAGAGCGGATGCACCAACGCTGAAGTTATATTCTAATAATCGAGGTGCTTCTATAGGCTCGGCATATTTGTGAAGCCGCTCTTACTCATAAGCCCCCGATAATTTTGTCCCCGATCAATTCTTTGACTGTTCCAAACTGCGTTGCGTGTTGAACCATTGTTTACTCGATCGGTGACGTACGGTCGATATCGGTCTCTGTTCGACCTTTGCTCTCTGTCGATCTGCTTTTGATTAATAATTGTCCTGTTCTGATGAACAGGTCCGTACGGGGCCCCCGACTGATCATCCTCGACCCTAATTTTCGATTGATATCGGTTGTGCACATCTGCCCAAGTTACCGCTAGATACTCGATCAAATTTTGTTTTAGCCGATGTGATGCTATCGAACTTAGCTCGTTCAACCCTTGGGTGAAAGCTTGTACGGCCCAGTCGTCGGTGACCTGGGGTAATTCCATGCGTTCCATTTGAAATCGGGATACGAATTCCCTCAGCATTTCTCCCTGCCTTTGCTTTACTTTGAAGAGGTCTGATTTTCTTGTTGCAACCTTTATGGCACCAGCATGCGCTTTTATGAACGAATCTACTAACATGGCAAAAGAATCGATAGAATTTGGTGGCAAATTGTGGTACCAAATCATAGCTCCTTTCGAGAGGGTCTCCCCGAACTTTTTCAATTGCACAGATTCGATCTCATCATCTTCCAAATCGTTGCCTTTTATGGTACATGTGTAAGCGGTGACATGTTCGTTAGGATCGGCCGTACCGTTATATTTGGAAATTTCGGGCATACGGAATTTTTTGGGAATTGGCTTCGGTGCCGCACTCGATGGAAAAGGCTTTTGTATGAATTTTTTTGAATCAAGCCCTTTTATCATTAGTGGAGCCCCCGGGATTTGATCGACCCTGGCATTATATGTTTCCACCCTTTTATCGTTGGCTTCGACTCGTTTTGTGAGTTCCTCGAGCAATTTAGTAATTCCGGGAGTAGTCCCCGATTCCTGCTCGTTAGATTTTACTATGGTAGGCTCTGTTCTGGGGGTGACCTCTCGAAGTGGATTGGAAACCGGTCTGCTTTGTGCGCGCGTTTGGCTCTGTAGCTGAGCTATCGCTAATTGCTGGGCTTGCAACATCTCGAATATCATGCGTAAGTTGGCCCCGATTTTCTCTGTGTTTTGGGTGTCTTGGGCTACGGATCGAGCACCGGCCTGAATGCTTCTTTCCGGTTCGGAACGCTGGTTCGCTTCCAAAGCAATTTGTGAATTGACATCCAGTGGTATTTCGGCTCGAATCTCGGGTAGTGCCAAGTTGTTGGTTTTATCTTGAAGGCCAGCTTCGTAATCGGTTGGTGAAGCCATTCGGTCGGTGGCTTATTCGTAGCCGAACCTAAATTGAAGGTGTTTTCGGAAATAAGTGACCACTGTTATCCTCGGCCCCACGGTGGGCGCCCCCAAAAAATAGATAGAGTTGAATTTATATGCAGTTCCGAAGATATATGGTACAACTTAATACAGAATGCAAGGATAAATAAAAGTGTGAATATAGATTGGAGAAAATGTAATCTAGACAAGGCAATCACGAACAGTGAATCTTAGGATTTAACAAAATAGAATCAATCTAAGAAACTAGAGTGATCATTCTTTCTTGTAGAGGAAATAATACAGTTTGTTATAGTGTAAATCTTAGAAAAAAGATCTCCCTACAGAAATGATAACCAAACCCTTTTATAGTGGAGGGATTTGGCTCCAAGCAAAATAAAATAAACATCCAGTGGGAGACCCATGATAAATCAGCTTTTTCATAATTTCTGCCAAGATTCCCTCTAGTGGGATTACAACGGCTTTTGTCTGCGAGCTTGATCTTGCTTAGAATCCTCGATTTTGGTTCGAGCTTGATTTCGGCTCGAACTTGTGACCTTGGTTCGAGCCCGACCCTGGTTCGAGCCCTTGAATTGATTCCAGGTCGATGTAGGTTGGTTTTTGGATTATCAACATGATAGATCTACCCGTGTCACGGTTCGATTCTTGTTCGAGTTTGATTATGCTATCGATCTCATCACGGACCGGCCTCCCCAGGTTCTAGGTTAGTTCGTGCCCCCCTTCGGGATCTTACTTCGATACACCACCCTTCGAACCGTACCTAACATGCCAAGGCTGAAATCTATTTCGACTGCATACAAAGCTAATTTTGATGGAGGAAATGACGTTGAAAATGAAAGTGATTTTGATTAAAATAGGTGGTAGTTATAAAATATTTAATTTTTGCAAGTGTTATTAAAGTATTTCTAGAGATCTAGTATGTTTTTTATTCAGAATATCGAACCATTTGCTAGAAGCTAGAACAGATGATTTCTTGGACTTGTTAGATTCTGCTCTTGATCTTGGGTAGTCTGAAATCAAGTCCAACTTTTTGGTTATTGTACATTGAAGCTTAAACTAGAAAACTGGTGGTTTAGTCATATTGATTACCGAAGAGTGGAGTTTGACTTTCACACGTACGTACTTGCAGCTTGTTAATTACTTTAGGTAACTATGAGAACTAAAGGTGGAAACAAAATTATTGTTGAACAACATGATGATACAGATGCGCAACCTTATATTGAACAATTGATGAATGGTCAGAACTTCTCTCAAGTTCAAACACATGACCTTCAATCTAATGAGTTGAATAATTCTACTGACACTAGGTTCAACAAAATGATGCATCAGGTAACACTTATTTTTATCTACTGGATATCTACTGGACATGTTAGTTCATTTACTGAATGGTAGAATGTTCTTCTTTCTATTGTTCCCTGATATCTTCTATAAATATTTTTATGTTGGTTGTGTCCTGCACTCTTATGCTCCTGCACTCCTATGCTCTTACTACAGAACTATATACCACTTAAAATTTGTATTTTGTAGTATAATCTGCTATCCTTGAGACCTTCTGGTGATAACATCTTGTAGAGATTAAAAGAAAATAGAAGATGTTGCGCTAATTTGGAAAGCAATTGCTGCATTCTCTGTATGGATTTGATGACCTTTGAATCTTTTTCAAATCAGGTAGTTAAGAGGAAAAGAAAGGCTCGTGGACCCACAATATTAAAAGATATTTGGAAACTGCCTTCCGGGAAAATAATTGTTGTACAATTGAATGACCGTAACCAACCCATCAGAAAAGAGGGTCGAAAGCTCGCTAGCTTTCTAGGCATAATCGCTACAATTCCAGAACTAACACCTCTAAACATAGATGATTGGAGAAATTTTTTCAAAGAAGAAAAGAAGAAACTTATGGAGTTTGTGAAGGTATGGAGTTATTATTATCCTTATGATGTGTGAATCTAATACTATATTATTTTATTATATGTGATCTTATCTTTCAATCATTTTCTTTTATTTCTTAGAAGAAGTTCTCTATCCCATCTCGTGGAGAAGCATATGTCATAAAGTCAATAGAAAAGAAATGGAAAGATTACAAATGTGACTTAAAAAATACGTATACGGCAAAATATAAGACCAAATATGCTTTGCTAAGAAATAAACCAAGTCGTATACCACGGGATCAATGGATCGGTCGGGTCTCTTATTGGCTTTCTGATAAAGTTAAGGTATCAATTTTATACTCTTAAAATCACACACTTAGTTTTTATAGTATTCTGATTGTTTTCGTGAGTTTTTATGTATAAATTATAAGATATTACTTTTATGTTATAATGGCAGAAGCATACACAAGAAAATAGAAATAATAGAGCAAATCAAAAGATGCCTCACATAGGAGGGTCCAAAACTATTGCCGCCTTGATGGATGAGAAGGTATTCTTGTGTATATTATGAAATCTAATCTAAACTCTCTTTGTTGCGCGTATTTGACATCGTTTTATAGTATTAGGCTGAAAATGGGATAGAGCCTATACGGGCACAAGTTTTTATATTAACTAATAAACAACGTAAGGATGGTAGATCATTGGATGCAGAGTCTGCAAGGACAATTGTAAGATTTCTTCTTTTTCATTTTCTGAATTTCATTTGTCTTTCCGGAATTGGGATTATGAGAACTTTATTTGGCTTTTCTGATACCAAATAAAGTTCCAGCAACTATTTTACTTTATAAAAAAAAAATGAAAGTGCCACCAGCTATTTTCTTATTAGAGGCATCCCTCTAACAATGGCTTCTCCACATGCTGTTCAACTTGGTACACTATTTAATTCCTTGTATTTTCTTTGCCCTGTTAACATCTTAGTTTCCATTTGAATGAACTAACTGCATCTTTGATCATTGCCTTTGATTTTTAGTACTTTAATTATATTGTTGTCGGCTCCTCAATGAAGAAAATTGTGAGCTTGCTTCTTTACCAAAAGAAAAGAAAAGAAATATAGAATGAAATATTGTTACGAAGATAAATATTTGTGTTTTATAATTTTGTTACTTTCTTGACCATCAGCAGAAAGCTGGCTCTCAAAAGTAAGATGAGCTTAGTGTTAAAGAACCTTAGAGGTTGAACATGTTGCTACTATTTGTTATTTTATTTTCATTGCTCTTTAAGCCGAGGGTCTATTGGAAGTAGCCTCTCTACCTTCACAACGTAGGGGTAAGGTCTGAATACGCATTATCTACTTCAGAACTCACTTGTGAGATTACACTGAATTTGTTGTTATTATTGTAATAAACGTAGGCATGCTAATATTTCAAGTTTCATAAAAGAGTTTCTTAATGCTGTAAATTTTGCTACCCTAAAGTTTATACCATAGCTAAAACTAGCTTCTTTTTATAAGTGAAGTTTGAGAATGGAAGGTTAATAGCATTACCAAAAAAGTTTATAATATAACGGCCATCAGAGAATTTGCCTGCGGGTTCTATGTGAATTGCATATTGGACTCTATGTATATTTAATTTTTTTATATTATTAACTTATGTTTGGTTCGAACGACATATGATCAGGATATGCTGAATGAAAGATTGAGCAACAATGAGAGATCGAATGACCAGTCTCCTCGTGGTGTTGCGTGGGAAGGGGATGTGTATTCTCAAGTATTGGGAAACGATAAAAGTTGGTATATTCGTAGTTTAGGACTTGGTCCAACTCCTTCTGTACTGCGGGGTAGTAAGTCTTCCTTAGAAATTATTGTTGTAGAGAATTCATCTAATGAGGTTATAAAAAATTTAGAAAAAGAGATAACAGAGTTAAAGGAGTTAAATGGGAAACAAAATGAAGAAATGTGTTTGATGAAACAATAGGTATCATGGATGAGACAAGTCATGTACAAAATTGCTCCTAACTATTTTGTTCAAACGATGCAATTTTAGTCTTGTTTTTTGTCGCAACTACATTAGATTATGGATCATCACTTGCTTTTGTTAATCTATATTTAATGAGATATATTATGTTTTTATAAATTAAAAGTAGTGTGTTTATTAGCATTTGCCAATTCGAAGAAAGCTTATTTGAAATAATTTGTACCCTTGATATTGCATTAAATAGCTGTTTTTTATAGCCAATTTAACTAGAATTATCGACAGTTAAAGCTTATGACTTTCTGCGGCAATTTGATTTACTTTACTGGCAATAAAAACAGAGGCCAACAACGCAAATTGACTCATGTTTTAGATGGATTTAGCCGCTATTATAATTGTCATTAAATCCTGTGATTTTTAACGACACTTAAATTTGATTTACTGGCAATAACAATGGATGCCAAAAGGGCTAGCTAGGCCATTTTTTGGAAGGATTTAGCAGCCATAATAATTACCGCTAAGCAAATGCCGTTACAACATATACGTTTTACCGGCAATAAATAATACCTTTACCGGCAAATCCCGAAATGGCCGCTAAAGGCTTTGCCGACGCCATGTACATCGGCCAAATATCAATAGCCGGTAAATCCTTTAGCGGCTATTTCTATTGCCGCTAAAGCCTTTTTTCATTGCCACTAAAGACCTTTTTTGTTGTAGTGATGTAGTATCGAGTGATGGGATCCAGGGTAGATCCGAAGAAGATTGAAGCAGTGCAAAGTTGGCCCAGACCATCCTCAGCTACAGAGATCCGGAGTTTTCTTAGTTTGGCGGGGTATTATCGTCGTTTTGTAGAGGGATTCTCATCAATTGCAGCACCTATGACCAGGCTGACCCAGAAGGGTGCTCCGTTCAGATGGACAGAGGAATGTGAGGAGAGCTTTCAGAAGCTCAAGACAGCTTTGACTACAGCCCCAGTTTTGGCATTGCCTACAGGTTCGGGGTCTTATACTGTATATTGTGATACGTCGCGGATTGGTCTTGGCGCGATGTTGATGCAGGACGGTAGGGTGATTGCCTACGCGTCTAGATAACTGAAGGTGCATGAAAAAAACTATCCTGCCCACAACCTTGAGTTAGTAGCTATTGTTCATGTCTTAAAGTTTTAGCGGCACTATTTGTACAGTGTCCCTTGTGAGATTTACATCGATCACCAGAGTTTGCAGTATCTGTTCAAACAGAAGGATCTTAACTTGCGTCAGCGGAGGTGGTTGGAATTTCTTAAGGATTATGATATCACCATTTTATACCATCCCGGGAAGGCCAATGTGGTGGCCGATGCTTTGACTCGCCGGGCGGAGAGTTTGGGGAGCTTAGTATATCTACTAGCAGCAGAGAGGCCATTGGCGCAGGCTGTTCAGGCCTTAGCCAACCAGTTTGTTAGATTAGATATTTCTGAGCCAAGTCGAGTATTGGCTTGTGTGGTCTCTCGGTCTTCTCTTTATGATCGTATCAGGGAGCGTCAATATGATAACCCCCATATGCTTGTCCTTAAGGATACAGTCCAGCACGGTGATGCTAAGGAGGTCACTATTGGGGATGATGGTGCATTGAGGATGCATGGCAGGTTATGTGTGCCCAATGTAGATTGTTTGCAAGAGTTGATTCTTCAGGAGGCTCACAGTTTGCGGTACTCCATTCATTCGAGTGCCGCGAAGATGTATCGGGACTTGAGGCAACATTACTTGTGTAGGAGGAGGAAGAAAGACATAGTGGATTATGTGGTTCGTTGTCTAAATTGATAGTAGATGAAGTATGGGCATTAGCGGCCAGGTGAGTTGCTTCAGAAGTGAGAGATTCCATAGTGAAAATGGGAGCGGATCACTATGGATTTCGTTGTTGGACTCCCACGGACTCAGCATAAGTTTGATGCAGTTT
Source organism: Nicotiana tabacum (assembly GCF_000715075.1). Taxonomy (NCBI): domain Eukaryota; kingdom Viridiplantae; phylum Streptophyta; class Magnoliopsida; order Solanales; family Solanaceae; genus Nicotiana; species Nicotiana tabacum. The sequence continues at coordinate 121,658,855 of NC_134098.1, forward strand.
GGGTGATTGTGGAGAGGCTGACCAAGTCAGCTCATTTCGTTCCTGTGATGACTACCTATTCTTCCGAGCAGTTGGCTCGAATTTATATCTGCGAGATTGTCAGGCTTCATGGCGTACCGGTATCTATCATCTCTGACTGAGGTACGGATTTTACATCACGATTCTGGAGGGTTGTACAACAGGAGTTGGGTACTCGGGTTGAGTTGAGCACAATATTCCACCCTCAGACGGATGGACAGTCCGAGCGCACTATCTAGATACTGGAGGATATGCTTCGCGCTTGTATGATAGATGTTAGGGGTGCTTGGGAGCAGTTCTTTCCACTTGAGGAGTTTGCTTACAATAACAGTTATTAGTCGAGCATTCAGATGACACTGTATGAGGCTTTGTATGGTAGGCGGTGTCGGTCTCCAGTGGGTTGGTTCGAGCCGGGTGAGACTAGATTATTGGGTACAGACTTGGTTCAGGATTCCCTGGATAAGGTGAAGGTAATTCAGGATCGACTTCGTACAACCCAGTCTAGACAGAAGAGTTATGCAAATCGGAAGGTTCGCGATGTTGCATTCATGGTTGGAGAGCGGGTCTTGCTTCGAGTTTCGCCTATGAAGGGCGTTATGAGGTTCGGAAAGAAGGGCAAGTTGAGCCCAAGTTTCATTGGTCCTTTTGAGGTGTTGTGGCTAGTTGGGGAGGTTGCTTATGAGGTTGCCTTACCTCCCAGTCTAGCAGGAGTTCATCCCGTATTCCATATTTTTATTCTCCGGAAGTATCACGGTGGCCCGGCCCATGTGTTGGATTTCAGCTCAGTCCAGTTGGACAAGAATTTATCTTATGTTGAGGAGTCGGTGGCCATTTTGGACAGGCAGGTGCGAAAGTTGAGGTCAAAGAACATTGCTTCCATGAAGGTTCAAGGAGGCGACTTGGGAGACCAAGCAGGATATGCGCAGCTGTTATCCTGATCTTTTTACCACTTCAGGTATGCCTTTATGCTCGTTCGAAGACGAACGATTATTTTAAGAGGGGGTGGATGTAACGATACGGCCGGTCTTTTTAAGAGAAATAGCCCCGATCCCCTATTTTTTGCTTTCCTCGTATCTGTTTCTGCTTATGTGACTTGCCGGGAGGTCTTGTTTTTGGTTTTAGAGTGATTTGGGACACGTAGTCTCTAAAAATGGAAGCTTAAGTCTTAGGATTGTGACCGTAGTCGGAATTGTATGAAGACGACTCCTGAATAGAGTTTTGTTGGTTTCGTTAGCTCCGGACTGTGAATTTGAGGTATGTTGCTCATTTAGGCTCGAATTGGCGAAAGTTAAATTTTTGGAGATTTTGACCGGTAGTGAACTTTTGATATAGGGGTCGGATTTCGATTTCGGAAGTTGGAGTAGATCCGTAATGTTGAATACGACTTGTGTGCAAAATTTGAGGTCAATCGGACTTAGTTTGATAGGTTTCGGCATTGGTTGTAGAAATTTGAAGTTTCAAGTTCATTAAGTTTGGATTGGAGGGTGATTCATGTTTTTGTTATTGTTTGACGTATTTTGAGGGCTCGACTAAGTTCGTATGGTGTTTTAGAACTTGTTGGTATATTTGGTTGAGGTCCCGGGGCCTCGGGTGTGTTTCGGATGCTTAACGGATTGAATTTGGACTTAGGCAAATGGCTCAAGCTTCTGGTTTTTGGTATTTTCACACCTGTGGTGGGGAGACCGCAGAAGCGGAGTTGGGAGGTTTGGTCAGGGGTTGCAGGTGCGTGGAAAATGTCGCATATGCAATGTCCGCAGATGCACTAGAGGAACCGCAAGTGTGAAGAGAGACCGCAGAAGCGGACAAGATTCTGCAGGCGCACGCTCGCAGGTGCGGCCCCTTCATCGCAGGTGCGTAGGCAGAGGGGTGTAAGTGGTTTGCGCAGAAGCGCTCATTTTTTCGCACAAACAGACGCGCAGGTGCGAGCCTAGGCTCCGCAGGTACGGAAATACGTGAGCAGAACCTACTTAAGCGAGACTTCGAGATTTTGGCCATTTTCATCATTTTGAGCTCGGGCTTTGCGATTTCTTGAGAGCATTTTCGAGGGATTTCACGAGGTAAGTCCCTTGTGCTTATTTTTGATCAATAATCTTGCTTCCCCGTTTATTTTTCCACCTACTTAGTATGTATTTAAGGTGGAATTTGGGAGTTTGAGGCTAGGGATTTGAAGAGTTTGATTTTGGGTTTTGAGTGGTCATTTGAGGTCGGATTTTAATAAATTTGGTATGGTTGTACTCGTGAGTGAATGGGCTTTCGTATTTTATAATTTTTGCCCAATTCCGAGACGTGGTCCTGGGTCGACTTTTTAGGACGGATTTCGGAAATTTTGTTAAAGTCTTGATTTCATTAATTAGATTAGTCTATTATAGTTGTATTTATGATATGTAATTATTTTTGGCTAGATTTGGGCCATTCGGAGTCGGATAATCAAGGAAAGGGCATTCTTACTAATTGATTGAGCTTGGTTTGAGGTAAGTGGCTTGCCTAACCTTGTGTGGGGGAAATCCTCTTAGGATTTGGTACTGTTGTGATATGCGAGAGTCGTGTATGTGAGGTGACGAGTACGTACATGGGCTATTTGTTGTAAAACCTGATTTATTTTACTGAGTAGTAATCTGTTTTTTCTTTAATTTGAGTTATACCGTTTAAATGAGTATTAGTCTGTTTTCATTCTTAATTGAGCTATTCCAATGTGTATAGTTATCCTGTTTAGTCTAATATCGCATGTCTACATGCTTTAATAGCTTATTCGAACTACGTGAAGCATGCCTAGTTGATTTCCTATTTTTCCTTATTCTTTACCAGTATAACTGTAGAAATCTTGATGTTAACTATGGTATTTATCGGTTTGAGCTGTGTGTTTACTTTGAGACTACGAGGCGGTTCCTCGGGAGTTCTCCCTGCATATTTACTTTGAGACTACGAGGCTGTTCCTCGGGAGTTCTCCCTGCACATTTACTTTTGAGACTATGAGACGGTTCCTCGGGAGTTCTCCCTGTACATTTACTTTTAAGACTACGAGGAGGTTCCTCGGGAGTTCTCCCTGCACATTTACTTTTGAGACTACGAAATGGTTTCTCGGGTGTTCTCCCTGCATATTTACTTTTGGGACTACGAGACGGTATCTCGGGAGAACCCCTATCGAGTATTTACTTTTGGGACTATGAGACGGTATCTCGGGAGCGCCCCTGTTGTTATCACATTACTTGTGTGTTGTTATTTCTCTGTGAATTCTTTCTGTTAAATTCTCTATTTTACTTCATTTTTATTATATCATCTGTCTTGTTATTATATCCCAGTAGGGCCCGGACCTGAACTCGTCACTCCTCTATCGAGGTTAGGCTTGGCACTTACTAGGTACCGTTGTGGCGTACTCATGCTACTCTTATGGACATGTTTTGTGTGCATATCCAGGTATTTCTTATCACCCTCGCTATTAGCTAAGAGTGCTTGCTGTTGTACGGAGACTTCAAGGTACATTTGCCGCGTTCGCAGACCTCAGAGTCCCCCTCTATTCTCTCCTATGTCATTTACCTTCCGTACTTCTTTTGTTAGACTCTGGTGTATAGAGATACTAGTTTCCTTCTGTAACTTGTGACTTATGATGTTTCGGGTGTTGGGAAGACTGTATATTTATAGAGTATTGGTTATTGTACATGTCGAGAGGCATTGTTACTAGTTATTCAATTATCCACTATTGTTAGTTGCCAAGTTTTACTTTCGTTTGTTATTTTACGCAATTTGTTAGGCTTACCTAGTCGTAGAAACTAGGTGCCGTCACGACGTTATACGCATGGAGTTTTAGTCGTGACATATTTGCCGCGTATTGATGATTTATTTGACCAGCTTCAGGGAGCGAGGGTATTCTCCAAAATTGATTTGAGATCCGGGTATCACCAGTTGAAAATTCGGGATTCGGATATTCTAAAGACGACATTCAGGACCCGTTATGGTCACTATGAATTTATCGTGATGTCTTTTGGGCTGACCAACGCCCCAGCAGCATTTATGCACTTTATGAATAGTGTATTCCAGCCATATCTTGATTCATTTGTCATAGTATTTATTGATGATATTCCGGTGTACTCACGCAGCCAGGAGGAGCATTCACAACACTTGGGGTATTGTATTACATAGGCTGAGAGAGGAGAGATTGTACGCTAAATTCTCTCTAAGTGTGAGTTCTGCATAGTTCGGTGGCATTCTTGGGGCACATAGTGTCCAGTGAAGGAATTAAGGTGGATCCGAAGAAGATAGAGGCAGTTCAGAGTTGGCCCAGTCCATCTTCAGCTACTGAGATTTAGAGTTTTCTCGGCTTGGCCGGGTATTATCGTCACTTTGTGGAGGGTTTCTCGTCTATTGCATCTCCTTTTACTAAATTGACTCAGAAAGGTGCTCCATTCAGGTGGTCGGATGAATATGAAGAGAGATTTTAGAAGATCAAGACTGCCTTGACCACAAATCCAGTTCTAGTTTTTCCTTCAGCTTCAAGCTCTTATACAGTGTATTGTGATGTTTCTCGGATTGGTATTGGGTGTGTCTTGATATAGGAGGGTAGAGTGATTGATTATGCTTCGCGGTAGTTGAAGCCCATGAAAGGAACTACCATGTTCATGATTTTGAATTGACAGTCATTGTTCATGCATTGAAGATTTGGAGACATTATCTCTATGGTGTGTCTTGCGAGGTATTTACAGATCATCAGAGTCTCCAGCACTTATTCAAATAGAAAGATCTAAATCTGAGGCAGTGAAGATGGTTGGAGCTGCTAAAGGACTATGATATCACTATTCTGTATCATCCATGAAAGGCCAATGTGGTGGTCGAAGCCTTGAGTAGAAAGTCAATGAGTGTGGATAGCCTTGCATTCATTCCTGTTGGTGAAAGGACTTTTGTAGTTGATGCTCAGACCTTGGCCAATCAATTCGTAAGATTAGATGTTTCGGAGCCCAGCAGGGTTCTAGCTTGTGTGGCTTCTCGGTCTTCCTTATATGACCGCATCAGAGAGCGCCAGCATGATGATCCCCATTTGCTTGTCCTGAAGGACACAGTTCAGCACGGTGATGCCAAAGATGTTACTATTAGAGATGATGGGATATTTAGGATGCAGGATCGTATTTGTGTGCCAAATATAGATAGGCTGCGTGAATTGATTCTTAAAGAAGCCCACAATTCGCGGTATTCCATTCATATGGATGCCGCTTAGATGTACGAGGACTTGAGGCAGCACTATTGGTAGAGAAGAATGAAGAAAGATATAGTGGGGTTTGTAGCTTGGTGTTTAAATTGTCAGCAGGTGAAGCACGAGCATCAGAGACCGGGCGGATTGCTGTAGAAGCTTGAAATTACGGAGTGGAAATGGGAGCGTATTACCATGGACTTCGTAGTTGGACTCCCACGAACTTTGAGGAAGTTTGATGTTGTTTGGGTGATAGTAGATCGGCTGACCAAGTCCGCACATTTTATTCCAGTCGGTACTACTTATTCTTCGGAGCGGTTGGCTGAGATTTATATTCGCGAGATTGTTCGCTTACACGGTGTGCCAGTGTCCATCATATCACATCGGGGCACGCGATTTACACCACAGTTTTGGAGAGCAGTGCAGCGAGAATTGGGCACACAGGTTCAGTTGAGTACAACATTTCACCCTCAGATGGACGGACAGTCTGAGCGCACTATTCAGATATTGGAGGATATGCTACGCGCTTGTGTCATTGATTTTGGAGGTTCTTGGGATCAATTTCTGCCACTAGCAGAGTTTGCCTACAACAACAGCTACTAGTCGAGCATTCAGATTGTTCTGTATGAGGCTTTATATGGGACACGGTATCGGTCTCCGCTGGGTTGGTTTGAACCGGGTGAGGCTAGGCTATTAGGTACTAATTTAGTTCAGGATGCTTTGGAGAAGGTTTAAGTGATTCAGGATCGACTTCGTACGGCGTAGTCTAGACATAAGAGTTATGCTAACTGGAAGGTTCGCGATGTTGCTTACATGGTAGGAGAGAAGGTACTACTCCGAGTTTCGCCTATGAAGGGCGTTATGAGATTCGGAAAGTAGGGCAAGTTGAGTCCTAGGTATATTGGGCCTTTAGAAATACTTAAGAAGATTGGAGATATGGCTTATGGACTTGCATTGTCGCCTAGTCTATCGGGTGTTCATCCAGTGTTTCATGTATCTATGCTCTAGAAGTATGTCGGAGATCCGTCTCATGTTTTGGATTTCAGTACGGTTCAGTTAGATGGTAATTTGACTTATGATGTAGAGCAGGTGGCCATTTTGGACCGGCAAGTTCGAAAGTTTAGATTAAAGAACATAGCTTCAGTGAAAGTGCAGTGGATAGGACAGCCAGTCAGAGAAGTTACTTGGGAGACTGAGCGAAAGATGCGGAGCAAATATCCACACTTATTTGAGACTCCAAGTATAATTCTAAACTTGTTCGAGGATGAACGTTTGTTTAAGAGGGGGAGAATGTAATGATTCAGCCGGTCATTTTGAGTATTACGGCCTCGTTCCCCCATTTACTACTCAATGTATGCTTTACAATTGCTATGTGCTTGTCGGAGTAATGGGTTCGGCTCCGGTAAGGTTTTGGAATGAATTGGAACACTTAGTTCCAAGGGTTAAAGCATAAGTTAAAATAGTTAACCAGATGTTGACTATGTGTAAACGACCTCACAATAGAATTTTGATGATTTCAATAGCTGCGTATGGTGATTTTGTACTTAGGAGCGTGCCCGAAAAATTATTTGAAAGTCCGTAGTTAAATTATGCTTGAAATGGCTAAAATAAAAATTTTAAGTTTAGAAATTTGACTGGGGAGTTGACTTTTTTATATCAGGGTCGGAATCCAATTCTGGAAATTTGGAATAGGTCTGTTATTTATTTATGACTTGTGTGCAAAATTTGAGGTCAATTAGACTTGATTTGATAAGTTTCGGCATCAAATGTAGAAGTTGGAACTATTTAGTTTCATTAAGCTTGAATTGGGGTATGATTCATGATTTTAGCATTATTTGATGTGAACACGACTAAGTTCGTATGATATTTAGGACTTGTTGGTGTATTTGGTTGAGGTCTCGGGGGCCTTGGGTGAGTTTCGGATGGTTAACGGATCAAATTTGGACTTAGAACAATTGAAACTTGTTGCTGCCTACTGATGCAATCACACTTGCGAAAATTGGCTTGAATGTGCGAGCTCGCAGAAGCGAGCTTGGTTGCGCAGAAGCAGAATTAGCTTGGCAAGGGTAGAGGTCATAGGTGTGCATGCAAGATCGCATAAGCGGACTCGCACCTGCGACGAGTTGATCGCAGAAGCGGAAGTGAGAGGAGAGGGGCCTCATCGCATTAGCGGTTTGGGTTCCGCAAATGCAAGGCCGCAGAAGCGGACCTCTTAACCACAAAAGTGAATGAAACCGCAGAAGCGGGGAGGACCTCACATCTGCGAGATCGCAGATGCGGTTAAATACTCCGCAGAAGCAGAAACGCTGGGCAGGCTACAAAAACAGAAGGGTCTGACATTTTTGTCATTTTGGACATTCCAAACACGGTTTTGGGGCGATTTTCAGAGAGAATTCACGGTAAAACTTGAGATAAGTCACTTGTGATCATTGTTAGTCAATAATATTTAATTATTATTGAATATTTCGACTAGATTACATGTTTTTTTATGTGAAATTAGAGGATTTAGGTCTAGTGATTTGAAAATGAGAGTTGAGGATTTGAAGGTCGAGTTGACGTCGGAAATTGGTAAATTTGGTATGGTTGGACTCGTGGTTGAATGGGCATTCATATTTTGTAACTTTCATCGGGTTCCTAGGCGTTTTTTGAGTGCAATTTCGGATTTTGTTGGAAACTTAGTATTTTTATATAGAATTAATTAATATAATTTGTATTGACTGAATCAAATTAATTGTGATTAGATTCGAGGTTCGGAGGCCGATTCGCGAGGCAAAGGCATAGCAGAATAAAGAATTTCACGGTTTGAGGTAAGTAACCATTCTAAATTTAGTCCATAGGGTATGAAACCCCAGATTATGTGTCATGTGATTGGGTTTGAGGTGGCGCGTATGCTAGGTGACGGGCGTGTGGGCGTACACCGTAGGAATTTTGACTTGGTCAAATTCTATGGAACTGTGTAGTTGAATAATCTGTTGTTATCTGTACATTCTCCAAGTATTAGAGAAACTGAACCATAAATCATGTTAGAAATCATGTTTAGGCTATGTGTTGGCACTGTAGGGACCCACAAAAATCATGTACATGTTGACTTATCTGCTAAATTACTGTTTTTTACTCAGTCATAGTTTATTTGCATATCATATCCTAGTCTTTATTGTTCCTTGTTGATACATTGCATTATTTCTGTTTGGGCTGATTTTCATGATTAATGAGAGCCCGAGAGACTGGAGAGATTGATGACTGAGTAGGGCAGAGGGCCTGATTGTGAGATATTTATACTATGGCATGTGAGTTGTCCGTACAGCATGTGAGTTATCCGTGCGGATCCAGATATTTATACTATGGCACGTGAGTTGTCCGTGCGGATCCAGATATTTATACTATGGCACGTGAGTTGTCCGTGCGGATCCAGAGATTATACTATAGCATGTGAGTTATTCGTGCGGATACATATATTGATACTATTGGCACGTGAGTTGTCCATGCGAATTATAGCTCTTGGGCTGAAGGAGCCCCTCTGGAGTCCGTACACACCCTAGTGAGCGCAGGTACCTACTGGGTGCGAGTGCCGAGTGTAAAGTGATTGTGAGGTTGGAGTGACTATTGCACTGAGAGGATACATTGATTTCATTATTATATACTTTAGTTGGCATATATCACTGTTTTGGAAATTTCTGAGAGATATTATCTTCTGTTTCAGCTGAACTTGATATGAAATTACTGTCTGGACCTTAATTGTTGAACTTGCAAGCATGCCTACTTTCTTATGTTGGAATTTACTATAATTGGACTTACATGAGAAGCTCATCACTACTTTCAGTTCTTTATTTAGGATTGTTACTTGCTGAGTTAGTTGTACTCATACTACACCCTGCACCTCGTGTGCAGATTTATGTACTTCCGTGCACGGTGGTTGTTAGTTTCTCAGAGCTTTATCTGTTGGAGATTATCGAGGTAGCTGCTTGACATCCGCAGACCTTGACTCTCTTTCCTTTCAGTTTTTGTACTGTTTTATATTTTTAGATAGTATTTTTATCAGTCATACTTTGTTATCATTTAGATGCTCATATACTCAGTGACACCGGGTTTTAGGAGTGTATTTATATTAGTATGTGTGGGTTTTTCTATTAAATTTAAATATTATGTTTTCAATCTTAAAAGAAATTATGGTTTATTGTGGTTGTCGGCTTGCCTAGTATCGAGATAGGCGTCATCACGACATACAAATTTTGGGTCGTGACAGCTACAAGGACAAGGACTAGCCTACAATTTCACCCTGGGGAAGTCAACCGGTCACCCTAATCATCCAAAACTATGCGCACCTGGCGAGGGTAACGGAGGAGGCCCTAAATAGGGGATTGGCAGCCTTTGGCCCAAGCCTCTGGCGGGCGATGACTCTCAACGGCAATATGCAACCCAATCTAGACCCACCGCTGATCAACAACTTCATCTCCTAAGCTTTCCAATCAGTCCCCTTCTTCCTAAACCCAGTAGCAGAGGACCCAACAAGGTCTCCAATCTTTGTGATTATTGAGCCCCAATCCCAACAAACTCCATCATGTTCTGCTCTAGTCGAGAAGAGTCAGTCGCCGCCTTTAGAGAACATCACAAGGAAGATCAACAGAGCCATGGAGCTCTTGAAAGGGAAAATCCTTTGGAAATGGAGACAGCAAGTTATGAACCTCTACGCATGGACTCCCTCCTACTGGACTCAGTCAGGGCGATGGAGTTCAGTGTGGAGAACAACAAAATACTTGTACTCTTATGTCCCAGGACCCTGACCAAATATGGACTGAGTCTGGTCTTCCACCACAGTCAATGTGTGACCAACCTGCTTCTGAATCTAACCCTAGTACTGAGTATAAGAAACATGAACCAAAAGAAACAAATGACGCCTCCCCGGGGGATGGAGAAGGCCCATAGAAACCAGTCCCCCACCTGCCAACCACCTCTAATGAATTACATCATATGGAATATTAGGGGTAGAAATAATACAGAGTTAAGGAGACACTGCCTTGACATGGTCCAGCTACACAAACCAGCATTATTGGTACTGTTAGAAACAAAGATGGCTGAACATAAGAAGCTGAATGAGGATTTGCATTTTGACATGCTCATCCAGTCTCCGGCAGTGGGATTGTTATGATGTGGAAGGCAGATTGTATGCAAGTTGATGAGGTATCCACTACCCCTCAAGGCATCCATGCCATAGTGAAGGTATTTCCATCACATACTCCCTAATTAATTTTAGCCATTTATGCCAGCACCATATTAGCTGATAGGAAATTGTTATGGGATAATTTAGTTACTATCTCTAAAAGCAATACTGGAAATTGGTTTGTATTTGGAGACTTCAATGAAGTCTTAAAGGCTAGGGATAAGTTTGGGGGCAACCCCATTAACCGAAAACATAGCAACCTTTTTTGGAACTGCCTTAATGAAGGCAAGTTAGTTGACTTAGGATACAAAGGCAATAAATACATTTTGGCCAACAAAAGATACAAAAATAGGAACAGTCTAATTTTAGAAAAGATAAATAGATGTTTTGCTAATGACTCTTGGATTTCTCAGTACCCTGAGTCTAGTGTAAACCATCTCTTTAGGACCCACTCAGACCACTACCCTGTCCAAATAATGCTAAAGGGAGAGCTACTACCAATAATACTAATAGGCCATTCAGGTTTGAATCAATGTGGACTAGCCACTCATCCTTTCCTAGTATCATCAATGAGGCCTTTACCCCAAACTCCCCTTTAATCCAATTAACCAACACCTTCAAAAAACTAGGGACCTAGTGGAACAGGCATACCTTTGGTAATATCTTTCACAAAAAGAGAAGGATCCTAGCCAAGATTGCTGGAATCCAAAAATCTCTCAACTACCAATTTAGCAACTTCCTGCTGAATCTAGAAAGTAGCATGAATAGAGAACTGGACTATATCCTCAAGAACGAGGAAGACTTTTGGAAACTCAAATGAAGGGTCAGATGGCTAATTGAAGGTGATGCCAACACCAGGTTTTTTCATACCTCCACCCCCAATATGAGAAGGATGGACATGATCTTGTCCCTCAAAGATGACATTGGTAACTAGTTCTATGACCAAGGAGACATCAAGATCTCCATAATGCATTTCTTTAGGAGCCTTTATACTTTCTCCCCCATACAAGCCCACATTCCCACTACTAGTCATTTGGATATGACCCACACTCTCTCAAACTGCTAAAGAGATAGCTTGGATAGGGCCCTAGAGGATAGTGAAATCAAACTGGCTATTTTCTTCTTTAAACTTTTTAAGGCTCCTAGTCCTAACGGGCTTCACCCTTTCTTTTACCAAAGATACTGGGGCATTGTGGGGAAGTCAGTGATTAACTTTTGTAAGTCATGTTTTGACACACACTCCATGGATGAAACCATAAACCAAACCCTACTTTGCCTCATCCCCAAGTTACCCCAAGCCACAATGCTCAAGAACTTTAGACCAATAGGGCTTTGTAATACCATATACAATACCACCACAAAGGTCATTGTTAACAGAATCAAGCCTCTCATCCATGCCATAATTAGCCCTAGCCAGAAAAATTCTTATCCAACAAAAGGGCCTCAAACAATTCCATTATTGTCTAAGAATACATCATTCACTTTGGGAAAATGAAAGGGAATGAGGCCCACATGATCCTCAAAATTGACTTAGAAAAAGTCTTTGGCGGACTGGAGTGGTCTTTCGTTAGAGACACTCTACATGCCATCAACTTCGCACATAGGCTAACTAAGTTAATCATATCTTGCATTAGCTCATCAAACATCTCCATCCTAGTTAATGGTGGAAAGACTGACACTTTCCAGCCTTATAGGGGAATTAGGTAAGGGGAACCCATCCTTCTTACCTATTCATTATGTATATGGAAAGGCTCTCCAGGATCATTGATAGGACTGTTCAGGATAAGCAATGGATCCCAATCAGTATTAGGAGGTCTGGTCCAAAGATATCCTGCCTATTATTTGTTGATGGCCTTACCCTGTTTGCAAAGGCAAATACCAGAAACTGCAACACAATATACTCTATCCTGCAGTCTTTTAATGAAACCTCTGGTCAAAAACTCAATCTTCCTAAGTCTAAGGTGCACTTCCCCTCTAACATAAAGCCCGACATAATGAAGAACCTTACTCATACCATTTGCATTCAAGCTACTACATCTTTTAGTAGGTACCTTAGTTTTCTAATATTCTATGAGAGACCCTCAAATAATGACTTCCAGTTCATACTAGACAATATGCAATCCAAGCTATCTGGATGGAAAACAAATTGCCTAAATATGACTGGAAAAATCATTCTGGCCAAAGCCTCTTTTAACAGCATCCCAAGCCATGTCATGCAATACATCAAGCTGTCCACCAAGACTACCAACCAAATTGATAGAATCCAAAGGAATTTTATCTGGGGTACTACACCAAATAAGAAGAAAATGCACCTGGTTAACTGGGACAAAGTCACTAGTCAAAACTCTCATGGTGGGTTAGGATTACAGAAAACTGAATGCAAGAATAAAGCCTCCCATGCTAGGCTGGCCTGGAGGATTTACCATAACACCTCTAGTATGTGGGCTAGAGTCCTAATCTCAAAACATTATAACTGGAACTATACCCTCAAGAAGCCCAAATCCCCAATTTGGCAATGTATCCTCAAAGGTAGGGATACTTACAATAAGGCTCGTAGATGAATTGTCCACAAAGGGAACATGATAAGCTTCATTAGTGATGCCTGGATTCCAAATCACCTAACCATTAGGGACATGATTGAGGGTCCACTCACCCCAAATGACATTTCTACCAAAGTGGACATTATCTACAGTTCAAAAAATTGGGATATCTCACCCATCTCCATGAACCTTCATGAGGACATCACTAATCTAATCAAATTAACATTCATCCCTACTAATTCTACCAAATAAGACATGCTAATTTGGGGTCTCACTCCAAGTGGGTCCTTTACCACCAAATCAGCATATACCTTCCTTAGCAACACCAATAATATTCTGATGAATGAGGAAGAGGGTAACTTCAGTTGGATATGGAAGTTAAAAGTCCCAAACAAAATAAAAACTTTCATCTGGCTGCTTATACAGGACATGCTCCCTACTGGAGCTTTCCTACACAGAATTGGATTCAATTGCAACCTTGCATGCTGTTTTTGCCCAACCATCCCTGAAACTAACGACCGCATCTTTTTTGAATGCCCCAATGCAACCCAGTTCTGGCATGACCTAATATCCAAAGGAACTACTGAAATCCAGCAATTGAATCATAACTTTACAGCCCAGTTATGGCCTATCACTTGGAACAAGCTAAGAAAACTGTCCTTTAACAACATTACCTCTTGGGAAATCATCCTTCTGTTCTGCTTCTAGCATATTTGGCTAGCTAGAAACCATAATCTTTTTAATAAAAAGAAAGATACAATCTCTGCTAACAACACCATTGCCAAATCAATTGAGTACTATACATTGGCCCAAAGAGATGATTAGGAAGCTCTTTCCTACCATAGTCAAATGGGAGCCCCCCGTGAAGGGGCACTATAAACTCAACATTGATGGGACAACTAAGGGCAACCCAGGCATTAGGGGAATTGGTGGGGCCTTTCGGACTCATAATGGGGATTGGATTCTGGGTATATGGAAAACATGCCACACACCACCAACATAATGGCAAATTTAAAAGATTTGCTAAAGGGCCTCCAAATTGCCGAACAAAATAGATGATTACCTCTAGAAATAGTTACAGACTCGGCAAAGGTAATAAGAATGCGACTCACATGCAATATAATTTATGATCCTATTATATGTGAATGCAAGTTGTTGATCCAAAGGATGGGCAGTGTAGTGGTGAGGCACAATTATACGGAGCAGAATAGAGTGGCTAATGCACTCGCAAAGGAAGCAGCAAAATCAAAAAAATTGGGAAGAGCTACCATGCTAGTAATTCCTCCGGTGTTTGCAAATGATGTATTCTGGGCAAACATCCTAGGAATTGAAGTAATTAGACACTTTTTGGTATGTAATATTGATACACTAGACCAAAACTTGTCCGTTTTAGGGGGATTACAGTACCCCCATCTAACCAGTACTCTGTAACGTAGTTGTTAATATATATAATTTCCCTTTGACAAATAAAAGGTGTTTGGACATAAAAATTATAATTTTTGAAAATAGTAGTATTCGGAGTTAAGTTAAAAAAATAATACTATTTAAAATTTAAAATAATGTTTGGATATGCATTTCACTTTAAAAAATATTGCACTTTTGTGAGTGAAAAAAACATTCCAAAAAAATTGAAAAAGTTTGAAAAATCTCCAATAATACAGTTTTTCATGGACAAACACGTTTTAAAAAAACTCTGAAAAAAGAAAAAAAGTCTATGACACACGGGTCCTTATTTACCCATAATATTAAATTTAATTACAAGTTAATATATAATTTATCATTTATATAAAAAAGTAATATATTAGACCTCAACCTTCCCCATTTTCTTGTCTTTGCTATTTGTTTTCAAATTTCTATTGCTTCATCACTTTGTTGCCGCTTCAAATTAAAATCTTTCCACAAAAAAATAGATTGGATATTCCAAAGTAGTTATAAAATATAAAGCACTAATTTTTCCAAACTAATATAAAATTAATAGCGGTATCCATTTAAACAATTCAATGCACCCTTTGAATTTTCATTTCCAGTAAAGACCTTCAAAACCGTCTCCAATATTTGCTAATTTGGATGCCGATTTAGTTTAAAGGCCAACAAAACGTGAAGACATGAGTCTAAACTCTATTGACAGCCATTAAAAAATTTCGTAACTATAAATTCAAAAATTAAATTTTGTCAAATTGTTGTTTGTTTGGACTGGGTGTTGTTGAAAATGATTGGGAATATCCTTTGAAGTTTACATCTCGTTTTTTAGATAATTTGGTGAAGATTCGAGGTGGTTTTGGTTGAAATTTCAAATTGAAACTCGAATAAGTAGACGTAAATAAATTGTATATATTTTAAATGTTGGGTATAGAAACGGCTTACAAAACATGTGCAACTAACATAATTGTATAAAAGTTATATCTAAATTGTATATAAATTATAGTTTTTACCGGATTCAGTACAAAAAAATTATATGTAAGTAGTAGATAAATCATAGATTTTGACCGAATTTGTATATATTTTATACAACTTTAGTTACATTCTATAAATAGGAATACATAAACCGAGTAAATAAGTTTAAATTTTTGTATATATATGAAAAAGTCTATAATCTATGGGTAATACTAATTACAGGGAAGATGTATTTACCAAGTTAACTGATTTTTGTACATAGGATTTAATAAATTGGTGTATTATACTGATTACTTTTATTTTTAAAAAAATACCAAGTTAGCTGATTTTCATTCATAGGATTTAATAAATTGGTGTATTATACTGATAATTATTTTTTAATAAAATACCAAATTATTCTTTACTTCTTATTATAGAGACTTATGTGTCATCATCATACTTCAGTACTATATTATAAACATTAGATCAAAAGTTGAATGTGAAATACCAAAATAACCCTATACTATTATTGGATTTTTATGCCCTTAAAAGTAATTTTAATAATACCTTCAATATTAATAACAAAAGTTAGTTTTGTAACATTAAATTTGACTTGGGAATTATCAAAGAATTTAGTAAGGTAGATGTACCAGAATTCTTCATTTTACAAAGCTAAGCTCTTTAACTTCGGCGTATAATAAATTTTTTGAGCTAACATTTACAGTTCTTATATTTTATCTTCTCCTTTTATTTTTCTTAGCTTAAATATTCAGATTATTATGATTTCTAAGTGCAATCTTTTTCTTATAAATACAAATCATGATTCAAAACATTTTACCATCCATGTACAAAACGATATAATTTTTTACTAATTATATGGGATAGACGCGCAAAAACGTACCCAAGAATTAATAAATTTAATTTTATTGAGCAATAGGTTTTACACCATTAGTGTATAAAATATATTCAGCATCTTTGAAACTTAATAGAAAGCATTTGAAGGTGACAATGGCCAAAGAGAAACGAGAAATAAAAAGGTATAGTTAGAAAGAAATTTGCTCGACGGAACTACATCAGCACAATGAGATATTTTGTTCCGGGATCCTATCACGATCAAGTTAATTATGTGAAAAGCAAATTGTTTCCGAAAAACAAGACTTGGTATTTCTAAACTATTAGCCAAAATCACAAAAGCGCGCCACCGTAGTTCCCATTTGATACAATTTAGACTATTTTTATAAATAAAAAGAATACTCTACTTACGATGAATATTTTACATATTTCTTATTGGTAAATGGCTGGTGATAAAAGCTACGAATACATGGTAGCAGCAAATCTGTTAAGGATGAAGCAATGCCGCATTACTGCTGTTAGATCAATGGGACTGATGGAAAATCATGTTTCGATCAAAATAGCAACCAAATTTTCTATTTAGTTTATAGGAAGTTTTTCTTTCGCTTTTTTCCCTAAAGGCACTACACTCATGAACAAACGAGATATTTTGAAAGAAAAGAACAAAATGTTACTGTGTATATAAGAGACATCCCAAAAAGACAAAATGGGATACCCGAGCAATAAGAGCTTATCAACACTTTCAACAATGAAAACCGAATAGACAAACACAATTATTTACTTCAAACACACAACAAACAATCCACAACACAGTAAACAGATAAAAACTGTTTCAAAGAACTCCAGATCATATCCTGGAGCTCCTCACAGAACTAAACAGCTAGTTATGAACCATAAAGGTAAAATCAGAAGGTTCCTTAGTTGGAAGCCACATGCTGAGTGCTGAACACCTTAGAAATCTTGCCAGTAGGTACCAATGGAAGATATGATGCAACCTTGTACCCTTTCTCTGCAGATTGCTGGACAATCTCATTGTACTTCCCAGAATAGTAAGCAGCTGTTGGAGCAACTGCTTGAGTAACTTTAGGAACGACGGGAAGTCGGTTAAGAGAGAGCCAAGCTGAAGCTGCATATTGCTCGGCCATTGGTTCGTACTTGGTGTAAAGTCCCTTGGCAGCAGGCTCGTACTTGGCATAGACTGTTTTTGCAAGTCCTGATGCAGCTCCTATCACACCAGCACTTTTGACATCGGCTGCCACGGAGCGAGCTGCTGCAGGAGCCTGCTTGACCATAGGGGGAACACGAGTCTCAATCTTACGAACAGACTCATCAACCTGCAAAATGTTTGTCAAATTCATGTGAATCACATATATCAACAAGGTACGAATTATCAAAGCTACAATCCAATCAAATAGTAAGCAATATCCGATGAAAGAGGTAGAGCAAATCAATATGATTGTATTAACAAACTAGAACGTTTTAAAGAACTGTAGGATCAATTGACAAATAAAATTTAACTACAAGAAATATGACTACCAAATTTTATAGTGCCAGTTGGCACTGTGTTTCAATCACATACTATTTTCACAAAAGGTTCAGCTGTTACATATTTTATTCATCAGCCTAAAATTATTATCTCTTCATTGGCTGACCAACATTGAATTAGATACACACAATAGCCACAAGAATGATAAAAGGAGAAGCAATATGCACCCAACAGCCCTGGATTCTACATCAGTTCACCAAATAAGGAGATCATCCCCACTATGAAATCCCATAATCAATCCTATGCAACTAATAAGATATCCCAAACAGTTCATGTATGAACTAACTTTGTACCTAGTAGAAAAATGGGAAAATGACACGCTTTCAAAATAATAGCCGAAAAATATATATTTTTTGTATATATATATATTTTATATGTTATATACAAAAATTATACAATTTTTCGGCTACCGCGGGCTAAAAGTGAAAAAAGCCCCCAATAAATCTCACCACCACAAACACAGTGCATCAACATGTGAAAAACTTCCAATTTTCATTTAAAAACATTAAAAAAAAAAGAAAATATGCTAGTTCAGTTCTTCCATATGCACACATCAAACAAAGAAAACATTTAATTGTGTTTAACCTATCAAAGCATACCCAGCATGATTATTGTTGCATTTCATAACCTTCATGGAATAAAAAACAACTTATAAATTTATTGAGGAAAACTGATTCAATAACTGCAAAACAGATAAATTTTGAATTTATATTTCTAAAATGCGAATCTAGTATAGAGCAAGCAATCGATCCCATTTGAAAAAACAGTCAATGCATAGCGACATCATGAAGCTAATTAATCAATCCAAATAATGTATAATCCCAATTGTGATATCATAATAATACAAAAGTAGAATTTCTATCTCATAAAGTGGAATACAGTAATTAATCCAAATCCATGATAGGTAAAATGATAAAAATAAAATTCAAGTCAATTGTGCAAGGAAATATACCTTACGGTCAACAAACTTGAGGACCTCGACAGGGACATCATGAAATTTATCATAGACAGGGCCAACCACGGTCTTAACGGTGCCTTCGACGGTCTGAACACCGGGCTTCAGGGGACCAGAATTCTCTTTGGCGTAACCATACACCTTCGTTACATAGAGCGCCGCATGAATCATCGCCACTTGCAAAAATTCCAAATACTTCAATTTCTCTTCCTCAGTTTGAGCCTTCAATCACAAAATCAAACCAAAAACAAAAAAAAAAACAAATTAGACCAAAAAAGCAAAATTTCATCAAATATCGATATAAACAAGGAAACAAATGAATTAAAAAACCAATACGGAGGCATGAAATTGAAATTACCATCTCGGGTAGTTGAGGCTTAGGGTTTGATTCGGCCATGATATAAGATCAAAGTGATTCGGTATGAGCGAAGAGTGGGGAATTGGGAATGAATGCAAACGAGAAAAGTATGAAACGTTTATGCGTTTAGGTTTGGTGCGAGGGACTATATATATATATAGGGGGGGGGGGTCATACAGCGGCACGCATGTCAAGGAGAGTGGACGGGGAAGGTAACTTAACCGCGTGGCCAATGAGAAACCGACTTTTTATATGTTAGCATTTTATTTTCGACGTTATTGTGGGCAGAAGAGAGTGGACTTCGCTGACTACTTCCGGGCTAAGTTTTTTGTATTTAATTTTGTCCTATTTCACCGTCTTCTAGATTTCTAGCTAAAGAAATGCACTAGTATCTTGAGTAATGACCTCAAATATTTACTTTCATAATATTTATTTAACAATTAATAACTATTGTTGCAAAATATGTTTTTTGATTTATTAAGGGCCAAAATTTAAATTGTTATTGAATTATATTGGTTCAGATTTAACGCACACCACAGTTTAGGGCAAATTTGACTTTACGTATTTGAACATTTTCCAAACTCTTACAACTTATTTGGATGGTTATTATATGCTTGTATGCTATTGTTACTATAAATATAATGTTTATTTTGATTATTACTTAAATTTATTATATTATATTATTAAATCTACCAATGCTACCTAATGATGAAAAGTTCCATTGCCGCTATACAGGGGCGGTTCTAAGGCTTTGGGTGGTTGTCACGCTCCAAACCCGGGGAGCGCGACCAACGCTCAACAGAGTGAACTCGTTCGAGCAAGCCTGCTAGATACTTTCTACCACAAACTCACTCATGGAATAAAAAGAGGTGACATATATTCATTGATTAGACAATAGGGAGATCATGAATACTGTCACGACCCAAAATCCCACCACATGCGTCGTGATGGCACCTAGTCTCTAAGACTAGGTAAGCCGATTTCTTTTACATTTTGAAGCCATTTTTTTTTTTGAATTAAAATCTAACGATGAAAATAATTACAATATACAACCTCCCAAGACTGGTAGTACTGAGTCACGAACTCTAACTTAATACATGGAATGATCACGAGGACCGAATATACAATACTGTTTGATTACAAATCAACAGTACAATGAAATGAAAAGACTCCAAGGGACTGCGACGACCAAGCAACTCTACCTTGAATCCTTACGATCCCGCTTTAACTCTGCTCAAGTCCGTTATCTTCAATACCTGACTCTGCACAAAAATGTGCAGAAGTGTAGTATGAGTACGCCACGGTCGGTACCCAGTAAATATCAAGACTAACTCAATGGAGTAGATACGAGGTACATTCAAGACACTCACTAGTCTAATAACATGTACAATATAATATACAAAATAATAAGAAACAAATAACAGTAGGGCAACATGAAACAACCAGTGATATGCACAGCAGACAAAGAATACAATTAATATCGCTCAATAATTAATATGTACAATTACACCCAATTAAATAAAGTCCTTCAAATAAATATCTTTCACATATAATTCTTCCAGATAACTCTCTTTCAAATATAATATTCTCAAATAATTATTTTTCAAATATAATTCCTCAAATAAATATCTTTCAAATACAATTCTTTCATATAATACTTTCTAAGTAAAAATCCTTCCAAATAAATATTTTGAATATAATTCTTTCAATAAATCTTTTCAAATATAATTTCCTCAAATAAATATCTTTCAAATACAATTCTTTCATATAATACTTTCTAAGTAAAAATCCTTCCAATTAAATATTTTGAATATAATTCTTTCAATTAAAAAGTCACCATGTGACACCTCATTTCATAATCATAAAAATACGGGTCTCAACCCATTTTCATATTTTTCATAAATGCGGGTCTCAGCCCATTTTCATATTTCCACGGCACCTAGTGCCCATAATTAAATAATCATATTTTTCCGGCACCTCGTGCCCTCATTTCATCTCACAACTGCACGGACAATTCACGTGCCAAATATCATCATTATTTACTCACGGCATCTCGTGCCCACATTTTAATTTATAATCCGCCTGGCAATAGCCACAGGTTCTCAATTTCAACATAAAACAAATTGTTATCAATTTACTATCAACAAGACCAATTGCACAAGGCATAAAAATAAACACAAGAAAAATCACAACATCACATAAAAATCATCAACACCACAACCCCACATCATCACATATCGTCCCTGACAATAGCCACCATTATCGCTCCTATTGCCACCCTTATCACTCCTATAGCCACCATTATCGCTCCGCCCATACATTATCAATAGCCACCCTTATCGCTCTTACTGCCACCCTTATCGCTCCTATAGCCACCCTTATCGCTCCGCCCAGACAATATTCCAACAACACAACAATAGTGAAATGCCACCCTTATAACCACATAATATCAACGGTGAAATGCCACCCTTATCTCTCCAAAATAACAACTCACACAACACAATAATTTACACGAAAAATTACTACAGCAATATAACAAAAATCAATTCATATCAAAATTTGCCCAATGACCACAACCAAATTCCAAAGCTATAACCAAGTCAATTAATTTTACAACAAATAGCCAAAAACTCCACACAATGCGTCCAACACCCAAAAATAATCAATAGAGATAGAAATTTCTCAACATAAAGCAAAGTCTTCATAAAAATTAAATTTTCAATAATTATATAAACACCTCTTCTTAAGCTCATTTAATTAATTATTTGCAGAGTGAAAAATCCAAAATAAAATTAAATTCAAATAATTATCAAACCAGCAAATTCACGGAATTACATAAATAATCAAGTAACAATCACATCAAATTGTCATATAAAAACAAATTCAACAATAAGTATTTAGGCATGGCAAACAGATGATTTAATAATTTTTCATAATTTCCCAATTTACTACACAATAATGCCTAAGACTTTAATTCAATGAATTTTGCATGTATAAGTCTGAGTACGTACTCGTCACCTCGCATACACGGCTTTTTTCACATTTCACAAATGGCACATAAAACTTAATGCCTAAGGGGTAATTTTCCCACTCGAGGTTAAGCAAGACACTTACCTCTTTGAAGTTATGCCGATATTTCAAAATCGCCTTCTTGCTTGAATTAACCTCCGGACAGCTCAAATCTATCCAAATTAATTGTATAACTTCATTAAAATTCATCGGAAATAATTCTGGATAATAATACGTCAACTTAAAAATTTTATTCCAAAAAGTCAACACGGAACTCGCCTCTCGGGACCCGACATAATTTTCATGAAATCCGAATACCCATTCCGATACGAGTTCAACCATACCAATTTTATTGAATTCCAATAACAACTCGACCTCCAAATCTTAAATTTTTTTTATGGAAGATTTTGTAAAAATCTTGATTTCTTCCATTTAAATTCGAACTAAATGAAGAATATAATCATAGATTCATGAAATATAATCACTTTAGGATATAAAATACTTACCCCAACCAAGCTCGTGAAAAATTCCTCCATAATCGCCCAAATCCGAGCTCCAAAAATTCCAAAACGAAATGCCAAAAATGACCATTTTTGTCCTTATGATTCTGCCCAGTTTCGCACATGCGGACTAATTTTCTCACCTGCGTGCTCGCTTTTGCGAGCGAAATCTCGCTTCTGCGAAGTCACTGCCCAGCCACAAAGCTCGCACCTGCGGAACCATTTCAGCTTCTGTGCTGATCGCAGGTGCGCAATATTTCCGCTACTGCGCTGCCTCGTTGCTTCTGCGTAGCAAATATCGCACCTGCGATTGCGCAGGTGCCGAAGGCTGTCCGCATCTGCGACCTTCCTCCAGCTCTGCCCAGCGAAATTTCGCTTCTGTGAAGTTACTGCCCAGCCATAAAGCTCGCACCTGCGGAACCATTTCCGCTTCTGCGCTGATCGCAGGTGCGTAGCATTTCCGCTTCTGCGGTGCCTCGTCGCTTCTGCGTAGCAAATATTGCACCTGCGATTGCGCAGGTGCGGAAGGCTGTCCGCATCTGCGACCTTCTTTCAGCTCTGCCCAACTCAACCAATTATACCAACATGTCCCAAAATATAATACGAACTTAGTCGAGACTTCAAACCACATCAAACAACGCCGGAATTATGAATCGCGCATCGAATCGAATTATAAGTTTTCAAATCTTTCAACTTATTTATTTTGTACCGAAACGTATCAAATCAATCCGGAATGACTTCAAATTTTGCACACAAGTCATAATTGATGTAATGGAGATATTCCCATTTTCGGAATCAAAATCCGACCTCGTTACCAAAATTTCACCCTTCGGTCGGACTTTTTCAAAATCTTATATTTTCTAACTTTCGCCAAAATATGTCGAATTGTCCTACGGACTTCCAAATCCAAATCTGAACATACGCCTAAGTTCGAAATCATCATACGAAGCTATTTCCATCATCAAAATTCCATTCCTGGGTCGTTTTCTCAAAAGTCAACTCTCCGGTCAACTCTTTCCATTTAAGCTTCTAAATAAGAATTGTTCTTTTAATTAAATTCCGAAAATCAAACTCGACCACACTCACGGGTCATAATACATATTACGAAACTTCTCGAGACCTTAAGCCACTGAATGGGGCGTAAATTCTTAAAATGACAAGTCGGGTCATTACATTCTCCACCTCTTAAACAAACGTTCGTCCTCGAACATTCTAAGAATTATTTTGGGGTTACCAAATTGATGATTTTACTTTTACACATATACTCACGGTTGATTCCACACTACCGCATTTGAGATAAGCGTGACAATATCATCTCATTTGAGTTTATTTCTTTTACCCATATTTGTAAACTTTAAGATCAATTTCTTACACTCCAACATTTCAAAAGGTCTGATTTTTTACAACAACACACGGTATTAGTCTCAACTAGTTATAGCAACTCGTGCCTACACACACATCAATTTTCTTGATAGTGTTGAAGTACTTTAATTTTTTTTGAGGTGTTTCATTCTTCCCTTCTTAGGGTCATTCGCCCTCAAACACATAACATAACTTATCTCTTCCTTTGCAAATCTCAATCCTCCAAATTTTACTAACTCCCAAATTTTTTATTTTTTATTTTTTTAGAAATTTCGGCAGAGTCTCCCCTGTAATTAGGCCTAACCACCTGCCAGAGTAACACCAAAACAACTCCTAACAACACATCCACAATGTATATATCAATAACACAATCTCAGCGTTACAAATACTGCATTATCATAATGATATCAGGACATGAAGCACATCACATGTATGCTCATCACCACATCTCTGGTCTTAAAAGTTGTTCATAATTAATTCCAGCATCATCAATTAATCTCATATTAACCATCACCTCATTTCGAATTTTCACAATACTGGCAACAGAATGTGAGGCATGAAGACCTCATGATTACTGACTCGGATTAATGAGTCACATTTAATGCCACCTAGGCACTCATCTCATAGGTTAAAACTCAATGTTTACAGCACCAAAATGACTGAATATGCACAGAAAAATATACAAGAATTATCAAATAAGCCTAACAGGCATGACTCCCTATTAATACTATTGTACAATTAAATTTCACAAAGTAAAAATTTTAAACTCATAAATATTTCACCACAAGGACCTTGTCCTTACATAACTTCCATCGCGGCTTGCAGCCCGGGTTAAATATTTTACATCATGTAAAAATGTGAGGATCCCGTCCTCAACTCCGAATCACAAGTATGTTGCACATTGTGCCAACTGAAATTTTCAGTTTCTTTTCTTTCTTCTTTTCAATATATTTCATAAACATTTTTCACAACATATAATGAACCCTCCTACCGGTAGGGCATATAATTCATAAAAATTGGAATCAATTATTCTGAAACACATTAAACCCGATGTAATGAATAATAAAAATTACTTTTGGGCTTATAGCCCTCAATGGTGTACCAAAAATAAAATGGCAGACACGGGTTCACATCTTTAAATCTCCTAACAGGGATAAACATATAAGTGGGACACAAATTTACGAAGCTCACCCATAAGTGGAGCATAATAGGAGGACTCGCCTCAATATTCAGAACCGAATCAAATTAAGGGAAATTATCCTTTATAATAAAAATCAGGATCGTACCTGTAACGACATCATATGGTGTATTGGCCCCAGCCAAATCATAGTGATTATATCAACGGGTCGGGACTTCACCTCTTAGGCGCCCACTACACGCCTGTCCTCCACCTCTAGCTAACTGTGCACGTGGAGTATCAGCTGGAATAAAGCTTGTAGCTGGAGTGTTCTGATAAAATCCACCCCTCCCAAGTCTGGGACAATCTCTCATGATATGCCTAGTATCACTACACTCATAACAACCCCTCTAAGGTCGCGACTCCTCGTACTGAGTCTGTACCGGATAACTGGAATAACCATTGTAAGAATCTCGTGTCGGTAGTGCACTATAAACTGGAGCACCCCGAGTAATCTGATGTGCGGACTGAGCTGACCGACTGCTCAAGCCTCTGCTATAATGGGTTCTAGCTGAAGAGTAAAATCCACTGAATCCTCCAGATCTTCGAGACCTTTTGGCCTCCTTAGACTCCCTTTCCTCGCCTAAAACACCCTCAATCTTCCTTGCAATCTCCACTACTTGTTGAAATGGAGCATCAGTTTGCAACTCTCTAGCCATGCATATTTTAATATCATAATCGAGCCCCTCAATGAATCTACGAACCCGTTCTCTGATTGTAGGAACTAAGATAGGTGCATGACGGGCTAAGTCACTGAACCTGATAGCATATTCTGACACTGTCATAGTGCCCTGACACAACCGTTCAAACTCCATGTACCACGCATCTCGGATAGTCTGGGGAACAAACGCTTTCAAGAACATTTCCGAAAATTGAGTCCAAGTTGGTGGTGTTGCATCGGATGGTCTACCTTCTTCATAGATTTGCCACCACCGATACGCTGCGCCTGACAGTTGAAATGTGGTAAAGGCAACTCCGCTCACTTTCTCAATATCTATGGTACGGAGAATACAGTGATAATTTTCCAGAAATCCTTAGGCATCCTCTGTAGTTGTGCCACTGAAAGTTGGTGGATCATATTTCTTAAACCTTTCAAGTCTCTTTTGTTCTTCTTCTGATGCCTCGGGCCTGACCTCAGGCCGAACCGGAATAATAGGTTGTACCGGTACTACACCCGGAACCTGACCAACGTGAACCTGCTGCTCTGGAATTGTGGTAGGAGTCTGAGCTACTCCCCCAATCTGCGAAATATTTGATACACCAGAGATCAATCCCGCCCGAGTTAAGGTACCAAACATACTCAGGAACTGTGCTAAGGTTTCCTGAAGTCCGGGGGTAACAACAGGTGCTTCTGGTACCTGTCCCCCAACTGGAGCTACTAGTGGCTCCTCAACTGTTGTTCTGACAGGTGCTCTAGTCGCAACACGTGCCGTTCCTCGACCTCTACCTCGGCCCCGGCCTCTTGCAGCCCTAGCAGTATGTGCGGATGCCTGCTCAGATAACCCAGTAGCACGTGTCCTCACCATCTGTGAGGGAATGGAGATACAAAGGTTCAAATTCCAAATTCAACAAATTTCGCATGATATGAATGAAAGAAATGGAAATTTTCTAACAGTTCTGTAGCCTCTCGAAGATAAGTACAGACGTCTCCATACCGATCCGCAAGACTCGTTCGTGACTCGTAGAACCTATGAACCTAGAGCTCTGATACCAACTTTTTACGACCCAAAACTCCACTACAGGCGTCGTGATGGCACCTAGTCTCTAAGACTAGGTAAGCCGATTTCATTTACATTTTGAAGCCTTTTTTAAAAAAATTAAAATCTAATGGCGGAAATAATTACAATACACAACCTCCCAAGAATGGTAGTACCGAGTCACGAACTCTAACTGAATAAATGGAATGATCACGAGGACCAAATATACAATACTGTTTGATTACAAATTAACAGTACAATAAAATAAAATAACTCCAAGGGACTGCGACGACCAAGCAACTCTACCTTGAATCCTTACGATCCCGCTTTAACTCTGCTCAAGTCCGTTATCTTTAATACATGGCTCTGCACAAAAATGTGCAGAAGTGTAGTATGAGTACGCCACGGCCGGTACCCAGTAAGTATCAAGACTAACTCAATGGAGTAGAGACGAGGTACATTCAAGACACTCACTAGTCTAATAATATGTACAATATAATATACAAAATAATAGAAAACAAATAACAATAGGGCAACATGAAACAACCAGTGATATGCACAGCAGACAAAGAATACCACTAATATCGCTCAATAATTAATATGTACAATTACACAGAATTAAATCAAGTCCTTCAAATAAATGTCTTTCACATATAATTCTTCCAGATAACTCTCTTTCAAATATAATATTCTCAAATAATTATTTTTCAAATATAATTCCTCAAATAAATATCTTTCAAATACAATTCTTTCATATAATACTTTCTAAGTAAAAATCCTTCCAAATAAATATTTTAAATTTAATTCTTTCAATAAATCTTTTCAAATATAATTTCCTCAAATAAATATCTTTCAAATACAATTCTTTCATATAATACTTTCTAAGTAAAAATCCTTCCAATTAAATATTTTGAATACAATTCTTTCAATTAAAAAGTCACCATGTGACACCTCATTTCATAATCATAAAAATACGGGTCTCAGCCCATTTTCATAATTCCACTGCACCTAGTGCCCATAATTAAATTATCATATTTTCCCGGCACCTCGAGCCCTCATTTCATCTCACAACGGCATGGACAATTCACGTGCCAAATATCATCATTATTTACCCACGGCATCTCGTGCCCACATTTCAATTTATAATCCGCCTGGTAATAGCCACAGGTTCTCAATTTAAACATAAAACAGATCGTTATCAATTTACTATCAACAATACCAATTGCACAAGTCTGAGTACGTACTCGTCACCTCGCATACACAGCTTTTTCACATTTTACAAATGGCACATAAGACTCAATGCCTAAGGGGTACTTCCTCCACTCGAGGTTAAGTAAGACACCTACCTCTTTGAAGTTATGTCGATATTCCAAAATCGCCTTCGTACTTGAATTGACCTCCGGACAGCTCAAATCTATCCAAATTAATTGTATAACTTCATTAAAATTCATCGAAAATAATTCCGGATAATAATACGTCGACTTAAAAATTTTATTCCAAAATATCAACAAAAGTCAACGCGGGACCCGCCTCTCGGAACCCGACCTAATTTTCATGAAATTCGAACTCTCATTCCGATACGAGTTCAACTATACAAATTTTATTGAATTCCAATAACAACTCGACCATCAAATCTTAAATTTTCGTTTTTGGAAGATTTTGTAAAAAATTGATTTCTTCCATTTAAATTTGAACTAAATGATGAATATAATCATAGATTCATGAAATATAATCATTTTAGGATATAGAACACTTGCCCCAACCAAGCTTGTGAAAAATCCCTCCAGAATCGCCCAAATCCGAGCTCCAAAAATTCCAAAACGAAATGCCAAAAATGACCTTTTTTTTATCCTTATGATTCTGCCCAGTTTCGCATATGCGGACTAATTTTCGCACCTGCGTGCTCGCTTTTGCGAGCGAAATCTCGCTTCTGCGAAGTCATTGCCCAGCCACAAAGCTTGCACCTGCGGAACCATTTTTGCTTCTGCGCTGATCGCAGGTGCGCAGCATTTCCGCTACTGCGCTGCCTCGTCGCTTCTGAGTAGCAAATATCGTACCTGCGATTGCGCAGGTGCAGAAGGCTGTCCGCATCTGCGACCTTCCTCCAGCTCTGCGCAGCTCGCTTCAGCGAGGTCGCACCTACGCCCAAAATTCCGCAAGTGCGATCCCAATAGCTGCTGCCATTTTCCAGCAGCTTCTTCCAAGTCCGAATTGCTCCGTTAACCTTCCGAAATCCACCCGAGGCCCCCGGGACCTCAACCATTTATACCAACATATCCCGAAATACAATACGAACTTAGTCGAGGCTTCAAACCACATCAAACAACGCCGAAATTATGAATCGCACATTGAATCGAATTATAAGTTTTTAAATCTTTCAACTTCTATATTTTGCACCGAAACGTATCAAATCAATCCGGAATGACTTCAAATTTTTCACACAAGTCATATTTGATATAAGGGAGCTATTCCCATTTCAGGAATCAAAATCCGACCTCGTTACCAAAAATTCACCCTTCGGTCGGACTTTTTCAAAATCTTATATTTTTCAACTTTCGCCAGAATATGTCGAATTGTCCTACGGACTTCCAAATCCAAATCCGAACATACGCCTAAGTCCTAAATCATCATACGAAGCTATTGCCATTATTGAAATTCCATTCTGGGGTCGTTTGCTCAAAAGTCAACTCTCCGGTCAACTATTTCCATTTAAGCTTCTAAATAAGAATTGTTCTTTTAATTAAATTCCGAAAATCAAACTCGACCACACCCACGGGTCATAATACATATTACGAAACTTCTCGAGACCTTAAGCCACTGAACGGGGCGTAAATTCTTAAAACAACAAGTCAGGTCGTTACAAATATAATACCAAAACCTTTCTATTAGTTTCTTTATCTTTAATATCTCAAAATACACACCTTTTTATAGGCTAAAGTGGAACAAGTGATTCATTCAAACATAAATATGAATTGTTTGACTTTCCCCAACACGGGCATACAACCCATACAATGTCTACGGAGCCTCTAAAAGATACAAAGGAGTACAATGATAGTGCTGGCAACAAGACTCCGGCTATACCTCCAAACATGATAACAAAATGTACAAAATATACATGACCCCGGAATGAGGTGGGGCTCACCAAGTCTGCTATGAGGAAGGTGTATTGCAGCTGCTATTGCCGGTCAATGCTACCTGATGTGGAACCACCTGCATCCATTAAATATGCAGCGCCCCTGGCAAAAGGGACATTAGTACTGTCGAATAGTACTAGTATGTATAACCAAACACCATTTCAATAGAATGAACAATAATACACGGACGAAAACCATGATATCAATAGAAGCCTCAAACAATACCAAAATATCAAGTTAAGAACCACATAAGTTTTCAAGTCATTTTCCATGTTTTTAGGTGGGGAGGTCTTTAATTCCAGTATACTATTATTCACAATACCACCGTACTTTTACACGGAATCCGATCACGGCCCCATCGGCTAGGCTGCCTCATTTGAGACATTAACCACAATCACAATTTCCAGCACAATCACCACCATGAGTGCGGCATGGCGTCCGATCACGGCCCGATCGGCTAGGCCGTCTCACCCGAGACATTACATTTTCTATCAATCATCTCACGTCATACTTTCATCATATCTATTCAATTCATTGGCACTTATGGCCACAATTATAATATCGTTCTTGGCACTTGGCCGAATTTCATATTTCATGCTCCCCTTTTCATTTTCACACACCATTACCATTATCGACAATAAGACTCTTCAATTCAAGGCTTTTAGGTACACATGAAAGCAATTAAGAGTCTTAGATATATAGAGATTTTGTTCACATCATTTGGCATGATAACCTTCACTCAAGCATAACTTAAAATCGTAACAATTATAACACACACAACCATACTTTGAATATATACTCAAAAGATAACATAGCATGAATAAATGCATTTGAAACACATATTGAACATGTATCTCTCAACACAAGATTACTCGGGATAACCGATTTCATAATGATCAACTAGGGTCTTACATAACTTACATGAACACCGTGAAATTTGATTCTAAGAGAGGGGTTTAGCCATCATACCTCAATTGAGCTTCCTTAAACTTTTAAAATATTCCAGAATTCTTAGCAGCTTCAATCTATTTTAGAAATATAACAAGTTGAACTAAAATTAGGAAGATAATCATGATTCTGGCTCACTTGAGCATATTATCAAGCACTAGGTGTGCATTAAAGTTTTTAAGGCCCTTTTACGAAAGATTCCATCATCCCTCAACCCATTCTCTACCATTTTTAGTTCACAACCTTCCTACATTATTTGATAATACATGCATGTAAGATAAAAACTCCCACACCCAAAAATAGTCTTGCTAATTACTCCCTTTTTAGTAAATTTTCGAAATTAAGAGCTATGACATAGACTCTTACCTTTAGGATGAAGACTTTCCTTGTTAGTCTTCAATGGTTGAGCAAGAATTGATGGATAATAGGTTGAAGGTTACTCCCCCACTCTAAGCACTCTTCCTCACTCTAAAAGTATCAGAAATTTTGCTCAAAATGGACTTTGGCATATGTTTTAATTAAGTAGGGTCGGATTATAAAAATCCAAAAATGAAGCCTCGGGGCAGGATCTGCGGTCGCATATGAGACCGCATAATGCTTATGCGGTCCGCGAAATGGCCACGAAAAATGGCCTCCGGAACTAGGCTAGCCAGCTTCACTCTGCGGCCGTTATGCGGCCCGCATACCTGTTCTGCGGTCATATAATGCGTCGCAGAACCTCCCTCCGCAAAATTCTCAAGGCTGATTATGCGATCAAAGTACGACCCACGAAATGGTTGTGCGGTCACATAACTGGCCGCGAAATTGACATAAAAAATAGCCCAAATAGTTGCTTCACTCTGCGGTCATTCTGCAGCCCGCAAAGTGATTATGCGGCCGCATAATGGGCCGCAGAAATGCCCAACCCTGCAAAATATTTTCCTTCAACTTCCCAACGCACTATTCAATTCAAAAAGTTCGAACCGCGGCGAGCTTGCTGTCACGACCCAAACCGATGGACCGCCACGGGCACTCGATACCTTACTCAACCGAGTACCAACATAACGTATCTTTTCGTATCATACTATCATAGATAACTGAGCCGGAGAGGCTGCCGTGACATAGGTAAAATACAACATGTAACACCAACTTATACATAAGACATATGGGCCTATAAGACCAAAATAACCACTCGTACACTGAGCATAGGCCGACAAGGCCATACAATCTTTTACGTACATGACATCTGTCTACAAGCCTCTAAGAATACATAATTATCATAAAGGTAGGACAGAGCCCCGCCATACCAAACAATACATATCTAAATCATACTAACCAAACAAGCAACTCCGAAGCAAATGAAGTGCACCAACATCTTTCGCCGAGCTGATCGCCTACTTGGAGGACTCTCGACCTGTTTATCGAGACCTGCGGGCATGAAACGCAGCGTCCACAGACAAAAGGGACGTCAGTATAAATAATGTACCGAGTATGTAAGGCAATATACTGAAAGCTAAAACTGAACTGATAATATAATAACTGAAAGTAACTAGGAGTCAAAGATAATCTGAAGATATGCTTACCTGCTGATACTGACTCAATTCTCTCAATATAGTAAGTAAAATAGATGTCCGGCCCTATAAGGCTCGGTATATATATAACTGCTCTACCGTAGCAGGCTCGCTCATATTATAAGGCTATGTATATATAAATGCTCTGCTGTAGTAGGCTCGCTCATAGGCGCTCGGCCATACTAGGCTCTGTATCTCGGCCAACTGGGCTCGCTCATAGGCGCTCCGCCACAGTAGGCTTGGTATATAACTTACCATCTGCTCAGAGGTTGCCCAATAGGGGCCTGCCCATCGATTATAGCTCGATGGTGGTGAAAATACTGTAATATTGTATATATATATATATATATATATATGCTCTCTTCTCTCTTGACTGGAATAAGATAATACTCAATTAAATATGAAGTCCCGATAAGGAGAATACTGTAATTTATGAGACTAAGATAATGTATATAAATTCGGGAGTATGAACTTCTCTTTGTGCCTCGTTATCAAACACATGTAATTATGAAATCATGCCAACATGAAGGAAGAGCTTAGCCTTAACATACCTGAGCCGATTCTCTTGACAATCCCTTTAACACCCGTTGATTACGACAACACGTAACGGCGGATCGAAGTAGGAAAATATTCGTATGATGTTCTTGATAAAGATTGTACCGTACTTTCTTAGAATTGCAAATCTCGTTGCGATTACACCGAATAGCTTCGTTGCAAATCTCTTAGAGTTGCGAATCCGAATTGAAGCTTAATCCGTCTCTTGCCATACTTATAGAATCATAACTTAATAAGGTAAATTTCTTAAAATTGTTGGATTTTTGTGGGCCCTACTTGATAGGGATGTCTTGTATGATTTCGTATGAAAGTTGCTTGGCAGATCCGTTACATTATAGATGAGATTAAGCATATCAATTTTGTGCTTTAAAGAGGCTTTTATATTAGTGGGTGTGGGCCCCACTTCATGTGGCTTAGTTGGCCAAAGACACCTCCACATTCTTGCCACCTTTTATGTGACTTTAAGAGTCACCATCTCTTAATACAAGGGCGGCCACATTTTGGGGGTTTAGCTTATCCAAAAAACTGTAATTAATTACCCACAAAGTTTTAATTAACTTGCTAATTCTCCCTTTAACCAATAATCCACATAATTAAGAATTATCTCAATTTACTTAAAATACTACTCACTTTTAACATATTTTTATACACCTCACTATCATGGTCATGTGGTACCTTGTATGGTATTAGTCCATAAATACCGAATAATTTAGCTCGGGCCGTATTTTATCCCAAAATGTCAAACTTCGACGAAATTTATTTTCTTCGATTTGCTTACCCTATCTCCTTCACGAAATAATCTCAAAATAATCTCATTCCCGAACTTTACGTCGATTAACTTACGACGAAACTTTAACATACGAAAATGCGGGATGTAACACTTATGAGCCGCGAAGAATTTCTACTATTATTAACCTCTACGCCTACCCCGGCATCACGGAACCCCGGTTTTTAGGAAAAATTTCACGGGGCCTTACAGCGGTGATGTCGTTGCCTTAGGCCCCCAAAATTTGAAGGCCCCAAATTTATTTTAAATTGTTATTATTATTATTATTATTATTATTATTATTATTATTATTATTATTATTATTATTATTATTAGTATTATTATTATTATTATTATTATTAATTCATATAAATAATTAGTATAAAAAGTGTTACAATATAATTTTTTGTTACGTGATTAAGATTATTTTATACCAATTAACATATAAATTATGGTAATTTTCCCCTCATTAATTAGTATATTTGCTTCACTCTTTAATTTTGATTTTTTTCTTTTTATATAGGAATTAAGTTATATACATTAACAACATAATGAATTTCTTTTACAATGTACTCTGAAATTGCATGAGCACAAGAGCATTCATGCACCGGTTTTCTTTAGTGTAATTAAACATATTATATTAGGTTATTTATAATTTATTCTAGACATTCACCAATAAGTGCTACTCAGTAGAATGAACTACAATTATCGTTTAAATTGATGATAAGGAGTAAATATTTTTGACACCGTCAATGCTCAAAACTTAAGCTATTACGTTATGTACATTTATTTCTTTTTCTTGTTTTGATAATAGCCAAATTAAAATTTTTACTTTGAGTTCTGGACCTCGACATCCGAAAGTCCACCACTTTATTTTTTGTGCTCTTCCTCCTTTTTTTATTTTTTTGAAATTTGCTTTTATGTCTTAAATGATTAAAAAATAAATTTTGTTGTTAGTGTAAATATTTGATAAAATAAATTTAAGAGTCTTTCAATATAATTTCGACTTAGGCCACGAGATCCGTTAAGCCGCCCACGCCGCTACACTATATACTCCATGCACACCACTAGTCTTCGGCCAGGGGACCCGTCTTCCACTAGCCATCTTCACTGTTACTAACATTCATTTACAAATTCCCTCTCATAATTCAATATTTCTCAATAGTATAGTAGTATTGTCACACTACATGAAATCTCACTTTCAGCTTGACTTTGTACAAATCTGCACAACTTCTTCCACTCACAACATAACTGTCATTATTTTCATATTTATATTCACCCCACTCACCTCATAGTCATACTCATTCCATTATAATACCACGTCTAATTCACTAAAATTCACACTTGAACAATATCACCTTCGTTTTATCTCCACCAATACTAAAGTCGACATTCTCTACATCTTTTTTGTTTCCATTCCCTCGTCACAACTCAAAAACTCCATCATCTATAGGTTTTTGAAGATCTTGAAAATTTTAGCAGTTTTTCATCTAGGATTGTTCATAAAAGGTTAGAGACGACTTCAACAAAGTTAGAAAAGTTGGTTTAGCAGCAGGTGTGGGGAAGTTCATAAATTTCCTTTGTTATTCCAGTACTAAATTTACTTGGGATATGGAATCGGTGAATAACGATAACTTTGGTAAAATTGGCGATCAAAGGATTTTGAATATGTTGATTCAAAGTGCTTAGCCAATCAAAATTTTAGGAAATGAAGGGTTTTTTGTTTGGTGTTTTGACGGTTCATAAAAGTTGCAGCATTCGCAAAGCCTCCTTAACACCGATCATAGCTCCACACCGGGACTTTTATAAATTTAATTTATCTCAATGTATAGGGTAAAATATGTTATGACACGTGGCCATCCGAGAAAGGGACACATGGAATCCAAGACATGGTTGAAGACTGAAAATAACTATTTCGTTTGTCACCGGAAGAATAATGCTCATAAAGATGTGATAAATGCTCCTCTCCCGGTAGCATTTAATAAAGAATATTCATAGCATTAAGAGCAGTTACACGTTACAAGGAATTTGATATTTATGTTCACCGTTATATCTTCATCAATGCCCCTCATAATTGAGCTTAGTTGTCATAGCTATAAATAGTGAGCTCAGTTGTCATTGTAAAGGACACAAATTTTCTGGCAAACTTACACTATATTATATAAAAAGCTCAATCCAATCTTATCTTCTTATTTCTTGATTTCTTTGTTGTTGTGTCCGAAAACTCTGTTCCCGAAATTGTTGCTTCTGTTGTTTCGTCCATATCCTAAGGCTAAGTATTGCGCAACTCTTCCATTATTTATTTATTCCATGATCAAATTAATTCACTTATCTAAAAACCATGCATAAACTCAATTGTATCATTTTACGGGTAAATAATTTGGCGCCCACCATGGGGCCTAGATAGCCATGTAATTAAATAGATCCTTGCCTTTTTTACTAACGTGTTTTGATTATTTTTGTCTTAGAAAAAATCATAAGAAATGGCAGATAACACTGTTAACAACATGCACAACCCCGAGATTCGAGGGGATCAACCTCATTCTGAGGACTCAATCAGCTACACCCATAATGAAGGGAGTGATGCTACACCAGTGCATGACAGAAAATATCCTCGACATGTCGGGAGGCCACTCTCCATGATGCTGATGAGGAGCATGTCGTCGACGCGGTAAGGGTCTTACAAGAGTAACAAGCGATCATTCTAGTCCACCTCATGCGACATGATAAAGTTACGACGGAGCTGAAGCAAGCGATGTCGGGAGCTTCAAATAATGCAAATAGACGAGATCTGATTCCTCCCGGGGTTTCTACGAATCAAACGACGCGGAGGATCGACAACAACACTCCAGGAGTGAAATTGGCTCCGATGGGGCAGGGGGAACAGATCTGGTATCAATAACGAGAATGATTCTTTTAAGAATTAAATTTCACAGTTCATGAGCGAAGTAAATGCCCGCATGGACCAGATCCCGGGCGCGCCACCAGTGCTGACAGGCCCGGACTCGAAAAAATATACTCAATTGTCGTACAAGCCAAGTGCGGCACTAGAGTTAATCCCGAAACAGTTTAAAATTCCTAAAATGCCAAAGTATGACGGAACTTCAGAACCCCAGGAGCATATTACCACCTACACAACAACGATAAAGGGGAATGATTTAGCTCCTCACGAAATTGAATCTATTCTGCTGAAGAAATTTGGAGAAACCCTCACGAGGGGGGCCTTGACATGGCATTTGCTATTACTCGAGCATCCATAGATTCCTTTGAAATGCTTGTGGATTCTTTCATCAAGGCTCATGCCGGGGTAAGAAAAGTACATGTCCTAAAGGCCGACAGATTCAGGATAGCGCAAGGAGAATCTGAGCTGCTACGAGAGTTTGTTACCCGATTCCAGAAGGAGAGAATGTTGCTCCCGACTGTCCCGGATGAATGGGCGATCGAGGCGTTCACCAAAGGATTGAATCCGAGGAGTTCAGATGCTTCCCAAAAATTGAAGGAAAGCCTACTCGAGTTTCAAGCAATGACCTAGGTGGACGTCCACAACCGGTATGAATCATAAATAAAGATTGAAGATGATCAGGTTGGTTTTCCATCGTCAACCAAATGACGAGAAAAGAACAAGGAAAAATCAAAGGATGATTATGACTCAGACAGGCGGACTTTGAGGGGTCGGTTTTGCCTTATGAACGAACCGAAGGCCACTGCAGAGGCTTCCGGACAGCAGACAAATTCACGATTGACAAGAGGACTGATCGCGATCGGAACAATCGATCACTGCATGATATAGAAGTGGTAGGATCGCGGGATCCTTCCTACCCTAAATTATCATAATACAACTTTAACGTCGGTATATTGGAATTGGTATCAGCCATGAGAAATATCAAAGAAGCACGGTTCCCAAGACCGGTGAGATATGATTCTAACCAGAGGGATCCCAACTTGTAGTGTGAATACCATGGGATGAATGGACGCCGGACAGGGGACTATCGACATCTCGGGGAAGAAGTGGAAACATTTACTGAAGAATGGTCACCTTAGAGAATTCTTGAGTGACCGGGCTAAGAACAATTATGGTCATAACCGAGACAACGCGGAACCCTTGAAAGTAGGAGAATATCCCCTGCGTCAAATAATCAACACGATCTTCGGAGGGAACAAGATTAACGAGGTCACCTTTTCAGCAGCAAAGAAGATGAAAGTATCAATAACGCATAGCAAAAGATTTCGGGAAGATGATATCACTTTTACGGAGGAGGACACATACAGATTGCTGCTACCACATAATGACGCACTGGTAATTTCTTTAAATGTGCTAGATTTTAAAATTAAACGTGTTCTAGTGGATCAAAGGAGTTTGGCTTATATCATACAATGGAGAGTACCGGAGAAAGCTAAACTCACCGGAAGAATTATACTGGCCACAAAGCTCTTGGCCGGATTCAACCTCGCAAGTGTGACAACTCGGGGAGAAATTTTACTACTCACAAATGTTGAAGAAGTAATGAAAATAACTATTTTCGAAGTGGTAGATGGTGATATGGGATACAACATCATTCTGGGAAGGCTATGGTTGCACGAGATGAAAGTTGTACCATCAGCATACCATCAATTGGTGGAATTTCCAACGCCCGAGGGAGTTAAGCAGATAAGGGGTGACCAGCCGGCGGTAAGGGAGATGAATGCAATTTCGGTCTCCAGTAGCAAAGGAAAGGCACATGTGGCATAGAAAGTTTTATGACTCTATTTTGATGCATATAAATGTTTTGGGCCGAATGCCCTGTTTTACTGAGATGCCTGAGTGACTTGAGAGGTTTATGACTGAGTGAGGCCGAGGGCCTGATTTGTGAGGATGAGTGTGGATCGGGGCTGCCCGCCTGCAGCATATTTATAACTGAGTGAGGCCGATGGCCTGATTTGTGAGGATGAGTGTGGATCGGGGCTGCCCGCCTGCAGCATATTTATGACTGAGTGAGGCCGAGGGCCTGATTTGTGAGGATGAGTGTGGATCGGGGTTGCCCGCCTGTAGCATACTTTATTATTATAGCACGTGAGTTGCCCGTGCAGATTATAGCGCTTGGGCTGAAGGAGCCCCTCCGGAGTCTGTACACACCCCCAGTGAGCGCAGGTACCTACTGAGTGCGAGTGCCGAGTGCCGAGTGCTGAGTGACTAGGAGGCATGAGTGATTGTGAGGTATGCCCGAGTGGCAAGAGTGATTGGGAGGTATGCCCGATTGGCAAGAGTGATTGTGAGGTATGCCCGAGTGGCATGAGTGACTGTGAGGTTTTGCCCGAGGGGCTGTATATGAGTGATGTTCTGCCCGAGGGGCTGCTTATGATTTTTATCATTGAGTTACATCGCATTGGCATGCACACATGACATACATGCATAGAGATGTATTTCCTCGTGTTGTACTGCATCACATCATTCATGATTTTTCACACATTGTTGACAGATGGGCATAGTGATGCATTTGTTTTTACACGGGTTATCCGGAAGGAAAATGAAACATCTTATTTATTATTGATAAGATTTTGGGAGAAATTTATTGTTTTCAAACTATTCATATTTTTGGCAACTCCAGCAAATGATTTGTTTTTTTTTCACTGATGTATTTGAAAGAAAGAACTACTATTTTTGAAATCATGATTTGGCTAGGTATTTTATTCCTGAGTTACTTTTGGCATTATTTGCTTTATGTTGTAATGGATTGTTGTGGACTATTGGTTTTGGACCCGACTTTGGTAGAAGCTCGTCACTACTTTCAACCTACAGCTAGGTTTGTTACTTACTCAGTACATGGGGTCAGTTGTACTGATACTACACTTCTGCACATTGCGTGCAGATGTTGGCTGATGTTGTTGCTGTGCTCAATGGTTGCAGGACTTGAAGATGTACCTGCATTCCTGTTATAGTTGCTTTTTGTTCAGGGTAGCCTTAGATTTATAAAAGCTTTGTTTATGTATTATTCAAACAGACTATGTATTATTTCATTTCCGGTTTGTATATTCTATTCTTAGAGGCTCATGATTTGTACTACCAGTTCTTGAAAAATGTATAAGGTTAAGATAATTATTTACTTAAATTTCTTTAATAATTGTTATTGTAATTGGATAGTTGAAAGTTGGCTTACCTAGCGGGTTGGATTAGGTGCCATCACGACTAGTTGGATTTTGGGTCGTGACAAGGTGGTATCAGAGCTCTAGGTTCATAGGTTCTACAAGTTATGAGCAAGTGTCTAGTAGAGTCTTACGGATCGGTACAATGACGTCCATACTTATCTTCGAGAGGATACAGGGCATTTAGGATATATACTTCCCATTTTTCTTTCCTTATCGTGCGAGATTGATTCAGCTTGAGATATAAACTCTTGAATCCCTTCCACGTATTCATATGCACATATGAGCGCTCAGTATCAGCTGTGCATCGCCGGATTGTGATTCTATGAACGAGGTTCGAGGTGAGTATTCTCTGTTTTGGTGATGGGCTAGTCTGGAGGACTTGAGGCCAGGTTTAGACCACAGCTTAGGCTTGGTAGCTTCAGTTATAATCGGTACATTTGGATTCATATGTCCGATAATGACCCTACAGTAGAATTTGTGGCTCGATGAGCAGTGGAATGGCAGTATGATGGGTATGATGTGACCGCGGGATGTGTTAAGACGATTTGAATGTAACGAGAAGTGTTTCCTTGAAATGTAAAGAAATGGCCATGGGATGCTTGATTTTCGTTTTAATGTGACGCACAGTCTCGAGTATGAATGTTTTGAAGGATCTTTTATATTGTTAAATTTTGGGGTAAATTAAATTCTTATGTCTGGGTAATGAGTTTGGATGCAGATTGACTAAGTGATTGCATAGTAATTGTGACTGCGAAAAGATATAACAAGATACTAGATTGAGGCTAAGCAGGTGGATTATCCCCTGCGGAGTAATCTATGTAGGAGTATTTCTTATGATGTGAGTGAGGAGTTTTTTTTTGCCGACGGGGTGTATGGGTGGAGATTTGAATTTGAATTTGGCTGATAAAGTTGACTCGAGTGTTAAGAGAATAAATGCGAGCTTAGTGGATGATTGAGGTATTTTATGGTTGGCGTTGTATGAGCTTGAGAATGATTTTTCGTTGAACCGACTGCGGTATTATGACAGTAATAGAGTATGGACATTGCGAGTTATCTAGTGTTTAAATTTATGGCTTTGAGCCAAGTGGGGGAGTCTGCTATTGACAATTCGATTTCAAGGTTAGGTGTTAAATTTTAATTTTGGTCTGAGGCATACTTGTGGGTTAGCTATGACTTGCAGAAGTTGAGATCGAGGATGACTCGAATAAGGAAATTTTTGGTTAAGGATTAAATTTCACGTATGAGTAAATAAAATTCGCGGGATGAGTGAGTTGTTATTGGTGAATGATGTAGTGCGCACAGAGTATGAATTTGATATGTGGTGTTAAAGTAGAGTTACTTCTTTGAGTGTTGTGGTGCTAATGGGGCACGCGTCTTTTGGCCTATTTTGGCGGTGCAATTAGATTTGAGCAAAGTGGGTGACTCCCGAGGAGATTTCAGTGGGTTTGAGAATTATATATAGAAATTGAGAATGTTTCCGTACTTGTGTAAGGATTCTACATTTTTGTGTAAGGAAGGTAAGAAGAACAATTTCAAATTCACATAATATATTCTCAGAGTGAGTGTTGTAGTTGTGGTATTTTTGAAGGTGCTTAAGAAGAATACAGTTGCTTATGGGCCGTAGAGCGTTGTGGTTCTATGCTAATATTTGTGGGTTAAGTTGTGGTTAAAGATCATGGTATTTTAGCAAAAAGAAGTATCAATCTGAAGACAAATTCGGAAGGAACTTGGAGAAATAGGACAGCTTGGTAGTAGGTTGGATCAGTATGGTAATGGATATGATCGGTTCTTTGAGTGCTTATGATGTTGAGGTTTTCTACAGGTGCTTTGTGGCAATACACCTGGACTTGGCGACCTACGTGGCTTGGTCGAGTTAGAGGAATTTAGTTTTAATGGCTTGATTATGTGCAAATGGATTCCAAAGTATTCTTGATGGTTTCTACCAGCGTAAAGAACGTGTTATGTATTGTGATTTCCTCCTGAAAAGAAGCAAGAGAAAGGTTTCTAACTAAAATGGTATGTAAATTATTGGTGACTCAAAGTTGATAATAAGATTCTTGTGCTTTTCACATAATGGCAATATAGATGTTACGTGTTGTACAAAAGCTAGATTTTCATGTACAAGGTGGAAGTACAGTCTTGAAGAGAAGGTAACGAATGTTGGACAACATGGACGGTTTCAAATAACTAGATAAATACTATTACTACTTGGTGTTGTATGAGAAAAGTGCGGATTTCAGAAGGCGCATTGTATTTTTTACTTACGGAGGTATAAATTAGTATTGCGGTACTCACATGGTTGATAGACTGCTGATATTCAAATTTTATCAATTGGCACGGAAGAACTTTTAAAGTATTTCTCGTGGGATGATCGTGTATGAGAGAGTTATTAGGCATTCGGGCGGTGGAGATGGAATCAAATATGGTGATTCGCGTGTTCTATGGATTTGGAGATTGGGAGTTCTCAGGAGCGGATTGTTTCATGGTTGTGGACTATGAAGTTGTGGCCGGAGCTAGCCATATGATAGAATGTGTTATGATTCAGTCATTATGGATTTTCGGAAGAATTTTTATCTATTTGTGGGTAACCCGAGTTGATTTGGGGGTCCATAGGTAGGCCCAATTAAGATGTGTATTCTACACCGAGCCGGAATAGTTGGCTCCATACTGCTATTATTGAGGGATGTATCATTTGGTTGATTATGAACTTATTCGTGTTCTCAAGTGATCTGTGAGTTATTCCTTTATGCTACGAGGATTTGTGATTCATTGGTTATGCGCACAGATGGTGCGGTTCTATTTGAGCTTTATAGCAAAATTTGAGTGTGATGAGTAATTGGGTATTGCATGATCGATAGCATAATGGTTATGTCCTTTAAGGTTTTTGTGTGGTATTTTTGTCATTTGCCTCTCCGTCATTATTAAATTGGAGCAGGGTGGCTCAGAGTATATAATATGAACCTCGTGTTAGAATTGGGTGATGGTTCTACGGTGTATGATGTATTTTCAGCGTTTCGTTGTGGAAGTACTTGTTAATCTGGCGGGACAGTTCTCTTATTTGAGTCATTTTTCATGACTGGGTACATTTGAATTGTTGTTATTAGTGTACGGATGGCACGAGTTGTGGCTCCGAGTTATATTGGTGCGGTATGTCTGTGGAGTAGTTATGTTTAGTAATATAAGGTCATTGGACCTGGAATGGGTACTATCAGGTTTAATTTCGGTATATTCACGAGTATAATATTAAAAGTCGGCTTAGAAAGTGATTATGGTTCCGGTTGGGGTAAGAGACCTCCATGACTTGTTGGTCTGATAAAGGGTTATATGATTCTGCGTGTTTCTTTTATTATCAACAGTGTACGAAGGATTTGGGATGAGGTTTGGTTCGATATGGATTTAATACCAGTATGCGGTTGGTTTTGGAGTAGTCACTGTGATCAGGAATGGTGCTACGAGCATGCGAGTTGTGTAATATGCTGGGTGATTATATCCGTGGTTATAGTTATAGCTCGATGCAGCTTATTCGGACTTATACAGTGTATAAATGTAAGATTCGTGTCTTGAAAGAAATTTTAAAGGTTGGAAATTAAACTCCAAGGTTTATGGGCTGAGGTTAAATTAATGATTTTCAGTTGCATTGTATAGTCAAGCCTATGTGGGATAGGGTGACGTGGGTTCACCCCCGGGTACGTGTGTGGTAAGATGGAACAGTGATTTGATGGCTTGGAAACAAATCTTG
The DNA here is from genome assembly GCF_000715075.1 of Nicotiana tabacum. Classification (NCBI taxonomy): domain Eukaryota; kingdom Viridiplantae; phylum Streptophyta; class Magnoliopsida; order Solanales; family Solanaceae; genus Nicotiana; species Nicotiana tabacum. The sequence goes on from NC_134098.1 coordinate 121,702,394, forward strand.
GCACGTTCGAGGACGAACGTATGTTTAAGTGGGGGAGAATGTAACGACCCGGCTGGTCGTTTTGAGTATTACAACCCCGCTTCCCCCTTTACTTCTCAAATTGTACTTTATAGTTGTTGTGTGAATTGATGGGGTAATTGGTTCGGGTCTGGTGAGGTTTTGGAATGAATTGGAACACTTAGTTCCAAGGTTTAAAGCTTAAGTTAAAATAGTAACCGGATGTCGACTTATGTATAAACGACCTCGGAATTTAATTATGATGATTCCAATAGCTCTGTATGGTGATTTTGGACTGAGGAGCGTGTCCGAAAAATTATTTGGAGGTCCGTAGTAGAATAAGGCTTGAAATGCCAAAAGTTGAATTTTTGGAAAGTTTGACCGGGGAGTTGACTTTTTGATATCGAGGTCGGAATCCGATTCTGGAAATTGTAATAGCTCTGTTATGTCTTTTATGACTTTTGTGCAAAATTTGAGGTCAATCAGACGTGATTTGATGTGTTTCGACGCAAGTTGTAGAAACTAGAAATTTCAAAGTTCATTAGGCTTGAATTGGGGTGTAATTCATGGTTTTAGCATTGTTTGAGGTGATTTGAGGGTTCGACTAAGTCCGTATGATGTTTTAGGACTTGTTGGTATATTTGGTTGAGGTCCCGAGGGGCTCGGGTGAGTTTTGGATGGTTAACGGATCATTTTTGGCCTTGGTGAGATTGATGATATCTGTTGATGCATTTTTCGGATTTTCTCTTACGCGTTCGCGAGTGAGCCCTCGCGTTCGCGAAGAGGAATTTGTGGCAGGCAGGATTTACTCTCCGCATTCGCGAGGAGGTTTTGCGTTCGCGAAGAGAAGCTGGGTTACGCATCGCGTTCGCATATAGGGTATCGCGTTCGCGAAGGGAAACATAGTGGGCATGGACTTTTGCCTTTGCATTCGCGAAGGGAGAGCTCGCGTTCGCAAAGAAGGGCTCCGTAAAGCATTGCGTTCGCGAACAGTGTCTCGCGTTCGCGAAGAGCAAATGTTGGGTAGCACATTTTGTGCTTCGCGAACGCGAGGGACCTGTCGCGTTCGCGAAGAAGAGAGGTCTGGACAGAAAGTTTAAGTTCAGAAAATGGGACTTCGTCCCATTTTTATTTGGAGCTCGGATTGAGGCGATGTTTGAGAGATTTTCAGAGGAAATAACGGAGTATACCATTTGTGAAAACCCTCTTGGTTTAATTTGGAGATTTGAGGGTCGAGTTGATGTCGGATTTGAGTAAAATTTATATGGTTGGACTCGTGGTTGAATGGGTGTTAATATTTTGTAACTTTCGTCAGATTCCGAGATGTGGGCCCCACGGGTGATGGGGCGTAATTTTGGATTTATTGGAAATATTAGTATTTTGATATGGAATTAATTCCTATAAAATTTGTGGGCTGAATCAAATTAATTGTGACTAGATTCGAGCCGTTTGGAAGTTGATACACGCAGAGTGGAATTGCTGGAGCATTGCATAACTTGCTCGACATTGGATTTGGTTTGTTCGAGGTAAGTAACTCTTCTAATCTTGGAGTTAAGGGTATGAACCCTCAATATATGTATTTTGTGAATTATTGGTAGGTGACGCACATGCTAGGTGACAGGCATGTGGGCATGCAGTAAAGAAATTGTGACGTAATTGTTAATGTGAAATTTTATAGTTAAATAATCTTGACATTTTCCCTGCAGTTTTATGTGTTAAAGAAATTGAGCTGAAAGGCATATTAGAAATCATGTTGAGGCCATGTGCCAGTATTATTGGGACCCTCAGAGGTTATATTGCTGTGAATTATTGTGTTAAATTGAAAATTCATACTCAGTCATATTTATTTCATTGCATATCATAACTCAGTTTTATGACTCTATTTTGATGCATATAAATGTTTTGGGCTGAATGCCCTGTTTTACTGAGATACCCGAGTGGCTTGAGAGGTTTATGACTGAGTGAGGCCGAGCGCCTGATTTGTGAGGATGAGTTGTGATCGGGGCTGCCCGCCTGCAGCATATTTATAACTGAGTGAGGCCGAGGGCCTGATTTGTGAGGATGAGTGTGGATCGGGGCTACCCGCCTGCAGCATATTTATGACTGAGTGAGGCCAAGGGCCTGATTTGTGAGGATGAGTGTGGATCGGGGTTGCCCGCCTGCAGCATACTTTATTATTATAGCACGGGAGTTGTCCGTGCAGATTATAGTGCTTGGGCTGAAGGAGCCCCTCCGGAGTCTGTACACATCCCCAGTGAGCATAGGTACCTACTGAGTGCGAGTGCCGAGTGCTGAGTGACTGGGAGGCATGAGTGATTCTGAGGTATGTCCGACTGGCAAGAGTGATTGGGAGGTATGCCCGAGTGGCACGAGTGACTGTGAGGTTTTGCCCGAGGGGCTGTATATGAGTGATGTTCTGCCCGAGGGGCTGTTTATAATCTTATCATTGAGTTGCATTGCATTGGCATGCACACATGACATACATGCATAGAGATGTATTTTCTCGTGCTGTACTGCATCCCATCATTCATGATTTTTCACACATTGTTGACAGATGGGCATAGTGATGCATTTATTTTTACACGGGTTATCCGGAATGAAAATGAAACATCTTATTTATTATTGACAAGATTTTGGAAGAAATTTATTGTTTTCAAACTATTCATATTTTTGGCAACTCTAGCAAACGATTTGTTTTTTTTTTCACTGATGTATTTGAAAGAAAGAACTACTATTTTGAAATCATGATTTGGCTGGGTATTTTATCCCTGAGTTACTTCTGGCATTATTTGCTTTATGTTGTAATGGATTATTGTGGACTATTAGTTTTGGACCCGACCTTGGTGGAAGCTCGTCATTACTTTCAACCTACGGCTAGGTTTGTTACTTACTCAGTACATGGGGTCAGTTGTACTGATACTACACTTCTGCACATTGCGTGCAGATGTTGGCTGATGTTGTTGCTGTGCTCAATGGTTGCGGGACTTGAAGATGTACCTGCATTCCTGTTATAGTTGCTTTTTGTTCAGGGTAGCCTTAGATTTATAAAAGCTTTGTTTATGTATTATTCAAACCGACTATGTATTATTTCATTTCCGCTTTGTATATTCTATTCTTAGAAGCTCATGATTTGTACTACCAGTTCTTGGGGAATGTATAAGGTTAAGATAATTATTTACTTAAATTTCTTTAATAATTGTTATTGGAATTGGATAGTTGAAAGTTGACTTACCTAGCGGGTTGGGTTAGGTGTCATCACGACTAGTTGGATTTTGGGTCGTGACAATAAATATAGCTACTTCTTTCCAGTCGAGGAAAGTAAGAATTTGTTGCAACTTCTTATTGGGCGACAATCAGAAACTTTGTTTATATCCCCTCTTTTAAAGACAATCCGTTTGTTTTATAAAGATAAACTCAAGAATAATATTGTCGTAGGTGTGAAGTTCTTGGCCACCCTTAGTATCTACTAAAAGCAATAAGAAAGAATGGGTGCAATGTAATTTATCAGATAATGACTTCCACAGAAATAAAAATCCCCAATATACCTTCGAATTGCAATGGAATTGACCCAACCATAAGAAATTACTTCAATTTTACAGCAAAGGTTTCAGTAAAAATAATACTACCAAAAGTCTGAATAAGAAAGTGCAGGATATACTTGATGCATATAGAAAAACAATATGGAATGCACTGAACAAGCCAAAAAACAGAATCCGTAAGAGTAGACAACAAAAAATAGGAGTATTTCTGACAACAATGAGAAATAAGCATCAGAAAAAAGGAGAACAAACAATGACTAATAGATACACTCCTAGTCAGTATAATAAAAGGTACGTACTATCTGTATTAGGAATAGGATTATTACTATTTGATGGATCAGAAGATCAGCTTGCTCGAGTAGAAGCACCTGTAATTGTGATTTGTCTAGAGACATGTCCGCCTGGTGCCATTGATTAGTAGAATTCTACCAAACATACTATATAATTTTAGTATATTCATTAGATGTAAAATCTATTAGTTTAACAAACCAAAAGTTAGAAATAACTAAAGAAAAATTCAAAAAGAACATAAATCATCAATCTGGAAAGCCTGATGCCCATTATTTCTTCTCCTAATATTTATTGAACTATTGAAGCATCTCTAGCCGACTTAAATAATTAGTATAACATACCAAAGATCAAATTTGAAGGCACATAAACTATGTTTTCAAAAACTTATACATGCAGCAAAGTTAAAAGAAGTTGTGTGTCTAACAAAGATTGAGCCTAGTGAAGAAATGTTTACTGATTTCAACAAAAATATAAATTACCCTATATAATGTTCACCTTAAAACACTTTGGTTCAGTTTATCTGAATTTAAAGTGCCATTATCCGATCAAACAAATTCCTAAGGGACACCAAGAAGCATGATTTGACTCAAACAGAAGCTTTAATACTATATTTCTACAATCCATCCACTCTTCCCTCAAAACCAGCCAGAAAAAAGTCATATATATATATATATATATATATATATATATATATATATATATATATATATATATATATATATATATATATATATATAGAGAGAGACTGGCTGGTTTTGAGGGAAGAGTGGATGGATTGTAGAAATATAGTATTAAAGCTTCTGTTTGAGTCAAATCATGCTATATATATATATACACACACACAAAATAGATGCCTACTCTGATAATCCCTAATATTTCCCCTTCAGTAGAGACATGCTTCACTAGTTGTATGCCACACACAAACTGTAAAAATACACACCATGCAAAATATAAATATACACAGTAAATTAAAAACTATAAATATATACAGTAAATTAGAGAGTTTCTGTTTCAAAATCTTCCAATTGATTTATTCTCGTCTAGATTGATCATATGAGATAAAATAAAGGCATATCAATGTCTATGCCACAAATAATTAATGAATTAATAATTCGATATATGATTGTGGTAAATTACAATCTATTGAATCTTATTCAAACATAGAGTAGGTGGAATGATACATACCTGTTCAGAAATTTTGCTTCACTTTGCAATGTATTTTTTCCAGTCATTTTTCTCATATATATATATATATATAGTAGTTATCCTGAAATTTGTTTGGAGCCAAAAATCCCAAAATCTAGCGCCAAAAGATGGTTTCTTTCTCCATTTTACTGTCTTGTGGAATTCTATTTGGTGGGTATCGACGAGTTTGGTGGGTATGGACGAGGTTTGAGAGTTATCATGCCAAGGAAGAAGATTATCCCAAAAAATTAGGAATTGGAGGCGGACCCAAAATTTTTATGCGACGGGGTACATTATTCTGCTTAAGGGTGCCAACTGTTTTAAATTAACTATTTTCAAGGTATATACGTGTATATATATATATACAGAATTTCAGCCGAAGTTTACGGGGTCCGGTTACCCCTCACCGTTACACATGGATCCGCCTGGAGAAGTGACTTTATCCAAATTTTCTTCTAACCCTAACCTTTATCTCTCTCTCTCTCTCCCACTAATTCTAAAATATCAGCCGATATAATACTACAAATCTACAACCAACTTATGGGAAAAATAGTAAAAAGAAATTTTAACTTGTGAAAATAATACTAAAATGAAACTTTATTTTAGAACTTATCCCAATTTTGGATGATTTTATGTTATAAATAAATTATATGAAATATATACTACAATAATACAATATTCAAAAGAATTATTTCAAAAATTGATTTAACTATCTTGGCATAAAATAAAAAGTTAAACAAAGGGTATTCAAGAGAAATTGAACTAAACGGATCAAATCGGAGAAAAAAATCGACATTCTTTTTTTGATTTGATTTTGATTTTTTAGTTTTAAGAACATATAAAATTTAATTATTAGATTTTAAGCATAACTTAATCGAAAAATGCGAACCAGATTAATTATATAAATACCTATTTAAAAATTATAATTACATAAAATTTTACATTACACATTGATTTTTGCGCTCTTGGTTCGTAGCCTAAGTTTTGCACTTATGGTATAGTTTATATTCTATTTTGGTTTGTAGAATTAATTCCACGTTAAAAATAACTTTTTAAATTTAATTGAGTGCTTACATTATTCATCATTATTCAATCATCATCAAAATATCTTGAGAATTAACTACTTTTCTTAATAAGTTATTCAATATATATATATATATATATATATATATATATATATATATATATATATATATTAAATTACAAAAAAACACATGGTTTTCCCAATTAACACATGGTTTTCTCACAGCGAAATCAGTAAAAAACTGGTGGAAAAATCGAGTTTTCACACCGCACTACCACTGAAACGGATCACCAGGAAAACGCTTGGTCGGAAATATCTTCCCAGAGAGGAGGTAAAAAATTTCCCACGATTTTTTCAGCGAATATTTAATAAGAAAAATAATGAAGTTTCCTACCAACAATTAGTGAGAAATATTATTAGTAATTTTTATTAATTTTAATACATTAGCCAGGGAAGTGATGGAAAAAATGCATGGGGATCTGAAAATAAAGTATAAACTTGCCCACTGACAACCGTGGGAAATATGCAAATTCTGAAAAATAAAGTATGAACTTTCCCACCGATATCTGTGTGAAACATGTAAATTCTGAAAATAAAAGTATGAACTTTTCCTTCGATATCAGTGGCGTAAATGCAAATTTTGAAAAACAAATATAAACTTTCCCACTGATATCAGTGGGAAATATGCAAGTTCTGTAACTAAAGTGACGAACCTTCCCACGGATTCAGTGGGAATGCCGTGGGAAATCTGGAAATTATTTTTGTGCACAATGCTGCTTTTTATACTGCACCACATGCCAAACAAAAAATACAACCACCAACAACCTAAATACAATTAAACATTCACACACAAAATTTAGCATATTCCGATCAATTTCATTAATTAACAACCAACCAAAATTGAAAATACTAGAAATCAATAATGCAACTAAACATTCAAATAAGAAATTCAGTATTCAATCTTATCCAATTGATACATAATATCCAACATCATAGTTCCAGCCAAAATCAGATTAATAAAAGAAACTACTACTTAGTCTTGTTAGAGCGCGATGGAGAACGTGGTAGAGGAAATACACCAGATGCTAAGAGGGAGTTTAGCTGGGCCTTGAGGCTTTCAACATCACCAGTGACACATGATTTTATCTTCTTTCACACTTTTGTATCTTTACTTCCTGATCACTTAAAAAAGCTGGAAACTTGTAAGCATATATTCCATGAAAACTTTTTGGAGAAATGGCTATTAATGCACAAGGATAGAAAAGCAACTTTTCCACTATCATAGAAAATAATGGAAGAGTATCGAAAACTAGAAGATGAAGGAAAAAGAGATTATAGCTTTGAGAAAGAGTGTGTTCTTCTCTTGCTATCTAGCTTGAATAGAGGGTATTGTCATTCTAGGTTTTTCCTTCCGTTGTAGATTTTCCAATTGATGATGCTTAAATAATAGAGTATTTTGTGTCATCAAAACTAAATAGGTCAAACACAGTCAAGATTGAGAGGTAACACCAGGAATTTTTGTTGATTTACTTGAACAGAAGAGAATAATGAAATAAAGCTAGTGTTTAAAACTATTACACGTAATGCAGAATTTTCAATACATCAAGATTAATAAAAACTATGGAGTTGTAACCTAAAATCAATAGAAATCTACTAAAATATCAATACTACGTGACAATTCTGCAATCAAAGCAATTAATTCTAATCAAAGCAGGTAGAAGTGAAACTGGAAATTAAGAAATGTAATCGTAATGAGAACAACTGCATATTCAATGAATATAAGGACCTAAGAATCCCTAAAAGGCCAATTTTCCATAATTAAGTCTGGGCACGTACTCGTCACCTCGCGTACACGGACTACAATTAGCATAGAAGACTCAAATCCTAAGGGGTAGTTCCCCCACACGAAGTTAGGCAGGATACTTACCTCAAAGAAGATATACTGATACTCAAAAATAAACTTCTCGGGTGAAATGACCTTCGGACGGCTAAAATCTAATCAAAATAACTTCAAAGCACAAATAAAACTCATAAGAAACTATTCAGGATCATAAAGCCTCAATCTTTAACAAAATCTAAAAATCGGTCCAAAAGTCGATCCTAGGGCCCGCACCTCGGAACCCGATAAATTTTATAAAACCCGAATACTCATTCCAATATGAGTTCAACCATACTAAAATTATCAAATTTCGATACCATTTCGTCCCTCAAATCATGATTTTTCATTTTGAAAATTTTCTTCAAAAATTACCATTTTTCTCAACTCAAAACATAAATTAAATGATAAAAATAAAGATAAAATCATGAAATATATAAAATTCTAGGTGAGTAATACTTATCCAATCGATTTGCTTGAAAACGCCACAAAGAATCGCTCAAAACCGAGATCTACAAGTCAAAATGTGATAAAAATGGCCTAACCCTCGATTTGGAAATCTTATACTCTGCCCAGATCTGAAAGCATCGCGAACGCGGAGAAAGGGGCGCGTTCGCGAAGAAGAAAAATTAAGGCTGCCAGGAAGTGCTTCGCGAATGCGAAGACACGCTCGCGAACACGAAGAAGAAGAGACAGAAAACTATGCAAACGCGTAGGGAAACACGCGAATGCGAAGAGTAATGACCTCCAGTGCTCAGAGCCTGGTTTCTACTACGCGAACGCGGAATAGAGGACGCGAACGCGATGAAGGAAATGTGCAGGGCTACACGATCACGAGGAGTACTACGTGAACACGAAGAAGGAAATTGAGGCGGTCAGAAGAGACACTTCGCGAACGCGAAAGGAGCTTCGCGATCACGAAGAAGGACATCAGACACCAGAACCAACAGTTCAAAAATAGGAAAAAATGACCCGTAGCCCATTCGAAACTCACCCGAGGCCTCCGGGACCCCGTCTAAATATACCAACAAGTTCCATAACCTAACACGGACTCGCTCGAGGTCTGAAATCACATCAAACAATGCTGAAAATATAAATCGCACCACGAATCAAACTTATGAACTTTCAAAACTTGCAACTTCTAGAACTCGCGCCGAAACCTATCAAACCAACCCAGAATAACGTCAAATTTTGCAGGCAAGTCCCAAATAATATAACTGAGCTATTTCAACTCTCAGAATCGCATTCTGACCCTGATATCAAGAAGTCCACGTCTGGTCCAAATTTCAAAAAATTTGACTTTTACATTTCAAGCCTAAATCAGCTACAGACTTCAAATTCACAATTCAGACATGCTCCTAAGTCCAAAATCTCCCAACGGAGCTAAGGGAACTCCATTCCGGAGTCGTCTCCACACAGTTTTAACTACGATCAAAATCCTAAGACTTAAGCTTTCGTTTTAGGGACCAAGTGTCCCAAATCACTCCAAATCATCCGGTAATTGAATTCAACCACGCACGCAAGTCAATACACATAACATGAAGCTTATCAGGGGCTTATGCCGTCGGACATGACTTAAATTCTTAAAATGACCGGCCGGGTGGTTACACTATTCTAATTTTTCGGGTTCAACTCTGGCACTTCAATTTTACGAGCCTCTTCCTCGGAGCTTGCACATTCAAATAGTTTTTTAATTTGTAGCGCCATTGTCGGCTTCTATTTTTCAGAATATCCTCACAGTTATCTTTGGTGTAATGCTCGTCCAAGTTAATTTCAAACTTCTCCTGCAAAATGAGAAGTTTTGAAGACACTCACAAAACAATCAAAATTCCCTTTGCTTGTAAAAGATTGAAAACTAACATATTTACAATGTAATAAAATGTACCAAAATATAGAATCCTTACATGGCATCTAATTAATGTTGCATCCTTATCCTCTCTTGTGAGTTCCTTCCACTTGTTTGGAAGCGAAAGAAAGTTGGGAGCAATAATTCCTAACTCATTTGATAGCTTTGCTGATGGAATTGCCTCAACTGGCCTTCCTTTACCAACTGGGATGTCTATAACCATCTTTCTTCCTATAGACTTCTTCATTTTCTCAAGACCTTTTCCCATTGTCCTTCCAACCTTTCCTGATTCTAGTTGAATCATCTGATTTTAAAAAGTAAAAGTCAGTTAAAAATACTTGCTAAAATTCAAAAATGGTAACCATGTATATATATTAGTAATTAATTGCTATGCTACAAATGAAAACTCTATTGTTACAAGTTTAACACAAATGAATGTTTCAAATGTTAATATATTTGGTTCTAACTTGAACACAAAAGAATCCTAGATGCTGGAATATAAAGATAATTACTTCTTTCCAATCGAGGAAAGTAAGAATTTTTTGCAACTTCTTATTGGGCGACAATCAGAAACTTTATTTATATCCCCTCTTTTAAAGACAATCCGTTTGTTTTATAAAGATAAACTCAAGAATAATATTGCAGTAGGTGTGAAGTTCTTGGCCACCCTTAGTATCTACTAAAACCAATAAGAAAGAATGGATGCAATGTAATTTATCAGATAATGACTTCCACAGAAATAAAAATCCCCAATATACCTTCGAATTGCAATGGAATTGACCCAACCATAAGAAATTACTTCAATTTTACAGCAAAGGTTTCAGTAAAAATAATACTACCAAAAGTCTAAATAAGAAAGTGCAGGATATACTTGATGCATATAGAAAAATAATATGGAATGCACTGAACAAGCCAAAAAACAGGATCCATAAGAGTAAACAACAAAAAATAGGAGTATTCTGACAACAATGAGCAATAAGCATCACAAAAAAGGAGAACAAACAATAACAAATAGATACACTCCTAGTCAATATAATAAAAGGTACGTACTATCTGTATTAGGAATAGGATTATTACTATTTGATGGATCAGAAGATCAGCTTGCTCGAGTAGAAGCACCTGTAATTGTGATTTGTCTAGAGACATGTCCGCCTGGTGCCATTGATTAGTAGAATTCTACCAAACATACTATATAATTTTAGTATATTCATTAGATGTAAAATCTATTAGTTTAACAAACCAAAAGTTAGAAATAACTAAAGAAAAATTCAAAAAGAACATAAATCATCAATCTGGAAAGCCTGATGCCCATTATTTCTTCTCCTAATATTTATTGAACTATTGAAGCATCTCTAGCCGACTTAAATAATTAGTATAACATACCAAAGATCTATTTATGCAGGAAATTTTCAAATTTGAAGGCACATAAACTATGTTTTCAAAAACTTATACATGCAGCAAAGTTAAAAGAAGTTGTGTGTCTAACAAAGATTGAGCCTAGTGAAGAAATGTTTACTGATTTCAACAAAAATATAAATTACCCTATATAATGTTCACCTTAAAACACTTTGGTTCAGTTTATCTGAATTTAAAGTGCCATTATCCGATCAAACAAATTCCTAAGGGACACCAAGAAGCATGATTTAACTCAAACAGAAGCTTTAATACTATATTTCCACAATCCATCCACTCTTCCCTCAAAACCAGCCAAAGATTGAGCCTAGTGAAGAAATGTTTACTGATTTCAACAAAAATATAAATTACCCTATATAATGTTCACCTTAAAACACTTTGGTTCAGTTTATCTGAATTTAAAGTGCCATTATCCGATCAAACAAATTCCTAAGGGACACCAAGAAGCATGATTTAACTCAAACAGAAGCTTTAATACTATATTTCCACAATCCATCCACTCTTCCCTCAAAACCAGCCAAAAACTTATACATGCAGCAAAGTTAAAAGAAGTTGTGTGTCTAACAAAGATTGAGCCTAGTGAAGAAATGTTTACTGATTTCAACAAAAATATAAATTACCCTATATAATGTTCACCTTAAAACACTTTGGTTCAGTTTATCTGAATTTAAAGTGCCATTATCCGATCAAACAAATTCCTAAGGGACACCAAGAAGCATGATTTAACTCAAACAGAAGCTTTAATACTATATTTCCACAATCCATCCACTCTTCCCTCAAAACCAGCCAGAAAAAGTCAATATATATATATATATATATATATATATATATATATATATATATATATATATATATATATATATATATATATATATATATATATATATACACACACACACACACACACTGATAATTCCTAATATTTTTCCTTCAGTAGAGACATGCTTCACTAGTTGTATGCCACACACAAACTATAAAAATACACACCATGCAAAATATAAATATACACAGTAAATTAAAAACTATAAATATATACAGTAAATTAGAGAGTTTCTGTTTCAAAATCTTCCAATTGATTTATTCTCGTCTAGATTGATCATATGAGATAAAATAAAGGCATATCAATGTCTATGCCACAAATAATTAATGAATTAATAATTCGATATATGATTGTGGTAAATTACAATCTATTGAATCTTATTCAAACATAGAGTAGGTGGAATGATACATACCTGTTCAGAAATTTTGCTTCACTTTGCAATGTATTTTTTCCAGTCATTTTTCTCATATATATATATATATATAGTAGTTATCCTGAAATTTGTTTGGAGCCAAAAATCCCAAAATCTAGCGCCAAAAGATGGTTTCTTTCTCCATTTTACTGTCTTGTGGAATTCTATTTGGTGGGTATCGACGAGTTTGGTGGGTATGGACGAGGTTTGAGAGTTATCATGCCAAGGAAGAAGATTATCCCAAAAAATTAGGAATTGGAGGCGGACCCAAAATTTTTATGCGACGGGGTACATTATTCTGCTTAAGGGTGCCAACTGTTTTAAATTAACTATTTTCAAGGTATATACGTGTATATATATATATACAGAATTTCAGCCGAAGTTTACGGGGTCCGGTTACCCCTCACCGTTACACATGGATCCGCCTGGAGAAGTGACTTTATCCAAATTTTCTTCTAACCCTAACCTTTATCTCTCTCTCTCTCTCCCACTAATTCTAAAATATCAGCCGATATAATACTACAAATCTACAACCAACTTATGGGAAAAATAGTAAAAAGAAATTTTAACTTGTGAAAATAATACTAAAATGAAACTTTATTTTAGAACTTATCCCAATTTTGGATGATTTTATGTTATAAATAAATTATATGAAATATATACTACAATAATACAATATTCAAAAGAATTATTTCAAAAATTGATTTAACTATCTTGGCATAAAATAAAAAGTTAAACAAAGGGTATTCAAGAGAAATTGAACTAAACGGAAAACGGATCAAATCGGAGAAAACAATCGACATTCTTTTTTTGATTTGATTTTGATTTTTTAGTTTTAAGAACATATAAAATTTAATTATTTGATTTTAAGCAAAACTTAATCGAAAAATGCGAACCAGATTAATTATATAAATACCTATTTAAAAATTATAATTACATAAAATTTTACATTACACATTGATTTTTGCGCTCTTGGTTCGTAGCCTAAGTTTTGCACTTATAGTATAGTTTATATTCTATTTTGGTTTGTAGAATTAATTCCACGTTAAAAATAACTTTTGAAATTTAATTGAGTGCTTACATTATTCATCATTATTCAATCATCATCAAAATATCTTGAGAATTAACTACTTTTCTTAATAAGTAATTCAATATATATATATATATATATATATATATATATATATATATATATATTAAATTACAAAAAAACACATGGTTTTCCCAATTAACACATGGTTTTCTCACGGCGAAATCAGTAAAAAACTGGTGGGAAAATCGAGTTTTCACATTGCACTACCACTGAAACGGATCACCAGGAAAACGCTTGGTCGGAAATATCTTCCCAGAGAGGAGGTAAAAAATTTTCCACGATTTTTTCAGCGAATATTTAATAGGAAAAATAATGAAGTTTCCTACCAACAATCAGTGGGAAATATTTTTAGTAATTTTTATTAATTTTAATACATTAGCCAGGGAAGTGATGGGAAAAATGCATGGGGATCTGAAAATAAAGTATGAACTTGCCCACTGACAACCGTGGGAAATATGCAAATTCTGAAAAATAAAGTATGAACTTTCCCACCGATATCCGTGTGAAACATGTAAATTCTGAAAATAAAAGTATGAACTTTCTCTTCGATATCAGTGGTGTAAATACAAATTTTGAAAAACAAATATGAACTTTCCTACCGATATCAGTGAAAAATATGCAACTTCTGTAACTAAAGTGACGAACCTTCCCACGGATTCAGTGGGAATGCCGTGGGAAATCTGGAAATTATTTTTGTGCACAATGCTGCTTTTTATACTGCACCACATGCCAAACAAAAAATACAACCACCAACAACCTAAATACAATTAAACATTCACACACAAAATTTAGCATATTCCGATCCATTTCATTAATTAACAACCAACCAAAATTGAAAATACTAGAAATCAATAATGCAACTAAATATTCAAATAAGAAATTTAGCATTCAATCTTATCCAATTGATACATAATATCCAACATCATAGTCCCAGCCAAAATCAGATTAATAAAAGAAACTACTACTTAGTCTTGTTAGAGCGCGATGGAGAACATGGTAGAGGAAATGCACCAGATGCTAAGAGGGAGTTTAGCTGGGCCTTGAGGCTTTCAACATCACCAGTGACACCTGATTTTATTTTCTTTCACACTTTTGTATCTTCACTTCCTGGTCACTTAAAAAAGCTGGAAACTTGTAAGCATATATTCCATGAAAACTGTTTGGAGAAATGGCTATTAATGCACAAGGATAGAAAAGCAACTTTTCCACTATCATAGAAAATAATGGAAGAGTAACGAAAACTAGAAGATGAAGGAAAAAGAGATTATAGCTTTGAGAAAGAGTGTGTTTTTCTCTTGCTATCTAGCTTGAATAGAGGGTATTATCATTCTAGGTTTTCCCTTCCGTTGTAGATTTTCCACTTGATGATGCTTAAATAACAGAGTATTTTGTGTCATCAAAACTAAATAGGTCAAACACAGTCAAGATTGAGAGGTAACACCAGGAATTTTTGTTGATTTACTTGAATAGAAGAGAATAATGAAATAAAGCTAGTGTTTAAAACTATTACACGTAGTGTAGAATTTTCAATACATCAAGATTAATAAAAACTATGGAGTTGTAACCTAAAATCAATAGAAATCTACTAAAATATCAATACTACATGACAATTCTGCAATCAAAGTAATTAATTCTAATCAAAACAGGTAGAAGTGAAACTGGAAATTAAGAAATGTAATCGTAATGAGAACAACTGCATATTCAATGAATATAAGGACCTAAGAATCCCTAAAAGGCCAATTTTCCATAATTAAGTCTGGGCACGTACTCGTCACCTCGCGTACACGGACTACAATTAGCATAGAAGACTCAAATCCTAAGGGGTAGTTCCCCCACACGAAGTTAGGCAGGATATTTACCTCAAAAAAGACATACTGATACTCAAAAATAAACTTCTCGGGTAAAATAATCTTCAGACGGCTAAAATCTAATCAAAATAACTTCAAAGCACAAATAAAACTCATAAGAAACTATTCAGGATCATAAAGCCTCAATCTTTAACAAAATCTAAAAGTCGGCCCAAAAGTCGATCCTCGGGCCCGCACCTTGAAACCCGACAAATTTTATAAAACCCGAATACTCATTCCAATATGAGTTCAAGCATACTAAAATTATCAAATTTCGATACCATTTCGTCCCTCAAATCATAATTTTTCATTTTGAAAATTTACTTCAAAAATCACCATTTTCCTCAACTCAAAACACAAATTAAATGATAAAAATAAAGATAAAATCATGAAATATATAAAATTCTAGGTAAGGAACACTTATCCAATCGATTTGCTTGAAAACGCCACAAAGAATAGCTCAAAACCGAGATCTACAAGTCAAAATGTGATAAAAATAGCCTAACCCTCGATTTGGAAATCTTATACTCTGCCCAGATCTGAAAGCATCGCGAACGTGGAGAAAGGGACGCGTTCGTGAAGAAAAAAAATTAAGGCTGCCAGGAAGTGCTTCGCGAATGCGAAGACATGCTCGCGGACACGGAGAAGAAGAGACAGAAACCTATGCAAACGCGTAGGGAAACACGCGAATGCGAAGAGTAACGACCTCCAGTGCTTAGAGCCTGGTTTCTACTACGCGAACGCGGAATGGAGGACGCGAACGCGATGAAGGAAATGTGCAGGGCTACACGATCACGAGGAGTACTACGTGAACACGAAGAAGGAAATTGAGGCGGTCAGAAGAGACACTTCGCGAACGCGAAAGGAGCTTCGCGATCGCGAAGAAGGACATCAGACACCAGAACCAACAGTTCAAAAATAGGGAAAAATGACCCGTAGCCCATTCGAAACTCACCCGAGGCCTCCGGGACCCCGTCTAAACATACCAACAAGTTCCATAACCTAACACGGACTCGCTCGAGGTCTGAAATCACATCAAACAATGCTGAAAATATAAATCGCACCACGAATCAAACTTATGAACTTTCAAAACTTGCAACTTCTAGAACTCGCGCCGAAACCTATCAAACCAACCCAGAATAACGTCAAATTTTGCAGGCAAGTACCAAATAACATAACTGAGCTGTTCCAACTCCTAGAATCATATTCTGACCCTGATATCAAGAAGTCCACTTCCGGTCCAAATTTCCAAAAATTTGACTTTTACATTTCAAACCTAAATCAGCTACAGACTTCAAATTCACAATTCGGACATGCTCCTAAGTCCAAAATCACCCAACAGAGCTAACGGAACTCCATTCCGGAGTCGTCTCCACACAGTTTTGACTACGATCAAAATCCTAAGACTTAAGCTTTCGTTTTAGGGATCAAGTATCCCAAATCACTCCAAATTCTCCGGTAATTGAATTCAACCACGCACGCAAGTCAATACACATAACACGAAACTGTTCCGGGGCTTATGCCACCGGACATGACTTAAATTCTCAAAACGACCGGCCGGGTGATTACACTATTTTAATTTTTCGGGGTCAATTCTGGCACTTCAATTTTACGAGCCTCTTCCTCGGAGCTTGCACATTCAAATAGCTTTTTTAATTTGTAGCGCCATTGTCGGCTTCTATTTTTCAGAATATCCTCACAGCTATCTTTGGTGTAATGCTCGTCCAAGTTAATTTCAAACTTCTCCGGCAAAATGAGAAGTTTTGAAGACACTCACAAAACAATCAAAATTCCCTTTGCTTGTAAAAGATTGAAAACTAACATATTTGCAATGTAATAAAATGTACCAAAATATAGAATCCTTACATGGCATCTAATTAATGTTGCATCCTTATCCTCTCTTGTGAGTTCCTTCCACTTGTTTGGAAGCGAAAGAAAGTTGGGAGCAATAATTCCTAACTCATTTGATAGCTTTGCTGATGGAATTGCCTCAACTGGCCTTCCTTTACCAACCGGGATGTCTATAACCAACTTTCTTCCTATAGACTTCTTCATTTTCTCAAGACCTTTTCCCATTGTCCTTCCACGACCTTTCCTGATTCTAGTTGAATCATCTGATTTTAAAAAGTAAAAGTCAGTTAAAAATACTTGCTAAAATTCAAAAATGGTAACCATATATATATATATATTAGTAATTAATTGCTATGCTACAAATGAAAACTCTATTGTTACAAGTTTAACACAAATGAATGTTTCAAATGTTAATATATTTAGTTCTAACTTGAACACAAAAGAATCCTAGATGCTGGAATATAAAGATAACTACTTCTTTCCAATCGAGGAAAGTAAGAATTTGTTGCAACTTCTTATTGGGCGACAATCAGAAACTTTGTTTATATCCCCTCTTTTAAAGACAATCCGTTTGTTTTATAAAGATAAACTCAAGAATAATATTGCAGTAGGTGTGAAGTTCTTGGCCACCCTTAGTATCTACTAAAACCAATAAGAAAGAATGGGTGCAATGTAATTTATCAGATAATGACTTCCACAGAAATAAAAATCCCCAATATACCTTCGAATTGCAATGGAATTGACCCAACCATAAGAAATTACTTCAATTTTACAGCAAAGGTTTCAGTAAAAATAATACTACCAAAAGTCTAAATAAGAAAGTGCAGGATATACTTGATGCATATAGAAAAACAATATGGAATGCACTGAACAAGCCAAAAAACAGGATCCATAAGAGTAAACAACAAAAAATAGGAGTATTCTGACAACAATGACCAATAAGCATCAGAAAAAAGGAGAACAAACAATAACTAATAGATACACTCCTAGTCAATATAATAAAAGTTACGTATTATCTGTATTAGTAATAGGATTATTACTATTTGATGGATCAGATGATCAGCTTGCTTGAGTAGAAGCACCTGTAATTGTGGTTTGTCTAGAGACACGTCCGCCTGGTGCCATTGATTTGTAGAATTCTACCAAACATACTATATAATTTTAGTATATTCATTAGATGTAAAATCTGTTAGTTTAACAAACAAAAAGTTAGAAATAACTAAAGAAAAATTCAAAAAGAACATAAATCATCAATCTGGAAAGCCTGATTCCCATTATTTCTTCTCCTAATATTTATTGAACTATTGAAGCATCACTAGCCGACTTAAGTAATTAGTATAACATACCAAAGATCTATTTATGCAGGAAATTTTCAAATTTGAAGGCACGTAAACTATGTTTTCAAAAACTTATACATGCAGCAAAGTTAAAAGAAGTTGTGTGTCTAACAAAGATTGAGCCTAGTGAAGAAATGTTTACTGGTTTCAACAAAAATATAAATTACCCTACATAATGTTCACCTTAAAACACTTTGGTTCAGTTCATCTGAATTTGGACTTAAGGAAATGCTGGAACTGCTGCTTACTGGTGTGATCGCACCTGCGAAGATTTTGATCGCAGGTGCGAAGCTACATGTGCGTGACATAAGCCGCAGAAGTGGCCAAGAGTGGGACTGGGTAGTGCTCGCAGGTGCGAGGAATTTGCCGCATCTGCGAGGCCGCAGGTGCGAAGGGGAATGCGCATCTGCGAAGCCCGCAGATGCGAGAATATCGCCACAGATGCGAGTTTTTAGAGGGCCGGCTATTTTCCGCAGGCGCGCATTCTAGTCTGCAAATGATGATGCGCAGGTGCGAGCCCAGGCACCGCAAGTGCGAAAATGCCTGGGCAGTGTTTAAAAATGATGGTTCCGAGAAGTTTTCTCATTTTGGACATTTTGGAGCTCGATTTGGGCGATTTTGGAGAGGAAATTTTCTACACAACTTGGTGTAAGTGTTCTTAACTCCCTTGTGATTATATTCCATGAATTCATCTTTATTTTTGGTGCAAGATTTTTGAATCTTCAAGAGAAATAGAAGGAAATTTTTATAATGTCACAAAACAAACTTTTCAAGTTTGAATACCGATTTGGAGTCGGATTTGAGTAAATTTAGTATGGTTGAACTTGTAATTTGATGGGTTGTCGTATTTTATAAGTTTTGTTGGATTTCGAGATGTGGGCCCCACGAGTGATTTTTGGGGCATAATTTCAGATTTTTATAAAAATATTAGTATTTTGATATGGAATTTATTCCTATAAATTTTGTGGGCTGAATCAAATTAATTGTAACTAGATTCGAGCTGTTTGGAAGTTGATACGCACATAATGGGATTTCTGGAGCATTGTTTAGCTTGCTCGATATTGGATTCAGCTTGTTCAAGGCAAGTAACTCTTCTAATCTTGGAGTTGAGGGTATGAACCCTGAATATATGTATTTTTGTGAATTGTTGGGAGGTGACACACATGCTAGGTGATGGGCGTGCACTATAGAAATTGTGACATAATTATTTCTGTAGAATTTTATAGTTAAATAATCTTGGCATCTTCTATGCGGTTTTATGTGTTAAAGAAATTGAGCTGAAAAGCATATTAATAATCATATTGAGGCTATGTGTCAGTATTATTGGGACCCACAGAGGTCATATTGCTGTGAATTATTGTGTTAAATTAAAAATTCATACTCAGTCATATTCATTTCATTGCATATCATAACTCAGTTTTATGACTCTATTTTGATGCATATAAATATTTTGGGCTGAATGCCCTGTTTTACTGAAATGCCGGAGTGGCTTGATTTGTGAGGATGAGTGTGGATTGGGGCTGTCTGCCTGCAGCATACTTTATGACTGAGTGAGGCCGAGGGCCTGATTTGTGAGGATGAGTGTGGATCGGGGCTGCCCGCCTGCAACATACTTTATTATTATCGCACGTGAGTTGTCAGTGCAGATTATAGCGCTTGGGCTGAAGGAGCCCCTCCGGAGTCTGTACACACCCCCAGTGAGCGCAGGTACCTACTGAGTGCGAGTGCCGAGTGCCGAGTGCTGAGTGACTGGGAGGCATGAGTGATTGTGAGGTATGCCCGAGTGGCAAGAGTGATTGTGAGGTATGCCCGAGTGGCAAGAGTGATTGTGAGGTATGCCCGAGTGGCACGAGTGACTATGAGGTTGCCCGAGGGGCTGTATATGAGTGATGTTCTGCCCGAGGGGCTATTTATGATTTTATCACTGAATTGCATCGCATTGGCATGCACACATGACATACAGGCATAGAGATGTATTTTTTCTCATGCTGTACAACATCACATCATTCATGATTTCTCACATATTTTTGACAGATGGGCATAGTGATGCATTTATTTTTACACGGGTTATCCTGAAGAAAAATGAAACATCTTATTTATCATTGACAAGATTTTGGGAGAAATTTATTGTTTTCAAACTATTTATATTATTGAAAACTTCGGCAAACGATTTGGGTTTTCACTGAGATATTTGAAAGGAAGAACTATAATTTTTGAAATCATAATTTGGCTGAGTATTTTATCCCTGAGTTATTTCTGGTATTATTTGCTTTATGTTGTTATGGATTGTTGTGGACTATTAGTTTTGGACCTGACTTGGTGGAAGCTCGTCACTACTTTCAACCTATGGTTAGGTTTGTTACTTACTCAGCACATGGGGTCTGTTGTACTGATACTACACTTCTGCACATTGCGTGCAGATGTTGGCTGTTGTTGTTGATGTGCTCGATGGTTGCGGGACTTGAAGATGTACATGCGTTCCTGTTGTAGCTGCCTTTTGTTCAGGGTAGCCTTAGATTTATAAAAGCTCTGTTTATGTATTATTCAAATAGACTATGTATTTATTTCATTTCCGCTTTGTATACTCTATTCTTAGAAGCTCATGATTTGTACTACCAGTTCTTGGGAGATGTATAAGATTAAGATGTTTATTCACTTAAATTATTTTAAATAATTGTTTTTGGAATTGGATAGTTGAAAGTTGGCTTACCTAGTGGGTTGGGTTAGGTGCCATCACGACTAGTTGGATTTTGGATCGCGATAAGGTGGTATCAGAGTACTAGGTTCATAGGTTCTACAAATCATGAGCAAGTGTCTAGTAGAGTCTTACGGATCGGTATGATGACGTCCATACTTATCTTCGAGAGGCTACATGGAATCTAGGATATATATTTCCCATCTTTCTTTCCTTTTCATGCGACATTGATTCAGCTTAAGACATAACTCTTTGAATTCCTTTCACGTATTCGTATACGCATATGAGCGCTCGGTATCAGCTGTGCATCGCCGGCTTGTGATTTTTTGAACGAGGTTCAAGAGGTGTATTAAGATTGACTAAGTGATTGCATAGTAATTGTGACTGCGAAAAGATATAACAAGATACCAGATTGAGGCTAAGCAGGTGGATTATCCCCTGCGGAATAATCTATGTAGGAGTATTTCTTATGATGTGAGTGGAGAGTTTCTTTTCTGCCGACGGGGTGTATGGGTGGAGATTTGAATCTGAATCTGGTTGAGAAAGTTGACTTATGTGTTAAGAGGATGAATACGAGCTAAGCGGATGATTGAGGTATTTTTATGGTTGGCATTGTACGAACTTGGGAAGAAGTTTCGTTGGACTGACTGTGGCATTATGGCAATAAGAGAGTATTGGTATTGTGAGTTATGGAATGTTTTAATCTATGGCTTTGAGCCAAGTGGGGGCGTCTGCTATTGACCATTTGATTTCATGGTTAGGTGTTAAATTTTAATTTTGGTCGGAGGCATATTTGTGGGTTAGCTATGACTTGCAGAAGTTGAGATCGAGGATGACTCGAATAAGAAAATTCCTGGTTAAGGATTATATTTCACGTATGAGTAAATGAAATTCGCGGGATGAGTGAGTTGTTATTGGTGAATGATGTAGTGCGCACGGAGTATGAATTTGATATGTGGTGTTAAAGTAGAGTTACTTCTTTGAGTATTGTGGTGCTAATGGGGCACGTGTCTTTTGACCCATTTGGGCGGTGCAATTAGATTTGAGCAAAGTAGGTGACTCCAGAGAAAATTTTAGTAGGTTTGAGAATTATATATAGCAATTGAGAATGTTTCCGGACTTATGTAAATCCGAGATTTGCGTTTGATGGTGCCTGAACTTGCGGAAATTCTATATGACTATGGATTCTACATTTTTTTTTTGTGTAAGGAAGGTAAGAAGAGAAATTTCAAATTCACATAATGTATTATCAGAGTGAGTGTTACAGTTGTGGTATTTTTGAAGGTTCTTAAGAAGAATACAATTGCTTATGGGCTGTAGGGCATTGTGGTTCTATGCTAAGGTTTGTAGGGTAAGTTGTGGTTAAAGATCATGGTATTTTTGCAAGAAGAAGTATCAATCTGAAGACAAATTCGGAAGGGACTTGGAGAAATGGGACAACTGGGTAGTAGGTTGGATCAGTATGGTAATGGATAAGATCAGTTCTTTGGGTGCTTATGAGGTGAAGGTTTTCTACAGGTGCTTTGTGGCAATACACCTGAACTTGGCAACCTGTGTGGCTTGGTCGAGTTAGAGGAATTTAGTTTTAAGGACTAGATTATGTGCAAATGGATTCCAAAGTATTCTTGATGGTTTCTACCGGTGTGGAGAACGTTTGTGTATTGTGATTTTCTCCTGGAAAGAAACAAGAGAAAGGTTTCTAACTAAAATGGTATGTAAATTATTGGTGACTCAAAGTTGATAATAAGATTCTTGTGCTCTTCACATGATGGAAATATAGATGTTATGTGTTGTACGAAAGCTAGATTTTTATGTACAAGGTGGCAGTACAATCTTGAAGAGAAGGTAACGAATGTTGAACAACATGGACGATTTCAAATAACTAGATGAATACTATTACTACTTGGTGTTGTATGAGAAAGGGGCGGACTTCAGAAGGCGCATTGTGTTTTTACTTACGGATGTATAAATAGTATTGCGGTACTCACATGGTTGATAGACTGTTGATATTCAAACTTTTGTCAAGTGGCACGAAAGAACTTTTAAAGTATTTCTCGTGGGATGATCATGTATAAGAGAGGTGTTAGGAATTCGGGCGGTGGAGATAGAATCAAATATGGTGATTCGCATATTCTATGGATTCAGAGATTGGGAGTTCCCAGGAGCAGATTGTTTCATGGTTGTGGACTATGAAGTTATGGCCGGAGCTAGCCATATGATGGAATGTGTTATGATTCAGTCATTATGGATTTTCGGAAGAAATTTTATCTATTTGTGGGTAACCCGAGTTGATTTGGGGGTCCATAGGTAGGCCCAATTAAGATGTGTATTCTACACCGAGCCGGAATGGTTGGCTCCATACTGTTATTATTGAGGGATGTGTCATTTGGTTGATGTTGAACTTATTCGTGTTCTCAAGTGATCTGTGAGTTATTCCTTTATGCTACGAGGAGTTGTGATTCATTGGTTATGTGCACAGATGGTGCAATTCTATTTGAGCTTTATAGCAGAATTTGAGTGTAATGAGTAATTGGGTATTGCATGATCAATAGTGTAATGGTTATGTCCTTTAAGGTTTTTGTGTGGTATTTTTGTCATTTACCTCTCCGTCGTTATTAAGTTGGAGCAGGGTGGCTCGGAGTATATAATATGAACCTTGTGTTAGAATCGGGTGATGGTTCTACGGTGTATGATGAATTTTCAGCGTTTCGTTGTGGAAGTACTTGTTAATCTAGAGGGGCAATTCTCTCATTTGAGTCATTTTCCATGACTGGGTACATTTGAATTGTTGCGTATTAGTACACGGATGGCACGAGTTGTGGCTCCAAGTTATATTGGTGCGGTATGTCTGTGGAGTAGTTATGTTTAGTAATATAAGGTCATTGGACCTGGAATGGGTACTATCAGGTTTAATTTCGATATATTCAGGAGTATAATATTGAAAGTCGGCTCAGAAAGTGATTATGGTTCCGGTTGGGGCGAGAGACCTCCATGACTTGTTGGTCTGATAAAGGGTTACGAGATTCTGCGTGTTTCTTTTATTATCAACAGTGTACGAAGGTTTTGGGATGAGGTTTGGTTCGATATGGGTTTAATACTAGTATGCAGTTGATTTTGGAGTAGTCACTGCAATCGGGAATAGTGCTACGAGCATGCGAGTTGTGTAGTATGTTGGGTGATTATATCCGTGATTATAGGTATAGCTCGATGCAGCTTATTCAGACTTATACAGTATGTAAATGTAAGATTCATGTCTTGAAAGAAATTTTAAAGGTTGGAAATTAAACTCCAAGGTTTATGGACTAAGGTTAAATTAATGATTTTCAGTTGCATTATGTAGTCAAGCCTATGTGGGATAAGGTGACGTGGGTTCACCCCCGGGTACGTGTGTGGTAAGATGGAACAGTGATTTGATGGCTTGGAAATAACTCTTGGCACGTTCGAGGACGAACGTATGTTTAAGTGGGGGAGAATGTAACGACCCGACCGGTCGTTTTGAGTATTACAACCTTGCTTCCCCATTTACTGCTCAAATTATACTTTACAGCTGTTGTGTGAATTGCCGAGGTAATTGGTTCGGGTCCGGTAAGGTTTTGGAATAAATTGGAACACTTAGTTTCAAGGGTTAAAGCTTAAGTTAAAATAGTGATCGGATGTCGACTTATGTGTAAACGACCTCGGAATTTAATTCTGATGATTCCAATAGCTCCATATGGTGATTTTGGACTTAAGAGCGTGTCCGAAAAATATTTTTGGAGGTCCGTAGTGGAATTTGGCGTGAATTGCCGAAAGTTAAATTTTTGGAAAGTTTGACCGGGGAGTTGACTTTTTGATATCGGGGTCGGAATCCAATTCTGAAAATTTGAATAGGTCTATAATGTGAAATGTGACTTGTGTACAAAATTTGAGGTCAATCGGACGTGATTTGATGTGTTTCGACGTAAGTTATAGAATTTAAAGTTTCAAGGTTCAATGATTTCGGATTGAGGAGTAATTCATCGTTTCGATGTCGTTAGGTGTGATTTGAGGCCTCGAGTAGGTCCGTGTTATGTTATGGGACTTGTTGATACAATTGGTTGAGGTCCCGGGGGCCTCGAGTGAGTTTCGGACGGTTAACGGATCAAATTTGGACTTAAGGAAATGCTGGAACTGCTGCCTACTGGTGTGATCACACCTACGAAGATTTTGATCGTAGGTGCAAAGCCGCATGTGCGTGACATAAGCCGCAGAAGCGGCCAAGAGTGGGACTGGGCAGTGCTCGCAGGTGCGAGGAATTTGCCGCATCTGCGAGGCCGCATGTGCGAAGGGGAATGCGCATCTGCGAAGCCCGCAGATGCGAGAATATCGCCGCAGATGCGAGTTTTTAGAGGGCCGGTTGTTTTCTGCAGGCGCGCATTCTTCTCCGCAAATGCGAATGCGCAGGTGCCTGATGCCTTGGCAGTGATTAAAAACGAGGGTTCCGAAAAGATTTTTCATTTTGGACATTTTGGAGCTCGGTTTAGGCGATTTTGGAGAGAAAAGTTTCCACACAACTTGGGGTAAGTGTTCTTAACTCCCTTGTGATTATATTCCATGAATTCATCTTCATTTTTGGTACAAGATTTTTGAATCTTCAAGAGAAATGGAAGAAAATTTCTATAATGTCACAAAACGAACTTTTCAAGTTTGAATACCGATTTGGAGTCGGATTTGAGTGAAATTAGTATGGTTGAACTTGTAATTGGATGGGTTGTATTTTGTGAGTTTCGTCGGATTTCGAGACATAATCCCTACGGGTAATTTTTGGGGTGTAATTTCGAATTTTTGTGAAAATATTAGTATTTTGATATAGAATATATTCCTATAAATTTTGTGGGCTGAATCAAATTAATTGTGACTAGATTCGAGCCGTTTGGAAGTTGATACGCACATAATGGGATTTCTGAAACATTGTTTAGCTTGCTCGATATTGGATTCAACTTTTTCGAGGTAAGTAACTCTTCTAATCTTGGAGTTGAGGGTATGAACCCTGAATATATGTATTTTTGTGAATTGTTGGGAGGTGACGCACATGCTAGGTGATGGGCGTGTGGGCGTGCACTATAGAAATTGTCACATAATTATTTTAGTGAAATTTTATAGTTAAATAATCTTGGCATTTTCCATGCGGTTTTATGTGTTAAAGAAATTGAGCTGAAAAGTATATTAATAATCATATTGAGGCTATGTGCCAGTATTATTGGGACCCACAGAGGTCATTTTGCTGTGAATTATTGTGTTAAATTGAAAATTCATACTCAGTCATATTCATTTCATTGCATATCATAACTTAGTTTTATAACTCTATTTTGATGCATATAAATATTTTGGGCCGAATGCCCTGTTTTACTAAAATGCCCGAGTGGCTTGATTTGTGAGGATGAGTATGGATCGGGGCTACCCGCCTGCAGCATACTTTATGACTGAGTGAGGCCGAGGGCCTAATTTGTAAGGATGAGTGTGGATCGGGGCTGCCCGCCTGCAACATTCTTTATTATTATCGCGCGTGAGTTGTCCGTGCAGATTATAGCACTTGGGCTGAAGGAGCCCTTCCGGAGTCTGTACGCACCCCCAGTGAGCGCAGGTACCTACTGAGTGCGAGTGCCGAGTGCTGATTGACTAGGAGGCATGAGTGATTGTGAGGTATGCCCGAGTGGCAAGAGTGATTGTGAGGTATGCCCGAGTGGCAAGAGTGATTGTGAGGTATACCCGAGTGGCACGAGTGACTGTGAGGTTACCCGAGGGGCTGTATATGAGTGATGTTCTGTCCGAGGGGCTATTTATGATTTTATCACTGAATTGCATCGCATTGGCATGCACACATGTCATACACGCATAGAGATGTATTTTTCCTCATGCTGTACAACATCACATCATTCATGATTTCTCACATATTTTTGACAGATGGGCATAGTGATGCATTTGTTTTTACACGGGGTATCCGGAAGGAAAATAAAACATCTTATTTATTATTAACATGATTTTGGGAGAAATTTATTATTTTCAAACTATTTATATTATTGGAAACTTCGGCAAATGATTTGGGTTTTCACTGAGATATTTGAAAGGAAGAACTATAATTTTTTAAATCATTATTTGGCTGAGTATTTTATCCCTGAGTTATTTCTGGTATTATTTACTTTATGTTGTTATGGATTATTTTGGACTATTGGTTTTGGACCCGACTTGGTTGAAGCTCGTCACTACTTTCAACCTACGGCTAGGTTTGTTACTTACTCAGTACATGGGGTCGGTTGTACTGATACTACACTTCTGCACATTGCGTGCAGATGTTGGCTGTTGTTGTTGCTGTGCTCGATGGTTGCGGGACTTGAAGATGTACCTGCGTTCCTGTTGTAGCTGCCTCTTGTTCAGGGTAGCCTTAGATTTATAAAAGCTCTGTTTATGTAATATTCAAACAGACTATGTATTTATTTCATTTCCGCTTTGTATACTCTATTCTTAGAAGCTCATGATTTATACTACCAGTTCTTGGGGGATGTATAAGATTAAGATGTTTATTCACTTAAATTACTTTAAGTAATTATTATTAGAATTGGATAGTTGAAAGTTGGCTTACCTAGCGCGTTGGGTTAAGTGCCATCACGACTAGTTGGATTTTGGGTCGTGACAGCGACGGAGTACATTATTCTGCTTAAGGGTTCCAACTGCTTTAAATTAACCATTTTCAAGGTATATACGTATATATATACAGAATTGCGGCCGAAGTTTACGGGGTCCGGTGACCCCTCACCGTTACACGTGGATCCGCCTGGAGAAGTAGCTTTATCCAAATTTTCTTCTAACCCTAATCTTTATCTCTCTCTCCCACTAACTCTAAAATATCAGCCGATATGATACTACAAATCTACAACCAACTTATGGGAAAAAATAGTAAAAAGAAATTTTAACCTGTGAAAATAATACTAAAATGAAACTTTATTTTAGAACTTATCCCAATTTTGGATGATTTTATGTTATAAATAAATTATATGAAATATATACTATAATAATACAATAGAATTATTTCAAAATTTGATTTAACTATCTTGGCATAAAATAAAAAGTTAAACAAAGGGTGTTCACGAGAAATTGAACTAAACGGAAAACGGATCAAATCGGAGAAAAAAATCGACATTCTTTATTTGATTTGATTTTGATTTTTTAGTTTTAAGAACATATAAAATTTAATTATTTGATTTTAAGCAAAACTTAATCGAAAAAGGCGAACCAGATTAATTTTATAAATACCTATTTAAAAATTATAACTACATAAAATTTTACATTACACATTGATTTTTGCGCTCTTGGTTCGTAGCCTAATTTTTGCACTTATAGTATCGTTTATATTCTATTTTGGTTTGTAGAATTTATTCCACGTTAAAAATAATTTTTTAAATTTAATTGGGTGCTTACATTATTTATCATTATTCAATCATCATCAAAATATCTTGAGAATTAACAACTTTTCTTAATAAGTAATATATATATATATATATATATATATATATATATATATATATATATATATATATATATATATATATATATATTAAATTACAAAAAAACACATGGTTTTCCCAATTAACACATGGTTTTCCCACGGCGAAATCAGTGAAAAATTGGTGGAAAAATCGAGTTTTCACACCGCACTACCACTGAAACGGATCACCAGGAAAACGCTTGGTCAGAAATATCTTCCCAGATAAGAGGTGAAAAATTTCCCACGGTTTTTCCAGCGAATATTTTATAGGAAAAATAATGAAGTTTCCCACCAACAATCAGTGGAAAATATTATTAATAATTTTTATTAATTTTAATACATTAGCCAGGGAAGTGATAGGAAAAATGCATGGGGATATGAAAATAAAGTATGAACTTGCCCACTGACAACCGTGGGAAATATACAAATTCTGAAAAATAAAGTATGAACTTTTCCACCGATATCCGTGTGAAACATGTAAATTATGAAAATAAAAGTATGAACTTTCCCTTCGATATCAGTGCTATAAATGCAAATTCTGAAAAATAATTATGAACTTTTCCACCGATATCAGTAGAAAATATGCAAGTTCTGTAACTAAAGTGACGAACCTTCCCACGGATTTAGTGGGAATGTCGTGGGAAATCTGGAAATTATTTTTGTGCACAATGCTGCTTTTTATACTGCACCACCTGCCAAACAAAATATACAACCACCAACAACCTAAATACAATTAAACATTCACACACAAAATTCAGTATATTCCGATCCATTTCATTAATTAACAACCAACCAAAACTGAAAATACTAGAAACCAATAATGCAACTAAACATTCAAATAAGAAATTCAGCATTCAATCTTATCTAATTGATACATAATATCCAACATCATAGTCCCACCCAAAATCAGATTAATAAAAGAAACTACTCCTTAGTCTAGCAATTTAACAACTTACATTTAACAACTGAAACCAACTTAGAGATTAGCAAATGAAGTTACCTCAAG
Organism: Nicotiana tabacum; assembly: GCF_000715075.1. Lineage (NCBI taxonomy): Eukaryota > Viridiplantae > Streptophyta > Magnoliopsida > Solanales > Solanaceae > Nicotiana > Nicotiana tabacum. The sequence goes on from NC_134098.1 coordinate 121,732,127, forward strand.
ACTTATAACCTGATTTTGTCTTCTTTCACACTTTTGTATCTTCACTTCTTGGTCACTTAAAAAGGCCAGAAAATTTTAAGCATATATTCCATGAAAACTGTTTGGAGAAATAGCTATTATTCACAAGGATAGAAAAGTAACTTTTCCATGTACAAACTTAATTAAAGCAGCAGAATTCCATTGATTTCTATGAGAATAGGAAACCTATATTTCATTACCCTATTATGTTACTTGAATGGCTATTGCAGTTAATTACTCATAGAAAGTAAAATTTTCTGATTGATGATGCTTAAATAACAGAGTATTTTGTGTCATCAAAAGTAAATAGGTCAAACACAGTCAAGATTGAGAGGTAACATCAGAAATTTTTATTGATTTACTTGAACGTAAGAGAATAATGAAATAAAGCTAGTGTTTAAAACTATTACACATAATGCAAAATTTTCAATACATCAAGATTAACAAAAACTATGGAGTTTTAATCTAAAATCAATAGAAATCTGCTAAAATATCAAATACCGCATGACACTTATGTAAATTAAAGTTCACTACATTGGTCCTTAATATCCTGTTTAACCAAACCCCATAGTTCGAATTAAATGACGGGAAAACAAAGAGAACTAAATTCAAGAATCTGCAAACGTCTTGAAACCTAAAAGCTTAAATTTGCTAGACAAAAAACCTTAAAATTGGACGGAACTAACACCATAATCAGCACATAAATATTGTCACACCCCAACTACACACATGAACACACACACAAAAGGTAGATTTAAGAGATTTGGAATGTTATCTTCAATCTGCTTTAGTATGCATTCAAGCCATACCAACTTCTGTTGAACTCTCCTGTATCAGTTTAGATACCGGTGAAAAATTCTTCGCATTGTGATAATGTATTTGGCATTTTTGGTTTTGCAGTTTTTGTTGGCCCAAGTAAAGAATAGTTTTGAAGATTGACAAAGAAACTCAGGGATGAACCAGGTCCATCACTGGTAGGCATAGACACGGGCAGATTCAAAGCACGTGAGATGCACATGCAGGAGATAAACGAAATCTGACATAATAATAGATATCTCCTGATCAAAAAGATATCATAATTAATAAATAGAAGGACTCCTTACTCAACGAGAACATTATCGAAGATAAGGAAGGAGTTAGGGTTGAGATTTACTAGAACTCTTCCACCAAGGAAGAGTAGCATTAGAACTCTAGTTGTTTTCTACTCTACTAACTCTATAAATCGCAGGAAGTTCTTATTCTACATTAGACGTACAAAAGCAGAAGTTAAGCAAGAATTGAGAGCAAAATAGCGAGGCAATTTTGCAAGCAGTTCGAGTGATATTTGAGTGTGCGAATCTGACGCTACTTGAACTAGCTAGAAGAACCAGTCCCAACTGTTGTCTTTTAGTCTAGTTATTTGTAGTAGGTGGTTTTAACTTGTACCTTTTTGCTTTATTTAGAAGTGTCTGTAATAGGTACTTTGTGTTTTCAAGTTAGAGTTAACTTGAAGTTTGTTGCAAATAGCTAGAGGCTAGTTTGCTACAAAGGGATTAGAGTTATTCCAAGGTTTACAAAAGTATTTTGTAAATGCAGTTTTTGGCTCAGTGATTTAGTGAAGAGTTTTGAAAAAATCTCACTGGGAAGTAGGTCGTAGTTTTTTCACCTTTGGGCCAGGTGTTTTTCACGTAAAAATCTATGTGTTCTTTATTTTCTGTACTTATTATTCCGCAACAGTAGTAGTTGGAACACATAGAAGAACCAGGTCCTTTTATAATTTGTGCACGCGAAAAATTAGACACCACACAAATCACCCCCCTCCCCCGTGTGATATTGACGTATAAAACATCAATTGGTATCAGAGCAGGTTATCCTTGAAAAGACAAACACCTTAGGAGAAGATCAAGATGAGTGCACCACCTGGAAACTGGGAAGGGCAATCCAATGCTAGGCCACCACTCTTCAATGGCCAGTACTACTCCTGGTGGAAAAACAGAATGAGAGACCACATCATAGGAGAAGACTATGAACTATGGGACATTGTCACAGATGGTCCATTGGATACCATGAAAATAAATGATAAAGGAGAAGAGGTACCAAAAACAAGAGCTGACTGCACTGCTGACGACTTGAGGAAATGGGAGAAGAATGCTAAGGCCAATAAATGGCTTGTTTGTGGACTCGGTCCAGACGAGTACAACAGAATTCAAAGTTGTACTACTGCTAAGGAAATTTGGGACACTTTGCAAGTGGCTCATGAAGGAACACCTCAGGTAAAGAGGTCCAGAGGAATGTTACTATATTCTCAATATGAGAATTTTGCTATGAAGGAAGGAGACACCATCCAAGAGATATATACAAGGTTCACTACACTAACAAATAAACTTAAGTCTCTTGGAAGGGTTATTCTTGAAGAAGACAAAGTTGAGAAGATTTTGACAAGGATTCTGCCAGTCTCATGGGAGAGCAAAATCACTGCTATTCAGGAATCAAAAAAATTGCCACTCTTAGGTTGGATGAGCTAATTGAAAATCTCACTGCTTATGAACTTAGAAGGCAAATCATGAAGATAGATGTACCCAAGAAACAAAGGAGCCTGGCACTCAGAATTACTGAAGGTGCTGATCTGGAGGAAGATGAAATGGCTATGATCACCAAGGATTTCAAGAAATACCTTATGAGAGAAAAAGGTTCTTCAAGAGGTGGAAATTACAACAAAGCAAGGGTTCCTGAAAAAATGACCAATGAGGGCTGCTACAAGTGTGTGAAGACTAATCATCACATCAAGAACTGCCCTCAATGGGAAATTGAATGGATGAAGGAAAGATTTGAACGAAGGAATAGGAAGAAGGAACAAGTTCATCCCAAGAAAAACAAAGGATCAACAAAGGCCATAGTTGCTGCTTGGGGAGAAAGTTCAGATGAGGAATCAGATGATGAAGATGGAGATGAACAAGCATTTATGTCAATTAGAGAATCAGATGAGGAATCTGAGGTAAGTATAATTCATCTCAAAGACAAGATTAAGTTTTTGTCTAAAGAAAAACTCTCTGAATTATTGCTAGAGTTAATTGATGAATCTGAGGTAATAAATAAAGAAAAAAGAACAGTTGTCTAAGGATTGTGTGATTTTAAAAGCAAAGTGTAAGAACCTAGAACTCAGAGTTAGTGAGACTGTGAGTAAAAATACTGCTCTGAAGAACCGGGTTCATACATTTGAAGCAAATGTTCTTGAGTTAAAATCTGAAAATCTAAAACTGAAACTAGGAACCAGTAAGAAGACAGCTGATTGCACACAACTCACTTTAGAAGAAAATGTAGGCAAACTGAAAGATGAGTTGTATAGAAAGGATGAGCAGGTAAGAGTGCTAAAAGAGGATCTAGGCAAGGTCAAGCATGAACTAGATAGAACTAGAAATGGAACAGGTCCTCTGATGCTTTGTCATGGCTACAGGAACATCACAATAGCAATAGAAGAGGACTTGGCTTTGGGAATCAGCTACCTAAGTAGGATCCAAAAAACAATACCTCATTCTTCCTGAGAACAAGATTTGAACTCACTGTGGCAAGACTGGTCACTATAAAAGTGAATGTAACACAAAAGAAAAGGCCAGTCAAAAGAACAAACATTTTGTTCAAGGGAAGAATTGGTTACCAAGTTGGGCTAAAAGGAATTTAATTCATCCTTTTGCTTATAGAAAGGGACCCAAACTAGTTTGTATTCCTAAAACTAACCCCTAATTTTCTTTTGTAGGTTCAAGTGAAGGGGAGCAGCCAAATATGGCACATGGACAGTGGCTGCTCAAAGCATATGACAGGAAGCAAAGACCAGTTCCTTTCACTTGAGGACCTCAAAGGAGGAAATGTCTCCTTTGGAAATGGAAAGAAAGGTGAAATCATTAGGGTTGGTAAGGTAGGTAAGGATGACTCTTATTCCATTGAGAATGTCTACTTGATAAATGGCTTGAAGTATAGCCTAATCAGTGTGTCACAATTATGTGATAAAGGTAACTTGGTAGCATTCACCTCTACTAAATGTTTTGTGATAAATCTTATCACTGACAAGATTATTTTGCAGGGTAAAAAAGTGAATAATATATATATTATAGATCTGTCCACACTCTCAGAGAATGAACTAACTTGCTTAAGTGTGCTGGATAGTGATCCCCTCCTTTGGCATAAGAGGCTTAGACATGCAAGTCTAAGTCAACTCAACAAATTAGTCTCCAAGGACTTGGTGATAGGACTGCCTAACATTAAGTTCAAGGAAGACAAAGTTTGTGAGGCTTGTGCAAGGGGGAAGCAGGTAAGATCCTCTTTTAAATGCAAGAAAGTGGTAAGTACCACCAGAACGATGGAACTGGTTCATATGGATCTCTGTGGTCCAATGAGAACATTAAGTAAAAGTGGTAAGAGATATGTGATGGTGCTTGTTGATGATTATTCTAGGTTTACCTGGACACTGTTTTTAACATCTAAAGATGAAGCATTTGACATGTTCACTTCCTTTGTTAGAAAAACTCAGAAACAATTAGGAAATAAACTTGCATCAATTAGGTCTGATCATGGTACTAAATTTGAAAATGCTAAATTTGCTGAATTTTGTAATGTGCATGGCATAGATCATAATTTTTCTGCCCCTAGAACTCCACAACAAAATGGAGTAGTTGAAAGAAAGAATAGGACCCTTGAAGATATGGCTAGGACTATGCTTCTTTCTAGTAAGCTTCCCCATAGGTTCTGGGCAGAAGCTGTAAATACTTCATGCTATATCATAAATAGGTGCATGACAAGACCTCTAGTAGAGAATACTCCCTATGAGTTACTTAAAGGGAGAAAATCAAATATTTCCCATCTTAGGGAATTTGGATACAAGTGCTTTGTGCACAACAATGGTAAGGACTCCCTAGGTAAGTTTGATCCCAAAAGTAATGAGGGAGTATTCTTGGGATATTCTTCACATAGTAAAGCTTATAAAGTTTATAACAAAAGAACTATGTGTGTTGAAGAAAGTGTTCATGTGATTTTTAATGAAACTAACATTCTTTCTGAGAGATAGAAACATGATAATGAAGCAATTGGACTGGTAAGAAACTTAAATGAAACCACTGCCCAGACTTAAGCTGCACTGGAAGAAGGAACAGGTGATGGAACAGGTCCTTCTACCCAGGGCAACCTGACAGGGGAAATAAAACAAAGAGGAAATGATTCTTAAACCTCAAGGGAACCTGTCCATGAACCTGTTCCACAACAACAAAGCATTGAAGGAACATCAAGGGGAAACCAGTTGGTTGTGAAACCTTATAAGTATCAAAGTTCTCATCCCATTGAGAACATAATTACTGATCCAACCTCTGGAATCAAAACCCGATCTTCATTAAAGAATCTTTGTGCTTTTGATGCCTTCTTATCTCTTATTAAACCTAAAAATATTGCTGAGGATTTGCAGGATGCAGACTGGGTAAATGCAATGCAAGATGAACTCAACCAATTTGAAAGGAGTCAAGTTTGGCATCTGGTGCCAAGACCCTTGGACAGATCAGTAATTAGCACAAAATGGGTCTTCAGAAACAAACTTGATGAAGATGGAACTATTACAAGGAACAAGGCAAGATTGGTGGTTCAAGGATATAGCCAAGAGGAGGGCATAGACTATGATAAAACCTTTGCTACAAGTGCAAGGTTGGAAGCAATAAAACTCCTTTTAGCCTTTGCTGCTTACATGGAATTCACCCTCCACCAGATGGATGTCAAGAGTGCCTACCTCAATGGCTATCTAAAGGAAGAAGTGTTTGTCAAGCAACCTCCAGGGTTTGAAAGCAAGGAGAGTCCTGATCATGTGTACAAACTTGACAAAGCACTTTATGGGCTCAAGCAGGCGCCAAGAGCATAGTATGAAAGATTATCAAAGTTTTTGCTTGAGCATGACTACAAGAGAGGTAAAATTGACAATACTTTGTTCTTGAAAGAAAAAGGTAAATATCTCTAGGTAGTTCAGATATATGTTGATGATATAATCTTTGGAGCAACTACTGATAAGTTAAGTAAAGATTTTTCTAAACTAATGGGGAGAGAATTTGAAATGAGTATGATGGGTGAGCTTAATTTCTTTTTAGGATTACAAATTAAACAAAATTTTAATGGAACTATGATCCATCAGCAGAAGTATGTAAAAGAGTTTCTTAAAAAGTTTAAAATGGAAGATTCCAAAGAAATTGACAATCTTATTGCAATAACTACAAAGTTGGATATGGATGAACCTGGTTCATCTGTCGATTAGAAGTTGTATTGGGGAATGATTGGCTCATTGTTATATCTCACTGCTAGTATACCTGACATTGTTTTCAGTGTAGGCTTTTGTGCAAGATTTCAGGCAAATCCGAAGGAGTCTCACTTGACTTCTGTCAAAAGAATTTTGAGATATCTAAAAGGCACCACTGATCTTTGTCTTTGGTATCCAAAAGGTAGTAATTTCAATCTTGTGGGATATGCTAATACAGATTATGTAGGTTTTCTTGTGGATAGAAAGAGCACCTCAGGTATGGCACACTTTCTTGGCTCATGTCTTGTGTCTTGGGCCACAAAAAAGTAAAATTCAGTGGCCTTATCTACTGCTGAAGCTGAGTATGTTGTCGCTGCTTCATGTTGTGCTCAATTGTTGTGGATCAAACAGCAATTAAAGGACTTTGGAATTGATGTTGGTTGTATTCCCATTTTTTGTGATAACACTAGTGCTATCAGTATGACCAAGAACCCGGTTCACCACAAGAGAACTAAGCACATAGATGTTAGGCATCACTTTTTGAGGGATAACTATGAAAAGGGGTTGATCACTGTGAAATTTTGTACTACTGACAAGCAAATAGCCGACATCTTCACAAAATCCCTAAGTATAGATCACTTTGAAAGGAACATGTTAGAATTAGGGATGATTAAGATCACCTAACAAGACCAGTTCAGAATTCACAACCGAAAAAAAATTGAAAAAAAAATTATTTTTGGTTAGAAAATCTGAAAATTGTGTACATAATTAGATTATTTTTTGCTCAGTCTCATACTTTCAATAGTATACTCTTGTGCCATGTGTTAAAATGACTCATTAATCTCTAATGATATTTTCTCTATTTTGGCAAATTTAGACTTATACAAGAGTATTCTCAGTGAAGAACCTGGTTCATCAAGATAACACGGTATATTTTTTACACTCTGCATAATTTAAAATAATAATATTTGGATCATGAGCAGAGTCCTACTTAATTCCAAATTCCTTCTGGACTTATCCATTATAAGTGAATCAGTTCTGTTCAAAAGAGTCCCAACCGAATTGAAGTACCTAGATTCTAGGGATACACTCCAAAGTCTTTTTAAAACTGAAATTCAGTTTGATTAGACTTCCACACCCACTATCATCCCTTCCACCACCCCAACCTCTATGAAAAGAGTAAAGATGCTTGCTCACAAGGTTGTTGCGGGGAGAGAACACATTTGGAGAATAGGTTTGTACTAGTAGGGTCTAAAGCAGGTGTTGAAACTACAGAGTCTAGAAGAATTGGTGGTAAAAAAAAAAGAGCAAAGGTGTTCGAAGTGCTGTGAGGGAAAGGGTAAAAGGGTGGTTGATTCTTCACTCACTCCTGTGAGTTTAACCAAAGACACATGTGCAATGGTTGTTTGGGGAGAAACATCTGCTGAAGTAGAGGAGAGTGTAAAGAAAACAGGGGGAAGTGGGTCTGGCGAGGCCGCTGAAGGGCTGGTTCAACTTGGGAAAAATATAGATGAACCTATTTCATCTGAACAGGAAACCCTCGCAGACCTACTGAAGAGAGTGACTGAAAGTTATAATCCAAAAAAAAGGGAGGTTGGTACAAGCTAGGATTATTTTGGGGCAAATACGTTGCTTGCTTGTGATTATGAAGTCCATATCACTCCTAAAGAACTTGGTTCATCTAAGAAGGTACCAGTAAATAGCAAGGTGAGAGCCTTGGTGCAAGAAAGTGGGGCAAGGGGTGCTGACATTGAGAGGATGAAGAAAAGGTTGGCTGAGGTGGAGACTGAGAGAGATGCTCTCAGAATTGAGCTGGCAAGAGAAAAGGAGAAGAATAATGGCATTCTTCAGGATATGCTGAAACTCCTCCAAACCAAAAAACCAAGCACCCAGTTCTTCCCAGCCTTAAGAATCCTAGCCTAGTGTAGATCAACCAGTGACACAGTTCAGGATGTTTTTGTTTGCTCATGTTTTCGGTATTTTTTTTTTTATGCTTTGTGGAAGAATCGTATCAATCATCAATGAAATTCACTGTTTTTACTCTAACTGTTTGTTTATATTTCTTTGATAGTTAAAATTCTTAGCTTGATCTATGATGATTAATCCATGATTGCATTTGAAGTATCCCCAGTGGCCATGAGTAAGTTTTAAAATCCGGTTACCTCACATTTTTTATGCAACTTTTCGAGGATGCCAAAAGGGGGAAAAGGTTGTGCTTTACATTTTGAACAGTGATGTTTCTAACATTGTGTTGATGTTGAGCTAAGTTGAAACATGGCCTAAGCTTATGGAAGCACAGAGTTTGTCATCATCAAAAAGGGAAAATTTGTTGGCCTAAGTAAAGAATAGTTTTGAAGATTGACAAAGGAACTCGGGGATGAACCAGGTCCATGACTGGTAGGCATAGACACGGGCAGATTCAAAGCACGTGAGATGAACATGCAGGAGATAAATAAAATCTGACATAATAATAGATATCTCCTGATCGAAAAGATTGCATAATTAATAAGGAGAAGGACTTCTTACTCAACGAGAACATTATCCAAGATAAGGAAGGAGTTAGGGTTGAGATCAACTAAAACTCTTCCACCAAGGAAGAGTAGCATTAGAACTCTAGTTGTTTTCTACTCTACTGACTCTATAAATCGCAGGAAGTTCTTATTCTACATTAGACGCACAAAAGCAGAAGTTAAGAAAGAATTGAGAGCAAAATAGAGAGGCAATTTTGCAAGCAGTTCGAGTGATATTTGAGTGCGTGAATCTGACGCTACTTGAACCGGGCTAGAAGAACCAGTCCCAACTGTTGTCTTTTAGTCTAGTTATTTGTAGTAGGTGGTTTTAACTTGTACCTTTTTGCTTTATCTAGAAGCGTCTGTAATAGGTACTTTATGTTTTCAAGTTAGAGTTAACTTGAAGTTTGTCGCAAATAGCTAGAAGTTAGTTTGCTACAAAGGGATTAGAGTTAATCCTAGGTTTACAAAAGTGTTTTGTAAATGCAGTTTTTGGCTCAGTGATTTAGTGAAGAGTTTTGGAAAAATTATGATATGCAATGAAATGAATATGACTGAGTATGAATTTTCAATTTAACACAATAATTCACAGCAATATGACCTCGGAGGGTCCCAATAATACTGGCATATGGCCTCAACATGATTTCTAATATGCCTTTCAGCTCAATTTCTTTAACACATAAAACTGCATGGAAAATGTCAAGATTATTTAACTATAAAATTTCACATAAACAATTACGTCATAATTTTTATAGTGCACGCCCACACGCCCGTCCCCTAGCATGTGCGTCACCTACCAACAATTCACGAAATACATATATTCAGGGTTCATACCCTCAACTCCAAGATTAGAAGAGTTACTTACTTAGAACAAGCCAAATCCAATGTCAAGCAAGCTAAGCAATGCTCCAGCAATTCCACTCTGCGTGTATCAACTTCCAAACGGCTCGAATCTAGTCACAATTAATTTGATTCAGCCCACAAATTTTATAGGAATTAATTCCATATCAAAATACTAATATTTTCAATAAATCCGAAATTATGCCCCAAAAATCACCCGTGGGGCCTACGTCTCGGAATCCGACGAAAGTTATAAAATATTAACACCCATTCAACCACGAGTCAAACCATATAAATTTTACTCAACTCCGACATCAACTCGACCCTCAAATCTCCAAATAAAACCAAGAGGGTTTTCACAAATATTTCCAACTTAATTCACCAATTAAATGCTAAGAACAACTATGGATTCAGGTAATTTAATCAATATTGAGTTAAGAATACTTACCCCGTTGTTTCCTCTAAAAATCTCCCAAACATCGCCTCAATCCGAGTTCCAAATCGTTAAAAATGAAAAATGGGACGAAGTCCCATTTTCTGAACTTAAACTTTATGTCCAAACCTCTCTTCTTCGCGAATGCGGCAGGTCCCTCGTGTTCGCGAAGCAAAAATGTGCTTCCCAACATTTTCTCTTCGCGAATGCGATGCTTTACGAAGCCCTTCTTCGCGAACGTGAGCTCCCCCTTCGCGAACGCGAAGGCAAAAGTCCATGCCCACTATGTTTTCCTTCGCGAACGTGATACCCCATACACAAACGCGATGCACAACCCAGCTTCTCTTCGCGAACGCGGAGAGTAAATCCTGCCTGCCACAAATTTATCTTCGCGAACGTGAGGGCCCACTCGCGAACGCAAAAGAGAAAATTCGAAAAATGCAGCAACAAATATCAGCAATCTCACCAAGGCCAAAAATGATCCGTTAACCATCCAAAACTCACCCGAGCCCCTCTAGACCTCAACCAAATATACCAACAAGTACTAAAATATCATACGGACTTAGTCAAACCCTCAAATCACCTCAAACAATGCTAAAACCATGAATTACACCCCAATTCAAGCCTAATGAACTTTGAAATTTCTAGTTTCTATAACTTGCGCCGAAAATACATCAAATCACGTCTGATTGACCTCAAATTTTGCACACAAGTCATAAACGACATAACGGAGCTATTTCAATTTCCAGAATTGGATTCCGACCTCGATATCAAAAAGTCAACTCCCCGGTCAAACTTTCCAAAAATTTAACTTTCGGTATTTCAAGTCTAATTCCACTACGGACCTCCAAATAATTTTCCAGACACGCTCCTAAGTCCAAAATCATCATACGGAGCTATTGGAATCAACAAAATTAAATTCCAAGGTCGTTTACACATAAGTATAAACGTCGACATTCGGTCACTATTTTAACTTAAGCTTTAAACCTTGGAACTAAGTGTTCCAATTCATTCCAAAACCTCACCGGACCCGAACCAATTACCCCAGAAATTCACACAACAATTATAAAGTACAATTTGAGCAGTAAAGGGAGAAGTGGGGTTGTAATACGCAAAACGACCGGCCGGGTCATTACATTTATATTCCAGCATGTAGGATTCTTTTGTGTTCAAGTTGGAACCAAATATATTAACATTTGAAACATTCATTTGTGTTAAACTTGTAACAATAGAGTTTTCATTTGTAGCATAGCAATTAATTACTAATATACATATATGGTTACCATTTCTGAATTTTAGCAAGTATTTTGAACTGACTTTTACTTTTTAAAATCAGATGATTCAACTAAATCAGGAAAGGTCGTGGAAGGACAATGGGAAAAGGTCTTGAGAAAATGAAGAAGTTTATAGGAAGAAAGATGGTTATAGACATCCCAGTTGGTAAATGAAGGCCAGTTGAGGCAATTCCATCAGCAAAGCTATCAAATGAGTTCGGAATTATTGCTCGCAGCTTTCTTTCGCTTCCAAACAAGTGGAAGGAACTCACAAGAGAGGATAAGGATGCGACCTACTGGGAAGTAGGTCATGGTTTTTTCACCTTTTGAGCCAGGTGTTTTCCACGTAAAAATCTCCGTGTTCTTTATTTTCTGTACTTATTATTCCGCAACAGTAGTAGTTAGAACACATAGAAAAACCAGGTCCTTCTATAATCTGTGCATGCGAAAAATTGAACACCACACAAATCACCCCCTCTTGTGTGGTATTGACTTATAAAACATCAGTTTTGACTAAGAACTATTGATTACAATTATATAGTCTATTGGTAATGCCTACATGTTTTAAGACTTTAAACTTTGGATCACAATTATTATCTCAGTATATTCTGTGTTTCACAAGTTGAGATCATATAGTTCGTCTTCATTGCCTCCTTACTAGTAGGAAAAATAAAGACAGTACAAATCCGCTAAATTTGACAAAATTAAAGAATCACTCAAGCAAAACGCATTATCGGTTGGGGCAAATGCACAGGATACTATCATGTAACCACAACCCCAAACGACAGGACAAAAGACTGAACCTTCACAGATACAACAACAAAATATAGACAGACAATTAAAGACATCTAAAACTACATCTCGTATTGACTACTACAACTAGATTTCAACTTAAACCGAGTATTCTCTACTTTAATCAACTTCATCAATCTTGGGACCTGCACCGCTAGCACTAGCAGAAGGACCAATTTAAACTGGATCCCTAGGTTTTTAGGCATTTAGGATAAAATCAGAAAAGGGAGAAAGAAAGGGGGAGGGAGCGAGTGAGAGAGAGAGTTACCGAAAGCTCACTGATTCCTGAAAATGGCGGAAAGGTCCGGTCTGCGAAGAGAATGAGAGAGAAAGAGAAAAATAAGAGTAAAAAAGAGAAGAAAAATAAGGGGTATACCTAATGTAATAGGAAATCTTTCCCATTGATTCACTGGTTAAATTTGTGGGAATTGTCTTATATAAATTCAATTTTTTTGGTGAAACAATTTTTAAGCTCGCGGGTTTTTGGACCAAATATAAGAATTCGAAATTTTGATCTTCCCACTGCATCAGTGGGAATATTAAAATAATTTTTTATCTTAGATTTTCACCGTTTCACTGGGTAGATTTTAATAATTTTATTTTTAATGACATTCCTACTAATTCGGCGGGAAACAAATTACGCGCTTTTTTGCGCCAACTAGTTCCCACCTATAGTCTGTGGGAACGTTTTTAAAAAAAGGTAAAAGAAAACTTTTTCATTTCCCACTGAATTGTTTTACATTTTAGTGGGAATTGCCACTGATAATATATCTGTGGGAAATTTTCCTGGGAAATTTGTATTTTTCTAGTAGTGATAATTGCTGTAATATGTGTTTAATATAATTTGTCACGTCCTTTTTTAAGAAACTGATAGAAAAATCAAAACAATCGATAAAATCGAACCAATAATAAACCGATTTGGTTTGATTCTAATATAACTATTGTAGATCTGAAAATCCACCAATTAGGTTAAAAGGGCGACTTGGGCTTGATCAATTGGGTTCCGACGATAAAAGTTGACCGCCTTGACACAACGTTATTTTTAGCCATTACAACTATTACATAATATCTTTGTCTTGTTTTATGTGACATACTTTCCTTGTTAGTTCTTCCTCTATCCCAATTAATGTGTCATATTTTTCTTTTTAGTATGTGAATGTCATACTTACGTAGTGAGAAAATAATTTAATTTTAAACTTCTTATTATACCCTAATGAAATGAATAGGCACATAAATTTCTATGACCTTTTTAAACCACAATTTAGTAAGTCCTTCTTCCATTTAAATTTCGTATCCAATAAAATACCGTCACATCTCTATTTTAAAAGGCTTTTTGTGGAATTCGTCCAGGGCTCGCCCTTGGGCGGGGCACCATCAAAACACCCTGGCACTTACATACGTGACATAGTTTCACGAGGCTTATGTCCCAAGCGTCCGACTGCGCATGTTGAACATGCCTAACGTTTAACGCTCAAGGCTCGCCCAACAGCTCTTACGCAAATAATGTGTTGAGTTCCCTAATAAGCTTTGTTGACGCTCATAATTCTATAACAAATGAATGATAAATGCTCTATTCATTCGTAAAATTGAGAGTAACTCAAATAACGAGCCATAGTATTGCATATTATTTAATTGGGCATCGTAACAATGAATTTTATTTGAACATTATTTTAGAAAATAGATAGCCCGAATTTGTATCTTCATTTGCCATTGGTCTTCATTAGGGGTGGGCATAGTTTGGGAAAACCCGACATCCAAACCGAAATCCTAATATTTTGGTTTTGATTTTCGGATTACAAATTAGATTTTGAATTTTATTTTTTATTTTTTTTGGATTTCGGAGTAGATATTGAATTTGGTACTTCGAATTTTTGGATATTCGAAAATTAATTTTTTTATATATTATATTTAGTCCATTATCCATATGCCAATAGTACTATGTCCAATACCCCACCCATTAGATTTTAATATACTCAATATTAATTACTAAGTTACTATTAGAATTAGGGATGGGCATATATCGGGTAAAACCGATAGCCCGAACCAAATAAAGCTTATTGAATTATCGGTATCGGGTTATAGGACTTGAGAAAACCTCTTAGTTCTTGGTAGGAAAGCAACTTTTGTAATTATGGTCCTCTAATATTCCTAGTGTTCAGTATATTTTGCTGATTAATCCTCCAATGGATCCTCCGAATAACATAGATGTGATGACCCAAAAGGTCATTTTATGTTTTAGAACTTGAATCTGTGCTCTTAAGCCTTACAAATCTTATTTTTACCCTCCTCAATTTGTATGCGCAGTCCGAGCATGTTTTCGGAAAGCTTTTATGTTGAAAATTGATAAAAATAAGAATGTATGCCTTAAAAGTTAATTTTAGTTGACTTCGGTTAATATTTTTGGTAAATTAGCCCGGATCTGTATTTTGACGGTCCCGGTGGGTCCGTATTGAATTATGGGACTTGGGCGTATGTCCGGAATCGAATTCGGAGGTCCCTAACTTGAGTTATGAATTTTTGAAAAAATAATTAAAAGTCTGAAAATTAATTATTTTTAAGAATTGATTGATATTTGGCATTGTGATTACCGGGTCTGTATTTTGGTTTCGGAACCCAGTACATGTTCATTATGATATTTAAGACTTGTCTGTGAAATTTGGTGAGAAACGGAGTTGATTTGACGTGATTCGGACGTCTAGTTGAGAAAATAGAAATTTTAAAGTGTTCTTGAGAATTGCATTTGATTTGGTGCTAAATTCGGAGTTCTAGGTATTATTTTGGCGATTTGATCGCGTGAGCAGGTCCGTATGATGTTTTAGACTTGTGTTCATGTTTGGTTTGGAGCCCCGAGGGCTTCGGGTGAGTTTCGGATAGGCCATGGGATATTTTGGACTTTGAAAATCTGGTATTTTGCTGCAACATGTGTTCTGGCATGTCCTTCTTCGCGTTCGCGAAGGTACTCTCGCGAACACAAAGAGTAAACTAGGCAGCTGAAGTTTTCTTCTTCGTGAACGCGAAGGCTTAGTAGCGAACGCAAAGCGATGGGGGCGTAACCCTTCGCGAACGCGACTAGCTCCTCGCGAACGCGTAGTGTTAGGCACACCTGGGGGAGGGTTGGTCGTTCCTTCATCGCGAACGCGAGCAATGCCTCGAGAATGTGAAGGTTTGTTGGGAGTAACTATCGCGAACGCGAGCAGGGTCTCGCGAACGCGAAGGCTTGGCAGCAAGTACCCTTCGCGAACGCGACAGTGGCCTCGCGAACACGATGCACATTGTCGCCCAGTGCATAAAACAGAATCAAACACGGATTTAAGTCATTTCTTCAACATTTTTCAAGAACCAAATGGGTAGATGCGATTTTCAAGAGTCATTTTCTTTCCCAAAGTGTTGGTAAGTGATTCTAAACCATTTTCTTTCAATTACCCATTACATTTCTTGAATTATCAACCTAATATCTAGAGTTTTCATGGTAGAATTAGGGGTTAGGGTGGAAACTAGAAATTTCGGAAATTTAGGGATTTAGACCTCAATTTGAGGTCGGATTCCAAAACCAATTATATATTCGGGCTCGGGGGTGAATGGGTAAATGAATTTTGGTCCGAACCTCGGGTTTTGACCAAGCGGGCCCGGTGTCGATTTTCCGACTTTTTGGAGGAAAATTTAGGAAATTTAATTTACGCAATATAATTGATTCCTTTAGCAATATTTGATATTATTGAGTCATTTTTGAATAGATACGAGTAGTTTGGAGGTGAATTCCAAAGGAAAAGCTGTGATTGAGAATTAAGTGGCCTTCAGAGCGAGGTATGTGTTGTGTCTAACCCTGACTTGTGGGAAATCGGAACCTCAGATTACTTGCTAAGTGAAATTCATGTGAGCGGCGTATATGTGAGGTGACGAGTACTTATGCGCCGCCAATTTACCTATTTTTCATGTTCCTCTATTTTTTTTTATTTTGTCTCATTCCTATGCCTAATTGCTACGTGTTATACTAGTGTTATTCAATTTATCGTTCTTATCATGTTTACGGATTTTCTGGTAATAATTGAGTTTTTATTTCAAAGTTGAGATTGATATTATGGAACTAAATGTTGAAGTAAGGTTTGTACTTGTTATTCTATCTCCCTGTTGTTATTTATACATTGCATTATGGTGAGGGAGAGTGTTAATGCACGAAGGGTGATGCCGTGTCATATTGTGAGTGTTAATGTACGAAGGGTGATGCCGTGCCATATTGTGAGTTTAATGCATGAAGGGTGATGTCGTGCCATATTATGAGTGTTAATACATGAAGGGTGATGTCGTGCCATATTGTGAGTGTTAATGCACGAAGGGTGATGTCGTGCCATATTGTGAGTGTTAATGCACGAAGCGTGATGCCGTGCTATATTGTGAGTGTAAAAGCACGAAGGGTGATGTCGTGTTATGATATGAGAGTTAATGCACGAAGGGTTATGCCGTGCCATTTTTGTTGATTTTATGGTGAGATTGAGAGTAAAAGTACGAAGGGTGATGTCGTACATTTTTCCTTTGCTGTATTCACTATTCCTGTTGATTCATTGTATATTGACTGCTCCGGTTATCATTCTGTTGTAGTACTTTATCTCGTATTCCCCTCAGTATGTTCCCCTCATTTCTGTTATTTGTATATACACTGTTAAATTATACATATTGATTCGTAGGTGCCTTGCCTTAGCCTCGTCACTACTTCGTCGAGGTTAGGCTCGATACTTACAAGTACATGGGGTCGGTTGTACTGATACTGCACTCTGCACTTTTTGTGCAGATTTTGATACCGGCTCGGGTTGATTGAGATTTTGCTATTGGTCCGCTGTCCGGAGACTCGAGGTAGATCTATCGGTGTTCACAGACCTTGAAGTCCCCGTCTATCTTTTCTGTTCTACTGTTTCAATCATTCAGACAGTTGTATTTCTTTCAGACTATTACTTGTAGTAAATTCTTGAATGCTCGTGAATTGTGACTCCAGATCTGGGTGGTAGTAATTAATACAGTTTTATGATATTCCGTACTTATTATATTTTATCTTAGTTAATTATTATTAATTACTGAATGGGACTAAGAAATTAATTTAATGATTCTCTAACGTTGGCTTGCCTAGCAAGTGAAATGTTAGGCGCCATCACGGTCCCGTCGGTGGGAAATTTTGGGCCGTGACAATAGAGTATGCGTGCCACTTTTCGAGAATATGTTGTTGCTCTTGCTACAACTGTTGGATAAGTGCATTTCATGATATTTGTATATTTAATATTCCTCTCTTAAACAATAGAACATTGTTGCATTTGATGAAAAATTAATAAATTCTTCAGTTATTGCCTTGGTAGGATGCAAGTTATTATGGTGAATTTATCCTCTTTCATTTCATAATCTCTTTGATGTTCATTGTGGTGAGTATATGAAATGCATTTGAGCTAATTTTGTTGTTGTATGCAATTGAACAAAATTGCATACAACAAGGGTAGACATGTGTCCATAAAACTTTTGTTCACTCTTTAGAACATAAGTGAAGGAATCAAGGTTATAAGATTAATTAACGTTGTATACTATACTTTTTCCTTTACATTAAGTTATCTTATCGGGTAAACAAATAACCAAACCGATAATGATCGATAACCGATTAATCGATACCCGACAACCAATAACTTCTCGGTTCGATTATCAATTTAGCATATTTATAAATCGATAACCGATATATCGAACCGATAACATTCACAGCCGAACTGAACTGACCGATACACATCTCTGTTTATTTCGTTGATAATGATTTCATTAATTGAATAATTTATTTGGATTATTACGGTGAAGATGAGGAACTTTTCTCACAATTTAACATGAGTATTTCATTTGGATATGAATTTTTTTAAGAAGAAGAAACATCTTAACTTATAAGTTTAAAACCGAAAATCTAAAATATCCAAATCTATTAATCCGAAGTTGAACTTAAAAAATCTGATCCAATCCGAGTTTATTTGGAATGAATTTGGAATATTATTTCTACAATCCGAAAACCAAACCAAAATTTTCATATCCAATCCGAACTGCCCGGATGCTAGCCCCTAGTCTTCATGTCTTAAGTTCTATGTCAAATTTGAAAGTAATTATGTATTTAATCTTGAAGGAATACTAATTTAAATTTCAGTATTGACGAAGCTTATTAATTATTTTATGTTTAGAGAGGTAAAATGTGTAGTTTGATAATAATTTTTAAGAAATTATTATTTTTTATTTATCTGAAAATTAAGTATGGTTAACTTTTTCTCATATTAACTTTAACACTATTGCATTATTTTTAGTTGTAAAAAAATTGTAGATAGTTTATTTTCTACGAAAAATATCTGCTCACAAATAAATTTATTTCTTTACTATAATAACTTGAATTGATTAAATTAGAATATCATGTGAAATAGAGGAAATTAAAAGACCAAATAAAAAATTAACAAAAAATTGACGTAGTTGATTTAATTGCTTTTTAGGTTAAAATTGAATCAAATTGAACAATGAACACCTCAAGTTTTGTGTAACTATATCATGAATGAATAAACAAATATTATTGTAATTAGGATATATGTGTATTTTTTCCTAAAATTCGAGTAACAATTAAACTTGTAACGTGATTTTAAGGATACGCGATTTTGCTTAATACTAGTTGATTAACTTAGAGATAAACGATGCGAATTGACAAGAATGTAAAACAAACCAATGCTTGAAAAATGCTCTCAAGATGATGAACCCTCGAGAATAATGAAGTAAGAACATTTTAAAGAAGAGTAAGTTGATGAACCGAAGCAAGAAATATTATATTGCCTTGATATTTGTGAATGTCAGATGCTTACAAATGATGGGGACTCCCCTTTATATACTAGAGGATTCCTAATTATGGTATAATTCTAATTACAAAAAATAAATCTCATAATTGGTACCAATAACCGCTCTTGATTTGATCTGTTCCGGGATTTCCGCCGTGATCTTCGACCGGTTACGGATATCTCGCCATTATGTTATTATGCTCCCCTCGAAGTCGGTCATACTTGGTCTCGATTTTTGCTGGGCTCGGTCTCAACGTACACTTCGTTCTTTAGGCTTGATGTCTCATCTTCGAGCTCGGGTCTGATTTATTATGAGGCTACCCCCGATGCAACTCCCTTGTCTTGATCAAACAACAAAATGAGGTGGGCCCGATTTTGACCGTATACATATAGTCTCCTCGTTTCTTGGAGTGTAACGAGAAGAACGAACTGAGCCTTCGATTTAGTACCTCGACAAAGTATGACATCACACTCGTGACGTAAGCGACGAAGGCGACTGAAGCGTAGCGTCTACACAGTTCTCAAGATCATTAATTAGTACCAGTTGGCGGTCGGCCATCAGTGTTTTCAAACCGTCATAGCAGATATTATAAATAGACCATCTTCATAACTTTCACAAACTTTACTTTCAAAATTTTCCCTAATCTTCAAAAACTCTTTTACTCCCTTCAAGCTTATCAATTCTGCCGGTTCTTCAAACCCCGTTGGCCAATCTTTTAAAACAATAAGTTTCGCCTTCTTCTTTCTTTTTCCTCATATAAAAATGGCGAAAATATCAAAAGCCGTTCCTCAGAAGGAAAAAGCTTCCTCATCGCGGTCAGCCGGTGATAAAATGCCGGTGGAGCCACGCATCGAAGAGTGCATTCCCGGGTCATGCGACCTTACATCCGATTTTAAAGTTGAAAAACCCTCTTCGGTTCCTGGCCTATTTGAGCCCATGTCGAGATATATATGCTCGATAACTGAAGGCGATCTCGAGCAGGTAAAAAAAGATTGCCATTGGGAAAATAAAGAGGTGGTAGTTCCTACCCCCCGATGAGGATATCACCACTCATGTGAAAGGGTTTTTAAGTGTTTACACTTACCCTTTCATGCTTGGTCCCATCGATCCCATTATAATCAACTTCTGCCGACAATACCACATAACCCTAGGCCAAATCCATCCCTCTTTGGCGCATCGTTATTTTGCTCTGATTCTTCGTGAGCAAGGTCGAAGGGATGCCTTTCACCCTTGATCATCTCATTAGACTATACAGCCCCCGTCTCTATCGAGGTGGATTAGTAAGGCTTCAGCGCCGAGCCACAAAGGTGTTGTTCTCGATCATAGACGAGGACAAATATCGAGGATGGATGGGCTGGTTTGTCTGAGTCCGGACTTCAGACATAATCCCGATCGAGAAGATGCCATTCCCCGAGGAATGGAACATGAAGCGTAAGTACAAACCCACCAATAGCTTCTGTTGATTGTTTTGCTTCCTTTATCTTTTCTCATCTATATCCTTCCTTATGGTGCAGCGGTCTTTTGGGTGCCCGGTGCGATCCCGAACCTTGCAGGTTGGGTTCAAAAATTGGCCTCGACTTCCTCGTACGCTGAGCGCTCGTGGTGCGATTTGGCCGAGGATCGATGGGAGGCAAAAAATCACGGTAAGCTTATCTATCTGTGTTCGATGCCTTCCTGTGAAATGCTTTGTTTTCACTTGATTTCCCCCCATACAGATCTTGGGGACAAAGCCGTCATGAGGCCACCTTCATCTGGGGAAGGGGAGGTCCCGAAAGCGACTGAGCATAAGAAGAGGATAAGGGCCTCGCGTTCTGATATTTCAAAGCCTAAGAAGAGCAAGGCTCGTAAGTCGAATAATGACTCTGCAGCCCAAAAACTATGAGGTGAAGAAGATGAGGGAGAAGATGCCGACAGTGTGCTGGTGTATCAAAAGAGGGGAAGCGTCGAAGCTTCGAAACCAGCTGAGTCGGTGAAGGTCGAGAAGGTATTGGAAGATGGTCCTAGCAAAGTCCCCGAATCATTGGGGGCTGATGACATCTCTCATTGTGAAGAACAATCGGCGGGCGTGCTTGAAGGGTCCGGTTCCGAGGCCCTTCGAAAAGGAGAGAGTGCCCCAAGTGACTTGCTTGGGGCAATCAATATTGATGATTCACCGACCGGCTCCACATTTTCTGAAGGGAAATTTCGGGAGGCTCAGTCTATTGAGACCCCCGATATGGGAATGGCCCACAAAGGGGATAACATATTTCGTGGTTGCTTCAGGGGGTCGATGATGTTTCCGACCTGGATGCAACGATCATTTTTGATGAGGCTCAACGACTCCTGAGACAGGTAAATTTCAATCCCCGTTATTATGTTTGCGTTTGCTTTTATTTCCTTTTGTCTGATTTACTTCCTTTCTCTCTAGGCTGTGATGCTCCACCGGGAATCATTTTCCAAATCTCGAGCTGAGCTGAACCGGTGTGAGGCTGATCTCAAAAGGTTTACGGAGGAGAGAGATGCCCTCAAACTCCTCTATGTGCAAAAAGAAGATGAGATCAGGGACCTCCGAGCCGAATTGGCAAGAGCTCATAAAGAGCAGACCGATCTCATCAAGCAAGTAACGTAAATTTTCAGGGAGCGTGACACATTAATTTGATATTGGTGATTAACACTTAGATCCTGCAAGTTCAACAGAAGGTCGAAAAGATTGAGCAGCTTCGCGAGGAGGCTAAGGTGAAAGAGACAGAGACTTTGGGGTGGAAGCAGAGCATGGACTGTCTTGCCTCGGAGAGAGATACAGCTCTAGCCCAGCTGTCTTCGGTTGAGCGTCAACTCCAAAGCATGAAGGAGGAGAGCTTGGCCCAAGCTAAGAAAATTGAAGAACTCGAGGCTCGGTTGGCCGCTGAGCTTGAAAAGGCCACATCTGAGGCGGAGACGGTCGTGGTCGTCTACCGAGCCGATGCTGAAGCCGCTAATCTAGAGCAAAGGAAATTTTCGATGCTACTCAGGTTCGATTATCCTGCGTTTCTGAGCATGCTAAGCGCCAGTCTCGGAGGGAGACTCTCGAAAAGATTCATGCTTGTGGCTTTGACCTTACAGCCAATGTCGAGAATGTGAAAGGAGCCAAAGCTTTACTCTCTGATGACGACGACTCCGGGAGCGCGAGTGGATCCAAGAGCGGAGGAGATGAAGATGAAGCTTTCGAGGAGGATTAGGCACTTAGAATCTTTTCTCCTCTTTTGTGTAAGACCCTGAGTGGTCCTTGTAAATACTTTTGCATATATGAAAGATCCTTTTTCTTTCCGATTTGTCTCTGGTTTCTATTTCGTAAAAACTCTGTTTTGCTTTCGCCTCATGATAATTCTGATATACTTTAGGTTCTGTGAGAAATTTGACTCACTTCGTTGTCTTGTGAAATTTTTGTTGAAATCGGATTGCTATAGTTTCTATAATCGAGTGAGCAATAGCTTGAACTCAGAGTAGGACAAACCCTTAGGTTTTTTAGTTAAGCGAGGGTGAGTCCCCGAGCTCAACGATATGTTCGGGATTTTGATTTCGGATGGCTTGATCAAAGCCATGATTGTACTATTTTTATAGCCGAGTTCGAGTAAGTTTCGAACTCACAGTAACAGACCCTTAAGGTTTTATATCAAATAATGATGAATCCTCGAGCTATATTCAAGTCAGTTTTATTTGAGCTCGGAATAGTGGAACCCTTAGGTCCGAATTGAGTGAGAATAAAATCTCAAACTCTAAGTGTATTGGCCCTTAGGCTCTTTAGATTGGGCCGATATGGCCTCTAAAAGATGGTTATTTTTTTCCTTTTTCAGCTTAGAAGACTTAGTAAAAAATTTCTTTATGCCTTAATACGTATTCTTTACCCACTGGGTTTTTTGAGGGTTCGATGTCGATTGAATCCCCTTTGCTTTTTGTGCCTTAGCACGTTTGTGTTAAGATAATTTGATACCTCTTAAGGTTTTTTGAGGGCTGATTTCATCGAAGCCCTTTTGATTACTTGCCGAGGGTAGCCTTTTTTAACCGGTTTTTCAAAGAATTCGAAGGCCTATTTTTATTGTGGGATTCGGACGTATCCGAGCCACCTTAATTTGGTTGTAGCCTTTTGGTATGCCTCTTGGGCTTATTTTCCAATAACACTTCGAACTTGTTTAAAGTGTTAGTCCCCGAGAGTGCCTCTTTGAGGACTTATGAATTTGAGTTTAGGTTACTCGAATATGTCGATCATCGACGGCAGTCCCTGAGTGTACGAGGTATATTTGCACTTGGCCCTTGAACTATTTCTCACAAAATCATAAGTATGGAGCTTGTATAGTAGAAAATTTTCTTTGAGACACAAGATGTTTGTTATAGAAAGAATGCTTCTTTGTATAATTTATACATGCGTACATGTTTTTCCATCATGGCTCAACTAATCTATACGGACACGGTTCATTCGACCATTTGGACCATTACAAAGTTTCTCTATCGAGACCCTTCGACACGAAGTATTTTCCTCGAAAGTATATCATCCGAGGGTGATGCCTCCCAGTATTCGAGGTTGATTGTAAAGAAGCCTTGGATACTGTTGAATTGTCCTCATGTAGCACATAATTGTTGCCTCGTTAAAAACCTCACCGGAAAAATCCACTTGGGACAAAAATCGATATAAGGGAAAAAGAGTGCAACGCATGCTTTAAAACCTGAGGTCTCGATGTCTTTGATCGAACATTTGCAGTGAGTTAATGTCGAATATATAAATGAAAAAAGGGGATAAATTCATACCTTAGCAATAATACCGTTTGAGAAGTGATATGTTCCAATTACTTGGCAGTTGTTCACCGTCCATCGTACCGAGCTTATAAGATCCCTTTCCGGCGATGTCGAGGACTTGGTAGGGTCCCTCCCAATTTGGGCCGAGCTTCCCTTTATTAGGATCTCGAGTGTTGATGGTGACTTTCCTCAGGACTAAGTTCCCAACTCTAAAATGGCGAAGGTTGGTTCTCCTATTGTAGTATCTTTCGATTCGTTGCTTTTGTGCAACCATTCGAATGAGTGCGGGTTCTCGTTTTTCATCCAATAATTCGAGGCTAGTATTCATAGCCTCGTGATTTGACTCTTCTGTTGTATGTCGAAACCTGGCACTGGGTTCCCCGACTTCGACTGGAATCAAGGCTTCAGAGCCATATACTAAGGAGAACGGGGTTTCTCCCGTACTGGACTTTGACGCTGTTTGATATGCCCAAAGGACTTCGGGTAGAATTTCTCTCCATTTCCCCTTAGCATCGTTCAACCTTTTCTTTAGGTTTTGAATGATAGTCTTATTCATCGATTTGGCTTGTCCGTTCCCACTAGGTTGATACGGAGTTAATAATATCCTTTTTATTTTGTAGTCTTCGAGGAATTTCGTCACTTTGCTGCCGATAAATTATTTTCCATTGCCACACACTATTTTGGCAGGTATCCCAAATCGACATACGATGTGATTCCAGATGAAGTCTATAACCTCTTTCTCTCTCACTTTCTCGAACGCCTGTGCTTCAACCCATTTGAAGAAATAGTCAGTCATAAATAAAATAAACTTAGCTTTACTTGGGGTCGATGGCAGAGGGCTGACGATATCCATTCCTATTTCATGAATGGCCATGGGGATAGGTGTCACGATCCAAAAATCCCACCACAGGCGTCGTGATGGCACGTAGTCTCTATGACTAAGTAAGTCGATTATAATCATAATTCAAGCCATTTTTTTTAAAAAAACATATAATTTAATACAACCTCCCAAGACTGGTAATACTGAGTCACGAACTCTATCTGAATACATGGAATGATCTCAAGGATCGAATGTACAATACTGTTCGAATAGGAAATTAACAGTATTGTACATTCGATCCTCGAGATCATTCCATGTATTCAGATAAAGTTCGTGACTCAGTATTACCAGTCTTGGGAGGTTGTATTAAATTATATGTTTTTTTTAAAAAATAATGGCTTGAATTATAATTATAATCGGCTTACTTAGTCATAGAGACTAAGTGCCATCACGACGCCTGTAGTGGGATTTTTGGGCCGTGACTATTGGTATCAGAGCTCTAGGTTCATAGGTGCTACGAATCATAAGCGTGTTTAGTAGAGTCTTGCGGATCGGTACGGAGACACCTGTACTTATCTTCAAGAGGCTACGGAACTATTAGTACAATCTCACTTCTTTCATTCCATTATCTCACAGATGGTGAGGACACGAGCTGCAGTTATCGACGACGCTGCTCCCGGAGCAGGTGTCGCTAGAGGAAGAGGTAGAGGCCGACGAGGAGTACGTGCTGTAGCCAGAGCACCTACCAGAGTAACAGTTGAGGAGCCGCCAGTTGTTCCAGTTGGGGGAAGGTACCGGAGGCGCCTGTTGTTACCCCCCGGACTTCAAGAGACCTTAGCACAGTTCTTGAGAATGTTTGGTACATTGGCTCAGGCGGGGTTGATTCCGGTTGCACCAGCTACTTCACAGACCGGGGGAGGAACCCAGACTCCCTTCGCCCACACCTCCGAGCAGCGAGTTCATATCGGTTAGGTTCCGGGTGTCATGGCAACACAGCCTGTGGTTTCATTTCAGCCGTGGTCAGGGCAGCAGTATCTGAGGGAGAGCAGCTTAGACTTGCAAGGTTCAAGAAATATGACCCTCCTACATTCAGTGGTTTGGCTTCAGAGAGTGTACAGGATTTTATGGAGGAGTGCCATCGTATTCTCTGCACTATGGGTATTGTTGAGACAAGTAGGATTGCTTTTACTACATTCCAGCTCAAGGGAGCGGCTTATCAGTGGTGGCGGGCACATGAGTTGGGTAGCCCAGCCGAGTTAGCTTCACTTACATGGGTTCAGGTTTCAGAGATGTTCC
Source organism: Nicotiana tabacum (assembly GCF_000715075.1). Classification (NCBI taxonomy): domain Eukaryota; kingdom Viridiplantae; phylum Streptophyta; class Magnoliopsida; order Solanales; family Solanaceae; genus Nicotiana; species Nicotiana tabacum. The sequence continues at coordinate 121,757,925 of NC_134098.1, forward strand.
TGAGAGAGTTTGTACCTCAGTCCCTTCTAGATGTATGGCACACGGAGTTTGAATAGTTGCGCCATGGCAATGTGTCAGTATCAGAGTCTACCGTGAGATTCAGTGATTTGTCCAGGCATGCACCTACTTTGGTCGCCACAGTTAGAGAGCATGTCCGTAGATTCATTGAGGGACTCAGGCATGATATTCGGTTCAGCATGGCTCAGGAGTTAGAGTTAGATGTTTCATTTCAGCAGGTGGTAGGGATCGCTCACCGTGTAGAGGGCATGTGGGATCGCGAGAGAGAGGACAGGCGAGGCCATGAGAAAGAGTACAAGCGAGATCAGGAGAGAGAGGACAGGGAGGTGAGGAGGCCTCGTAGATCAGATAGATCTACTGGTCCTTATTTTGGAGGCAGTGTACGACATGGTAGAGGTTTTGTGGGTCAGCCAGTTCAATTTGCACTTCAGGCTTCGCACACTATTTCAGGTGCTCATGGGTCTCAGAGTACCCATACCGCATAGTTCCCACAACCAAATCAGCAGAGAGGTTGCTTCGAGTGTGGAGATACCAGTCACAGGGTGAGAGATTATTCTAGACTCCGGACATGTGTGTCATAGCGGAGTATTCAGGCGAGTAGAGGGCACCCAAGAGGGGAAGGCCCGGCACGTTGATGTGTTTCATATAGTAGGCTTGAGGCCACTACGCCAGATGATGTGATACAGGTATGCATTTGATTTGTTATAGAGGGGCATCATTCATATTTTGATTCGGTTCTGCTTATCGGGGCGAGTTCCCCTATTTGTTGTCCCACCTATGGGTGAGTTCATGACTTAGCATTATGTTTATGTGTTTGCCCCTATTGGGAGATTCTATGAGTGATAGCCGTGTCTATCGTTGTTTTAATTCATTATTGAAAGTTACGAGACTAAAAGTGAATTCATGTTGTCGATTATTATAGGTTTGATGTGATTCCTGAGTAATTGATTACGATTTGTGATTTGATACTCTACCGGGGTGAGAGTTTAGTAAGTGTTGTGATTGTATTAGTAGAATTGAGTTATTGGAAGATTTCCATTGGTATGATGTGTATTCGACTTGTGATTCAGAGTTGAGGGTGAGACCCTCGCGATTCTATGTGATTTGATATGTTTGAGCTGGGCCGCGTGCCGCAGTGAAAGGTTATACTGGGATGAGATCCTTATGATTGGTTCATGTACTTTGATTTTTCCTTTTGAATTGATTCGTAGTATGAAACTGTTAGAGAGTTATGCTTGTCGGGCTTGTTTGATATTTCCCTTATGCGTTTCTCTTTACATATTCAGTCATTTTCATTCTGTGCTTCTTGAGTTTTAGCTTGCAGGGTGTGTGCCGGTGGTGTTAGTTGTGATTTGTTGATTCGGGTGTATAGTTAAAAGCTCTTCATGTTTCTTGCATTGTTGTCAGTGTTGTGGAGGTTTGAAATAGGGTTCTAACAGATATGAGGCTAATTGTCGGTGCTGGTTTTGATTGCGGGCAGCTATTGTGATTAGAAATATTATTATGGGCCTATGTGTAGTGTGTCTTGTTGTGTGGTCGTACCTTGTTGGTGTAGGCATGAGTTGTTATAGCTAGTTGAGACTGATACCGGTTATGGATTTAGAATCGGGTCTTTTGAAGATAAATGGAAGGTGAGAATTTTGACTCTAAGGCTTATCGACGTTGACAGAAAGGATGAATTACAGTTGGGATGGTGTCGTCAGGCTTATGTGGATTGGGGTGATGTGGGGTCGCCCGCGGGAATATGTTGGATATGTACTTTCAGTGATTTGAAGACTTCGAGGTGATTCTTAACACGTTTGAGGGCGAACGTTTGTTTAAGAGGGGAAGGATGTAATGACTCGGCCGGTCATTTTTCGAATGTAAGTCACGTATGATGTCATACGGCTCTGAGAAGCTTCGTATTATGTGTATTGACTTGCATGCGTAGTTGGTTTCAGTTACCGGATGATTCGGAGTGATTTGGGACACTTAGTCCCTAAAATGAAAGCTTAAGTCTTAGGATTTTGACTGTAGTCGAAAGTGTATGAAGACGATTCCAGAATGGAGTTCCGTTGGTTCCGTTAGCTCCGTTGGGTGATTTTGGACTTAGGAGCGTGTCCGGGATATGAATTTGAGGTCCGTAGCTTATTTTGGCTTGAAATGGCGAAAGTCGAATTTTTGGAGATTTGGGCCTGTAGTGAAAAAATTTTGATTTCAGGGTCGGATTCTGATTCTGGAAGTTGGAGTAGGTCTGTAATGTCAATTATGACTTGTGTGCAAAATTTGGAGTCATTCGAACGTGATTTGATAGATTTCGGCATCGGTTGTGAAAATTTAAAGTTTCAAGTTCTTTAAGATTGAATTTGGAGGGTGATTCGTGATTTTAGCATCGTTTGATGTGATTTTAGACCGCGAGCTAGTCTGTGTTAGGTTATGCAACTTGGTTGTATGCTTGGACAGGGTCTCAGGGGCCCGAGGTGTGTTTTGGACGAGTTTCAGATGGTTTTTCGTGGTTGTTAAGAGGTCTACGTTCTGGTGAAATCGCACCTGCGGATCTTGGGCGCAGGTGCAATGGTCGCTGGTGCGAAGATGGAGGCGCAGATGTGAGAAGAGATGGACTTGGTAGTCTCCGCGGGTGCGGAGAATTTGTGCGTATCAGCGGCTCCGCAGAAGCGGATTCTGGGATGCAGAAGCGAGAGGAAGCGCATGTGCGGTTGGACATGCGCACCTGCGGTTGCGCAGATGCGGCTAATTATGTCGCAGGTGCGGTCACGCCTGGGCAGAAAAGAGAAATTCGAGGGTTTGATTTCATTCTTCGTTTTTTTGACTTGAGAGATCGGCATTTGGCAATTTTTCGAGGGATTTTCAGAGGAAGCTTTGGGGTAATGATTCCTAGCTCGTTTTTGGTTGTATTCTATTAATCTATAGTTGTTTTCTCCATTTAATTTCGGATTTTTGGGGTTGAAATTGGGAAAAATCGGAAAACCTTCTTCAATAAAAATTTTGAGTTTTGAAAGGGTAGTTGTGGTCGGATTTGAGTAATTCTTATATGGTTGGACTCGTGAGTGAATGGGCGTTCGTATTTTGTGATTTTTATCCGATTTTGAGATGTGGGCCCGGGTTGACTTTTTAGGGCGAATTTCAGAATTTTTGTTAAAATATTAATTTTATTAATTAGATGAGTCTATTATGGTTGTATTCATGATATGCAATTGTGTTTGGCTAGATTTGGACCATTCAGAGTCGGATAATTGAGAAAAGGGCATTCTTATGGACTGATTGAGCTTGATTCGAGGTAAGTATCTTGTCTAACCTTGTGTGGAGGATTTTTCCTTAGGATTTGAGTCTTGTATGTTGATTGTAGTCCATGTACGCGAGGTGACGAGTGCGTGCTCGGACTTATTTATGAAAAGTTAGCCTTTTAGGATTCTTAGGTCCTTACATTCACCGAGTATGAAATTGTTCTTGATATGATTAAGTTCCTATTTACTAGTTTCACCTCTACATGCTTTAATTAGAATTAATTGCTTTGGGATTCACTTTTATTTGACTTAACTGGAGATTTTACCTCTTCTATTGTCATGCTATATTTTCATATTTGCTTATCTTTATTTGAAATTATTATTATCTCATCCTATAATTGTTCAGTCTTAATTGAGGTTATGATTATCCTTACGCTGCTTATCCTTAATTGAATTGTTGAATATCCTTCGTAATTTCTCAACCTTAAAAGAAGTTTAGATATCCTATATCTTAGTCGACTTGTTTTATTTGGAAGTATCTGTCTCGTGTTAGCTTCCCTGTTATTGAAATGTATATTGTGGGATCGTTGCTACATATTAGTTTTTTCCCTTGTTGAGTTGTTCTCTTTACGCCTAGCATTCTTTACTGTGGTTATTCCTTGTGAATTGGTTCTACCGTTTCTTATGATTTAAAGTTCTTGAGTTGATTTACTTGTCGCACTTTGTATTATTGCCATTGTTGTTGTTGTACTTGTTATGGTGATGCACGAGGTTTCTGCCGTGCGGTTGTTATTATTGTGATGCATGAGGTTTCTACCGTGCGGTTGTTATTATTGTGATGCACGACATGTGCGGTCATTGTTATGGGGTTGCACGAGGTTTCTGCCGTGCTATTGTTACTATTGATATTTGCACATACGGCGTGACAAGGCGGGATATATATATATATATATATATATATATATATATATATATATATATATATATGTGTGTGTGTGTGTGTGTGTGTGTGTGTGTGTGTGTGTGTGTGTGTGTATGTGTGGAACATTGTTATGCACGTGTGGCAAGACAAGGCGGGTACTTACTTTATTACTGCACACGTGGCGAGACAAGGTGGGCTGTGTCAGGGATTAATTTGTGATGATTTGTGATGGCCTGGGGGCATTCTTGTTTTTGACATTTGTGTAGTGGTACACTTACCTGTGTGAGTTTTATCTTGTGAAAGTTGTGAGAAAATATTCTACGTGTTGTCCATTCTTTTTCCTTATGCTTATTTGCTGATATGGACTATTGTAGGACATTTGCACAAGCATACACGTACTTAAGCACTCTTATCGGATAATAGGGGTTCTTGATATTGTTGAGCATAGATGCTCACCCTTGTTTACTTGCCTTATATGTGAGAATGGCTCTAATTGGCACGTGAGTCGTCAGTGCGGTTATGAGGTGTTATGAGGGCACAAGATGCCAAATGTTAGGGTTCAGGTATTGAGACCTGTGAGTTGTGATTTGTCCGAGGTTCGGTACTTCGTGGAGTTGCTGACTAAAACCTGATGTAAAAGCAGTTGTAGTTGCTGAGTTATTACTTGTCCTTGCTATATTTGTGATTCCGAATTTAGGTTGTGTTCCATTCACTTTGTCTATGTCATTTTCATGATATTCCGCTAATACTTGTTGTTTCCTTCCTTATTTCCATTATTGTATTGTGAGTCATATTGCATAGTCTTTATATAGACATCATACTTCTGTTGTTCATATATTTATACCGTTCAGTTTATTAGACTAGTGGGTCTCTTAACTATTCCTCGTCACTACTCCACCGAGATTAGTCTTGATACTTACTGGGCACCGCTGTGGTGTGCTCATTCTACACTTTTGCATATTTTTGTGCAGATCCAGGTATTTGTCGTTAGCAGTTGTGCGGGTCGTTGCTGTGAAGACTAAAGGTAAACCTGTTGTTACGTTCGCATGCTTCGGAGTCACCTTCAAGTTTTCGTTTTGCAGTGTTTATTCTTATTTCTGGACAGTTGTATTTGGAAGTTTTCTAGCAAGCACTCTGTAGAGCTTATGACTTGTACTACCGGTTTTGGAGAATTGTAATTTTATTTTGGAGGTTTTTATTTCAAAGATTGTTAGATGTTATTTAATTATTGTTGTTATTTAATAAATGTTAGGCTTACCTAGTCCATAAGACTAGGTGCCATCACGATACCCAACGGAGGAAAAATTGGGTCATGACAATAAGACTGAATGAAGTTGTTCTCCGGGCTGATGGATCATCGGTGCAAACCTTTGACATTTGTCACTTTTTCGAACAAACTCCTTAGTGTCTTTTTTCATGCTATCCCAGTAGTATTCTGCTCTAATGATTTTGTGAATCGGTGATTCAGCGCCAGAGTGGTTACCATAAGTGCCTTCATGGAGCTCTCATAGAACATAATCGGTGTCCCCTGGTCCTAAGCATACTGCCAATGGTCCATCGAATGTCCTTCTATATAATGTTTCATCTTTAGCCAATGTGAATCGAGAAGCTTTGGTTTGTAGGGCCCTCGACTATTTAGGGACTAATGGGAGCTTTCTGTTCTTCAAGTATTCAATATATTTATTCCTCCAATCCCAGGTTAAGCTTGTAGAGTTTATCTCGGCATGACCTTCCTCGATCACGGATCTCAAGAGTTGAACGACAGTCCCCAAGCTGATCTCATCTTCCTCGACCGATGACCCCAAATTTGCAAGTGCATCGGCCTCACTGTTTTGTTCCCGAGGTACATGTTGTAAAGTCCATTCCTTGAAATGGTGCAAAGTTACCTGCAGTTTGTCCAAATACCTTTGCATTCTATCCTCTTGAACTTCGAAGGTTTTGTTTACTTGGTTCACCACCAGTAAATAGTCACACTTGGCTTCAATGACTTCTGCTCCCAAGCTTTTAGCTAGCTCGAGACCTACAATCATGGCCTCGTACGCGGCCTCATTGTTATTAAACCTAGAAGTTTTGATAGATTGCCTTATAGTGCTACCCGTGGGCGGCTTCAAAATGATGTCTAGCCCGGACCCCTTCATATTCGAAGCACCGTCTGTGAAGAGGGTCCATACCCCCGATGATGTACCCGATTTTAACAAGAGTTCCTTTTCAACTTCGAGTATGAGGGTTGGCGTGAAATCGGCCACGAAGTTCGCTAAAATTTGAGACTTGATGGTCGTCCGGAGTTGATATTCGATATCGTACCCACTGAGTTCGACAGCCTATTTGGCCAATCGGCCCGATAGTTCGGGCTTGTGCAAAATATTACGAAATGGGTAAGTGGCTAATACGCATATGGGGTGACATTGAAAGTATGGTCTTAACTTTCTAGAGGCGCTTATCAGTGCAAGTGCCAATTTCTCCAAGTGTGGATATCTAGTTTCTGCTTCTCCTAAAGTTCGACTTACATAATAAACAGGAAATTGCGTACCTTTCTCTTCACGAACTAGGACACCACTTACCGCGATTTTCGATACTACCAAGTACAAGTAAAGTTTCTTATCTGCCTTTAGAGTGTGAAGCAGTGGTGGGCTCGATAGGAATCACTTCAATTCCTCTAATGCATGTTGGCATTCCGGGGTCCAGGAGAAATCGTTATTCTTTTTGAGTAGAGAGAAAAATCTGTGGCTTCGATCCGACGACCTCGAAATGAATCGGCCTAAGGCAGCTATCCATCCAGTCAGCCTCTGCTTGACTTTTACACTGTCCACAACGGTGATATCTTCGATAGCCTTGATTTTATCGGGGTTGATCTCGATCCCCCAATTCGATACCATAAAGCCAAGGAACTTGCTTGAACCGACCCCGAAAGCACATATCTCGCGGTTGAGCTTCATGTTGTATTTCCTTAAAATCTAGAACATTTCCTGCAAATGAGCCAAATGGTCCTCTGCGTGCAGGGACTTAACTAGCATGTCATCAATATAAACTTCCATTGATTTACCTATTTATTCTTCGAATATTTTATTTACTAGGCGTTGGTAAGTAGCTCCTGCATTCTTTAGCCCGAAGGACATTACATTATAACAATATGTACCATACTTGGTGATATATGAAGTCTTTTCTCGGTCCTCCGGTTTTATTTGAATTTGATTGTACCCGGAATAGGCATCGAGAAAAGTAAGGATCTCGTGGCCGGCCATGGCATCGATCATGCGATTGATGTTGGGCAGTGGAAAAGAATATTTGGGGTACGCCTTGTTTAAATATCTATAATCTACACATATTCTAAGTTTGTTCCCTTTTTTAGGGACTACAACTACATTGGCTAACCATTCGGGATATTTCACCTCCCGAATGGACCCTATTTTGAGAAGTTTAGTTACCTCGTCCTTTATGAATGTGTGCTTTACCTCGGACTGAGGACTTCTCTTTTGCTTCACCGGTTTGAACCTAGGGTCCAGGCTTAGCCGATGCGTCGTTATCTCCGGTGGGATACCTTTCATGTCTAAATGGGACCAAGCAAAATAATCTATGTTATCAATAAGAAATTGAATAAGCTTTTTCCTGAGTTCGGGAGTTAATCCCGTTTCCAGGTATACCTTTCGCTCGGGTAGGAACTCGATCAATATAACCTGTTCCAGCTCTTCGACCATTGATTTGGTAGCGTCAGAATCTTCAGGAACAATAAAATTTTGAGGGGTCAAAAAATCCTCCTCTTCTTCTATCTCCTACTTCCCCGATTCGGTCGAGGCTGGTGGCTGTGATTGCTATTTGACTTCCTATTTACCTTTGATGCTCGACTTTTCCGAGGTTGATAGTGTCGATATCGATGTTACCTCATCGACCGCAAACATTTCCTTTGCATCATGCTGCTTCCCGTATACTGTTTTACACCGTCTGACGTCGGGAATTTCATCATTTGATGGAGAGTCGAAGGGATTGCCCTCATATTGTGGATCCAAGGCCTTCCGAGAAGGGCATTGTACCTCATGTCGCCCTTAATTACATGGAACTTGGTATCTTGAATGGTTCCAGCCACGTTCACCGGTAGAATAATCTCCCCTTTAGTTGTTTCACTGGCCATATTAAAGCCGTTTAAGACCCGAGCTGCGGGCACGATTTGATTTTGTAGGCCGAGCTGCTCCACGACCCTCGATCGGATGATATTCACCGAGCTACCTGGATCCACTAAAACACACTTAACTTGAACTTTATTTAATAAGATAAAAATTACCAGAACGTCGTTGTGGGGCTGAGAAATGCCTTCTTCTTCTTCGTTGTTGAATGATAAAGTGCTTTCAGGCACATAATCTCGAGTTTATTTTTTCCTAGTGATTGACACCTTAGTGCATTTGAATATGGGTCCCTGTGGAATGTCGACCTCACCCATGATCATATGAATGACATGTTGGGGTTCCTCCTGTTCTTTTTTCCTGTTGGCGTCCCTTTCTCTGAAATGATTCTTGGCTCGATCGCTGAGGAACTCTCGAAAGTAGCTCTCATTGAATAGACGGGCTACCTCCTCCCTTAATTGCCTGCAATCCTCGGTCTTGTGACCATGTGTGCCATGATACTTGCACATCAAATTTCGGTTTCTTTGGGAAGGATCGGTTTGTATAGGTCTGGTCCACCTAGTATCTCTGATCCTTCCGATTGCCAATACAATGCCCGATGCATCGATGCTAAAGTTATATTCTGATAACTGAGGTGCCTCTGTAGGATCGGCATACTTGTCAAAACCACTTTTGCTCATAAGTCCCCGAGAATTCTGTCCTCGATCACTTCGTCGATCGTTCCGGGCGGAATTACATCCTGAACCATTGTTCCTTCGATCTGCGATATATGGTTGATATCGGTCTATGTTCGACCTTGTCTCCCTGTCGACGTCCCTCTGGTTTTTAACTGCCGACCTGTTTGGATGTACTGAACCGGAAGGGGCTCCTAATTAGTCGTCCTCGGCCCTGATCTTCGATTGATATCAATTGTGCACATCTGCCCAAGTTACAGCTGGATACTCGATCAAATTTTGTTTCAACTGACATGATGCTATCGAACTCTGCTCGTTCAACCCTTGGGTGAAAGCTTGAACGGCCCAATCATCTGTGACCGGTAGCAACTCCATGCGTTCCATTTGAAATCGGGACACGAACTCCCTCAGCATTTTATTATCCCTTTGTCTTACCTTGAAAAGGTCTGATTTCCTCGTTGCGACCTTTATGGCCCCGGCATGTGCCTTTATGAAAGAATCTGCTAACATGGCAAATGAGTCGATGGAATTTGGTGGCAGGTTGTGATACCAAATCATTGCTCCCTTCGAAAGGGTCTCTCCGAATATTTTCAACAGCACAGATTCGATTTCATCATCTTCTAAATCGTTACCCTTGATGGCATATATATATGAAGTAACATGTTCGTTGGGATCGGTGGTCCCATTATATTTGGGTATGTCTGGCATACGAAACTTCTTTGGAATAGGCTTTGGAGCCGCACTTGGAGGAAACGGATTTTGTACAAACTTCTTCGAATCCATCCCTTTCAAGATTGGCGGTGCCCCCGGTATCTGATCAACTCGAGAGTTGTATGTCTCTATTTTTTTATCGTTGGCTTTGATTATCTTCTCCCCTGATTCAATTCTTTTGGTGAGCTCCTCGAGCATTTTCATTACCGCAGGATCAGCCCCCGATTCGTTACCATTCGACCTTTCCGGTACTGGCTCGGTACGGCAAGTAATTTCCGGCTCGACCCTATTCAAAGCTCTATGTTGATTTTGTAACTGAGCAATAGCAGCTTGCTGAACCTGAATCATCTCGAATCTCACTTGGAGACTGACTCTTTTGTCTCCTCTGCCATGTGTTCCTTGGCCACTAGATTGGCCTTCTCTGCATACACTCCCATCGAGATCTACGCCTAGGTCTGCGTTTAGAGCAATGTACGAACTGACATCGACTGGGTTAACAACCGGTGATCCCCCGAGATTAGCCTGTGGCACCTCGACTCTTGGAGCAATCACATTTTCGTTTTCACCATGGAATCCGAGACCATTGTCACCGTGTGTGGATGCGTTTTGTGAGTTTGACATGTTTTAACCTAAAAGCAAAGATACTTGACAAGAACAAGCATAAAATAGTGTGTTTTACCAGAATCAGTACTGAACAATCACTATTATTCTTAGCCCCACGGTGGGCGCCAAACTGTTTTACCCTAAAAATCGAGTAACAATTAAACTTGTAACATGGTTTTAAGGATAACGCGATTTTGCTCAATACTAGTTGATTAACTTAGAGATAAACGATGCGAATTGACAAGAATGTAAAACAAACCAATACTTGGACAATGCCCTCAAGCTGATGAACCCTCGAGAATAATGAAGTAAGAACAATTTAAAGAACAGTAAGTTGATGAACCGAAGCAAGAGATATTATATTGCCTTGATATTCGTGAATGTCAGATGCTTACAAATGATGGGGACTCCCCTTTATATACTAGAGGATTCCTAGTTATGGTACAATTCTAATTACGAAATCCCATGATTGGTATCAATAACCGCTCTTGATTTTATCTATTTTGAAATTTTCATCGTGATCTTCAACCGGTTACGGATATCTTGTCATTCTGTTATTATGCTCCCCTCGAAGTCGGTCATACTTGGTCTCGATTGTTGCTGGCCTCGGTCTTAACGTACACTTCGATCTTTAGGCTCGATGTCTCATCTTTGAACTCGGGTCTGATTTATTATGATGCTACCCCCGATGCAACTCCCTTATCTCGATCAAACAGCAAAATCGGGTAGGCCCGATTTTGACCGTATACAGTGTGTTTTCACATATATATTTTGTTCAGTTTTCCGCATATGAGCAAGGTGAGCATAATTGATTAATTTTTCTTCTTCAAACTTTGATACCATATTGGAGCTTCAATCTGTTCAGGTTTTGGATTACACCTTTTCTTCTATTTTTATAAAAAAATCTTTTTGTCACTCTTTTTGTCAAACAAGAAATTGTCACCGCAAGCCCTCAAACATCTCGCCTCATCCGTCCTTTTCAGAAAAACGAATTGTCGCCGCAGCCCTCGCGTGACGCTGCATCTCGTTGCTATTGGCCCTCCCCTTCGTCGCTATCAGACCACTCTGGTAAATTCTCCTCTTTTATTTTTGTCGTTGCCTTCTCCTCTCTATTTAATTCTTTACATCCGAATACTAAGTTTTGATTTATGAATTGATTTGTCGTAAGAATGAATTGAAGTTTGATTTTTTTATATATGGATAGATGGGTACTTATTTACTTAACTTGGCTGGGATTCAGAGGAAAACGATAAATTAGGAAGTCATATATTGCACTAAATTTTAAGAAATCAGTGTACAAGCAAATATCACTGGAATGAAGAGACTACCTTCACTACGAAAAGCATTAGAAGGAGAAAGGGGGATTAGAGAATAGAGGGAAGAAGAATGAATGGAACAGAGAGAAGTGAGAAATAGGATTTCGTTCATTGATTGATACTCCCAAGTGCTATACAATTGTGTATATATACAGGCTCAATTTATTTAGCTAACTATTTATTACTAATGCTAATCTAATGTAATTAGCTAACTAACACTTATAATTAGCTATTCTAGCCATGAAGGCGCAGTTTGGATCAAACGGAAATTGTATGGCCAATTCACTAACAAATCTCTTAAGAGTTTCTGGTAACCATCTTGTAACCATGTAACTATGCCATCCTCAAGTCAACTGTAGAAGTTAGGAGCAGCAGAACATATTGCAAGATAAAAGATAAATTCAAATAACCACAACCTTATGAAATAATAACGTATGGGAAAAAAGATTTACCTTTTTAGTCTTCTCAGGGGAAAAGCTAGAGAAATTTGAACTCAAAAATAGTTTTCCGTTCATATATTAGTCTTCTTTTTCTTAATTTTCTTTTGTAGTCCCTTCGTCCAGAAGAGTTCATGATCATGTTTCGTTATTCAATTAAACTTGTTTCATCATAATGTACACATTCCTATTACATGATCCTAATTCTTTCGTAAATCTTCTATAATTTTCGTGTTTTAATTAGATTTTAGGCAAGATAATCTAATAAAACAGTGAACTATGTCCAGCAATATTCTCCTAATTTTTGTGTTTTTTTTCTTTTCTTCTTTATTATTTTCTCAGCAGAAGTTTTATGACATGTTGAAATATTATAAATGCATTTCCCTTTTGCTTTATTAAAACTCAATTATTACCGCATGGTTGACTTAGCTTGCTTTGTCGATATGTTTGTGCAGTTGATCATGGATAAAGGTTGGATGCATGAACGGAAGTTCTCTAAACAATATATTGAGGGTGTTATATCTTTTATGCAACTCGTTCGGTCAAACTTTGATCGAAATTCTAAAGTTCGATGTCCTTCAAACACAAGAGGTAGTGTATGACCACTTCTTGATAAAAGGAATTACGGAAAGTTACGTGCAATGGATATACCATGGGGAACAATCGCAAAGGAGAGACAAAGATGAAGCAATTTACATCGAAGATGAAGATGAAGATGAAGATGAAGATGAAGATGAAGATGAAGATGAAGAACATGAAAACAATAATGGAATTAACGCTATGTTAGAAAATGTTAGTGGAAGATCATTTGCCAATTTTTCGGGGGAGACAATAACTGGTAATAATATATGTGGTAATATGCATGAGAAGGAAGCCAAAAAGTTTGACAAATTGTTAGAAGAAGCTGAACATGAATTATACCCGGGATGTCAGAAATTCTAAAAGCTTTCATTCCTTGTGAAGTTGCTATACTTGGAAGTGTACAATCATTGGAGTAATAAGTCATTTAATATGTTGCTAGAGTTACTAAGAGAGGCATTGCCAAATGGTGAGACACTTCTTAAGTGATATTATGATGCTAGAAACATGCTGCAAGGTTTGGGATTAGGAAACATTTCCATCCATGCTTGCAAATATGATTGTGTGCTTTATTGGGGTGAGCTTAAAGATAGACAAGAGTGTCCATATTGTGGTACTTCAAGGTGAAAAATTAATAACGAAAAGGATAAAAAGATTCCTTATAAAGTCTTGCGATATTTTTCATTAAAACCGAGACTTCAAAGGTTATTTATGTCTATAAAAACAAGTGAGGACATGAGCTGGCATAAAGATAAAGGTCTTGATGAGCCAAATGTATTAAGGCATCCTGCTGATTTTGAAGAGTGGAAAGAATTTGACAAGAATCATGAGTGGTTTGCACAAGAACCTCGGAATATTAGACTTGGCCTTGCAACCGATGGTTTTAATCCATTTGGTAACATGAGCACAACTTATAGTATGTGGCCTGTCATTCTAGTTCCTTATAATCTTCCTCCTTGGAAATGTTTTAAGGATCCATTTATGTTAATGTCATTGCTTATTCCTGGTCCTCAAGCACCATGAAAGGATTTTGATGTTTATTTGCGTCCTTTGGTTGATGAATTGAATGAGTTATGGAATGAAGGTGTCGATACATTTGATGCATCAACAGGGGAGTCCTTCAAGATGCATGTTGCTGTTATATGGACCATAAATTATTTTCCAGCTTATGGTAAGTTCTTAAATTCTTTACTATCCAAGATGTCTAAATAATTATTAAATAGAAGATTTTGTATAAGTTTTACTAGTATACTATTTGTAAGTAAGTTTAGTATAGTTTAGGAATATAAACTAATGTGAGCATATATTATTTCTTATGGATTAGGTAATTTATCTGGATGGAGTACTAAGGGATACATGGCATGTCCTACTTGCAATAAAGATGCACCTTCACACAAGTTAAGAAGTAAAATCTGTTACATGGATCATCGCCGGTATCTTGAACCTAAGCACACATGGAGAAGAAGCAAAAAATTTGATGGTAAGATAGAAAAAAGATTAAAACCAAAACAGCTCTCAGGAGATGATGTCTTACAGCAATTGAATTTTCTTAGTACTTATAGACCAGGAAAACACCCAAATAATAAGAAAAGAAAACGTCTTCCTGAAGAGTTGAATTGGGTGAGGAGAAGTATTTTATTTGAGTTGCCATATTGGAAGAGCTTGAAGTTGCGACACAATTTAGACATCATTCACATAGAAAAGAACATTTGCAAGAATATTTTGGGGACAATACTGAATATTGAAGGGAAAACTAAGGACACATATAAAGCAAGACAAGATCTTAAGGATATGAATATAAGAAAAGAACTATGGTTGCAGGATAATGGTTCTAGTTATACAATGCCAGCTGCTTGTTATAATATGTCAAAAAGTGAAAAAAGGAGTTCTGTAAATTTTTAAAATCAGTTAAATTTCCTGATGGTTATGCTTCAAATATCTCACGGCGTGTAAGTGCGGATGATGATAAGATAACTGGACTCAAAAGTCATGACTATCATATTTTGTTACAACGACTGCTGCCTATTGCTATTCGTGGATTTGTAAATAAAGATGTCTCTTCAGCATTGATTGAGTTAGGCGATTTCTTTCAACGATTATGTTGCAAGACATTGAGGAAAAAAATGACTTAGAACAACTAGAAAAGGATATAATTTTAATATTGTGTAAGCTTGAGATGATCTTTCCACCTGCTTTCTTTGATGTTATGGTACATTTGGCTGTGCATTTATCACGAGAGGCTATGTATGGGGGACCGGTACAATATCGTTAGATGTACAAAACTGAAAGATATTTGTGCAAGCTTAAGCGTTATGTGCGAAACAAGGCACGACCAGAAGGTTCTATTGCAAAAGGCTATCTTATTAATGAATGTTTGACATTTTGCTCTATTTATCGTACTGGCATCGAAACAAGATTTAATCGTGAAGATCGAAATGATGATGGATTTAGTAACAAAGATGAACTTATTCTGGACATATTCTCAAAGTGTGTTAGACCATTTGGAGATGGAAACTATGATACCATACCAAAGAAAGATTTTGATATGGCTCGGTGGTATGTGTTGAATAATTGCGAAGAAGTAGAACCTTTTCTTCGGTAAGTTATTTTTCTCTCTACTGTTATTTTTCTATTTTAAATAATTTATAAGTAATTTAT